>NC_086241.1:41735000-42335000 GCF_036321145.2 Pelmatolapia mariae
CGAACATTTAAAGAACTTAATAGAACAGCCATATATAAGATGAAGAAAAAAAAATACAAGAAAACAAAACAAAATACAAAACAAGAACAGTATCGGCTTCTTTGGCACTTACTAGAAGAAAAGAGTGCTTGAAGCAGGAATAAGCCTAGTGTCCTACATATGTAATCATAACAGTACTCAGACCCTATCACAGTACTACCCCCTTTATATAAGTAGCAATTTTAGCTCTCTATTGCTCACATTTAACTAAGACATTGCTTTATGACCCTCTCATATTTTTTATTTATTTTTTATTTATTTATTGACTTTTTCAAGTGCATCTCACGGATCAATTCTTTTACCGTCTATTATTGCATAACCCTCCTTCAGGAAAACTCTTCTGCCGTTGTTTCGAGCTTCCTGCACCTTGGCCACAGCTTGATTCGAGCTTCACGGTCTTCTTTGGAGAAGTCCTCTTTAAATTTTATGTTCAGTTCTTTGCAGACCCTGGCCTCTTTGGATTTCCTCCATACTTCATCCCTAGCCGTCCTCATGCTGAACTGTATGATGATTGGTCTTGGCACCTTGTTGCTCACAGCATTGTCTTTCTTCCCCAGTCGGTGTACTGTATCAACCATGAGCTGCAGTTTTTCCACTGACACAGGAACCACTCTTGTTAGAATGCCGATCACTGTTTCGCGTGTATTCTCGTTTTCTTTCTCTGTCAGACCCAGTATTCTGAGGTCCCATCTTCTGCGGTACCGTGCACTCTCCAGACAGCTCTCCTTTAATTCTTTGTTTTCCTTTACCAGCGACTCCACCTTTGTCTTTAGCTTGTCAATTTCCTCTCTGTTTTTTTGGGTTGCCTGTGTGTTTACTTCAATGCGTTGTTCAAAGGCTTCCAACTTCTTGTCAAGCGAATCAAACCTTTCCTCGCATCTTTTTGTGAAGCCAAGTAAAACTTCATATATATTCTCGATGCTCACCTGCTTCCCGGTAGTTTTGCTTTTCATTTGTTTGGGATTGGGACTTGGTAACGGAGTGTGGTCACCCATGGGTCTTGCGATTTCTTGTTGAAGTTCCATCTCTTCTATATCTTCCTCCTCACATGCTTCTTGCATAGCAGCAAGGTTGTAATCGTTATCGGAAAGGCTACCTGCTAGCTTGGGGTTAGCCATTTTTATCGCTCTAAGTTTATCTTTGTGTCTGTCTGAGGGTCTTTCAAAGTAACCTCCAGGGGGTTTCGCTTGCGTTCTACTTTTTTTTGGAGTAACTTATTTGTAAGTAAAGTATTTTTCAGGACATCAAAATCACGTTTCCTAATCAGACCCGCAGATTGTACAACCGCTTATTCCGCAATCTTGGCCCCCCTCGCTTCTCATTCATCGAGTAGTGACAGTGACAATACGCACCGTCCGTAGTACGCGTACTCCAAGCGTGCGGTCTCTTAATTGGGACACAGCCATAGGTCGTGTCCAAATTCATGGGCTGCATCCTCCTGAGGACGCATTTGTAGACCGATTACAGGGCTCTAGAGTGCGATCAAATTGTTCAGTGGTGCGACTAAAAAAAATATTTGGTCGCACCGGTGCGACCAAATATTTTCAGGTAACAAAAAAAAAAAAAAATCTCTGCAACTCTCCGTGTGGTCAACAACAGACACACATTGGTCGTGTCCAAATTCATGGGCTGCCTCCTCCTGAGGCCGCATTTGTAGACCGATTACGTCACAGCGACGCGCCGAAGGCTGTCCAAATTCATAGGCTGCTCCGAATGCAGCCGACAAATGGGTCCTCATTTTCTCCGAATTTGAGGATGGGTCTGATGTATCCTTCTTTGCCCACCATATCCCAGAATTCATAGCGCGGCCCAGCCAAACTCTAGTTTCCGGCAATGGCGGCTGGTACTACGTTTTAAAATTACTCTTATTAATTTTTCTGGGTCACAAAATAAACTTTTAACATATTTTCAGGCGAGAAAGTAGCTGTGTAAACATCAAATATCTGCTCGGTTTATCAAGATATCGCATATTTGGAAAAGTGCTTCGACGTTTTCGGAGACGCCTGCTACCCACCAGCTCGATAGCGAGCCGGGAGCTCGAGGGTCACTGAAGCCGCCGAGAACGGCACAACTCCCGGCACATCATTTTCAGATCACCGCGGACTTTCGCTACTCGGGTTAAACGTAGTATATAAGTATAATCATGAAATATAACCTGAGACAACCTAAAAATGCTATTGTTGGGCTTTTACAGTGTTTTGTTCGTTCGTGAGTAAATCGGTTTGGCTGAGATTAAAGTTATTAGATTAGATAAAATAAAACTTTATTAATCCCCCGAGTGGGTTCCTCCTTGGTTTTTATACAGCTGACTAAACGTCAAACAGAAAACTGATTAAACAGAAGTGTGAGACGGTCGAGAATTTACTCCAGTGTCCTGTTATATTTTATATAGCAAGGAGCAGACGGCCGAGTTTATTAAACTCCACCGAGACAGCGGTGACGTTAATCAGAAGGCTGGACCGTCCAATTTCACTGCCGTTTACTTCCGGCCTACCCGACCGTCTGAGGACCCGGCCCACTTAGATTGCGAAGGCCCGGTCCTCAGGAGGATGCAGCCCATGAATTTGGACACGACCAATATGCCCTATCGTGGACTAAACCAATCAGAGATGGTCAGGGGCGGGACCTCTCTGATTGGCCGTGGTCCAGTTGGAAGTGCAGGTAGAAGAGAGAGGTGAGTAGCTTGAATAAGGCGATATCAATTCATTAACGGATTCCACACAAAGACGTAAACACAGAGCGGACCCGACGCATCAGAATCAGCTTTGTCTTTCTCGGCTTTCTCACCCGACGGCCCGTAGACGGACACGCTGTCGGAGCTCACCGAGCCCACCGTCCGCGCTGTGTTTCCGTCTTTTTTGCGCTGATTCTGAGCTGCAGGTTTTGTCTCTCTCCAACCAAAATTCGCCGAGCCAGCAGCCAAAGAAGCAGCAAACTACGCTTCACATTTGATCAATGTCGTCATGAATTCCCTCTGACTTTTGCTGTTTTGCTTCCATCACGATAAAAATCACACTTCATGCACAGCTCTCTCTCTCTCTCCCTCTCTCTGTACAAGAACAGTTTCCCGTCTCAAATCTCTGTTTTCTGCATTATCCATTCGCTTATTACCCACCAGTCTACCGTTGTTTACAGCGCTGTCGGCCGCTGTCTTTTTCTTTTTTTCACTTAAATGACCTTGGACAAGAAAGCCTAGTTTCTGCTGTTCAATACTGAAGAAATGTAAACTTTTTAAAATTGTGCAAAATTACAGAATATTGCAGAATATTTTTAAGGTCATCTGCTATAAAAAGCCAGGCCAGAAAAATCTCCTTCATGTTTTTCTGTGTTTTATTCTCAGTTACTTTCACACAAAGGCATCTGCTGTGATGTTCACAATTCTGATGAAGTCTCACATGTATCAGTGCTGATAAATGATCAGAATTATAATATTTCTGACTGTCTGAGGCTAAATTGAATCGAATCAGGTCTTTGAGAACCGGAATCGAATGGATTATAGAAATCAGTGATGATACCCAGCCCTAGTGATCAGCCTAGGCCCGACAGAAGTTGATGTAGCTGTGGGTAATAAGAAAAGATGAAAAAAACTATTGATAACTTTTTTTGTTAAGTTAAGGCCTGATCCGTCTGAAATTCATAGCCAGTGCTCTGACACAAAGCCATCAATCTTTGAATGCTGAAAAAGCACAGTGTATCCAGAAAACACATTATATGCTGTGATAAATGCACTGCCCAAGTGTCCCCTCTCCCCACTGCCTTTCAGCAGCAGGCAGCAGCAAACAGGTCGTCAGGCCAAGATGATGATTAAGTTTAACATTTTCTACAATATTGACAAAGCACTTTAAGCACAAGTTTGTTAGTTAATAATTGAGAAATGAATATTGTCTGTATGGACTTCCCCCCCAAAAGAAAGTGCACATGTAAAACTGCGGTGTTAAGCGATGCAGTTGAAAAATTTGAGTGCGCCTAACTTTTGTGCCGGTACGCCTAAATTTTTAAAGTTAGGCGCACCGGTGCGCCCATGTCAAAAAGTTAGTCTAGAGCCCTGGATTACGTCACAGCGATGCGCCGAAGGCTGTCCAAATTCGTAGACTCCTCCGAATGCAGCCGACAAATGCGTCCTCCTTTTCCCCGAATTTGAAGGATGGGTCGGGTGTGTCCTTCGTGGCCCACCATATCTCAGAATTCATAGCGGGGCCCAGCCAAACTCCAGTTTCTGGCAATGGCGGCCGCTACTAAGTTTTAAAATTACTCTTATTAATCTTTCTGGTTCACAAAATAAACTTTTAACATATTTTCAGGCCAGAATGTGGGTGTGTAAACTTCAAATATTTGCTCGGTTTATTAAGACATCGCATATTTGCAAAAGCGCTTCGACTTTTTCGGAGACGTCTGTTACCCACCAGCTCGATAGCTAGCCAGGAGCTCGAGGGTCACTGAAGCCGCCGAGAACAGCACGACTCCCGGCACATCGTTTTCAGATCACCGCGGACTTTCGCTACTCAGGTTAAACGTTATATATAAGTCACTTAGACAACCTAAAAATTTTATTGTTTGTCTTTTTTCAGTGTTTTATTTGTTCGTGAGTAAATCGGTTTGGCTGAGATTAAAGTTATTAGATTAGATTAAATAAAATAAAACTTTATCAATCCCCTGGGTGGGTTCCTCCTTGGTTTTCACACAGCTGAATAAACGTCAAACAGAAAACTGATTAAACAGAAGTGTGAGATAGTCGAGAATTTACGCCAGTGCCCTGTTATATTTTAGATAGCAAGGAGCAGACGGCCGAGTTTATTAAACTCCACCAGAAGGCTAGACCATCCAATTCCACAGCCGTTTACTTCCGGCCTACCCGACCTTCTGAGGACCCGGCCCACGTAGACCGCGAAGGCCGGGTCCTCAGGAGGATGCAGCCCATGAATTTGGACACGCTAGAGCAGAAGTGTGACTGAGAGTGTGAGTGCTTGAGTGACTTTCAGAATCAATGACCTATGCAGCGTGGCATTTGCTCGGACGTGAATAGGATCCATTTTGATTCAGTGTGAGTGGGATATCTCATGTGAATGCTGAGTTATCCAAGTAATTTATGAGTGTGTCCCCTGTTCTTTGTTTAATTAGGTTCTTAGAATAGTTGTTCATTTCATATTGGAAAATTATTATTGGGTTTTAAATACATTGGATAACACTCTCTGAATACAAAGTGAATTTCTGCTTGGGTTTTTTGTGAAAATGCTATGCAAAAGTTAAAGTAAGCACATCAGGGCCAGATAAATAAGTTCAAGCATAAGATTGAGGAGTTTTTTACGGAAGCCAGAGAGTGGAAAACAATCTTTTGAGTACACTATTTCAAAGTAATAAATGAACACATTGGTATTGAAATTATTATCTAAATTAGACTTTGTTTTATTTTTCAATAATCATATTTTCTAAAAAGTTATTTTCTGAGTTAGACCTTGTTTTGTTTTCAATGATCACGGTTCAAGTTATTTTATAAAATTAGGTTTTAATTTTAATGATTAAATGTTCCTGAAGTTCTAAATTAAATTAGACTTTGTTTTTATTTTAAATTATTTTAAATGATTTCATTAAACTTTGTCTTTGCCTGACTAAAGAATAGATCTTTTTGAAGTTATAGTCTAAATTGAACTTTGTTTTTGGTTAATAAATGTAAATAAATGTAAAGGAAGGAATGTAAAGGATTTTGAAGTTAATTCCATTTGCATTTTGTTTTGTTTTGATAAACAATTTAATATTTATGAAACAGTAAACACCATTGACCTTAGTTTTTATCTGATAGGGTTAAATGTTTCTGGAAGGTGGATGCTGAATTGAACCTTGTTTCTGCCCAATAGACAATTTGATGTTTTCCAAAAGTTAAATGTTAAACTTGGCTTTCTTTGACAAACGAGCTGGTGTTTCTGAAGATAAATATTAAATTGACTCTCATTTATTGTTGTTATCACCTGGTAGCTATAGAACTAAGCTGGTAATTGTACAGTGGTAATTGCTTTTTGACCTTTCTTTTGAAGTTGTCATTACTCATTTTTAGTTAAACCCTATAGCGTTAACTGCCAGTTATTTTTGATTTAAGTTCCCTTTGAGCTGATTTCTCATATCAGTAAACAGCTATAGAATTAGCGGGTCTTTGTATATATTTGTCACTACACGTTGATCATTATAAATCAATCTTGCCATTAGTTGTGATCAATTCAAAAGCTATAGAGTTGACTGCTAAATGGTTTTGTATTCTAACCCCCGCTAAATTGATTTCTGATATTGGGAAACAGCTAAAAGGGTAACCGGTTTGTTTTTGGGTCTGTGTTAAGGATATTGATCGATTTAATTAATTTTGTCATCAGTCAGTAATTAACTGACAGCTGTAGAATCAATTATATTTGTTTATGATCTTTCCAGTTGAGTTTAAGATTGGTTTCTGTTATCAGTTGATGAGCAGTTAATGATCTTGGGGTTTGGTTGTTTTGCTTTGCATTACATTGTAGGATTTGATCTTAAAATTGATTTTGGACAGACTAATGACCATAAGCATTCTTAAATTAACTGCCATTCTGTTTATATCGTATGATTTTCTTTCATTGACTCTTATCTGTTCTATGTAATAATTCCTAAATTCATTTTAGTGCTGTTTTGTTTTTGGTTTTGTCTTGGTGACAATTACTGTTGAGCTGATTGTTAAATTGAGTCTTATTTTGTTTGATTAATTTCTAATCAAGTATTGATCCAGATTCTTTCTGGATTGATCCCAGAAGTGTATTTTGACTGGTCAATCTCATCTTTTATTAATGTAGTACAGTGTGTGTGTGTTTTTGAATCATTTACCAGCTGGGTTGAACAGGAATGATTTCACTTGCTTTAAATTAGACTCAATTTAGTTTGCAGTTTATTTCAGATTTATCTGTGTTAAAATTGAAGTCTGCGTTTTTGGGAAAAGAAAAAAGCACTGCGCTGTCATCATTTCAAAATAGAGGTTGCTTGTCTAAACCTTCATAATTAGTAGAGTTGAATTTTATTTACAGTCTCAACAATAAAAGAAAACCGTAATGACAATTAAGATCTGGGAGTAAGAGAGTTCTTAGTCCTAGAAGAAAACAAAAAACAGGTAAACAAACTTAAAGCATTAAAAAAGGAAAAGGGATAGAAATCTTGATATAAATTAAACAATAACAAAGAGAATCTAAAAAGCGTAATGGCAGACAATGCAATTTCACCGGGGATAGAGAGTTTGGGTCAATTAGAAAAATATATTAACGACCGGATGCTGGATGGTATAGAAGATAAGAAAGCAAGATCTGCAATGGAGAAGAAATTGAACAAGAGATGGAATCAGTGGAAAAAGGAAGGCGATGGACAACCATAAATATGTGCGAGTCCAAAATCCAGACTACAAGTTGCAAGGTGAAGACAAAAAATTACAAACATTGCAAACATTGAGAACTGGGCTGCCCACTATCACATCTGGAGCTTCTACTGTGTTTAAACTCTACCCTGAAGTGCCTGACTGTTTGAGGTCGCCTAAATCTGACAGCACACCTGGGGACGCCGGTCATCCAGTGAACTTGAATTCAGTGATAATGGATGTCACACCTAAACGACAACCTGATGCAGAGAGAGAAAAACAACAGGATGCTGGTGAACAGAGTGCAAAGGAGAAGCTATCAAGAGATTGGTCGGACATGACTACCAGCCAAGCAAACTCAAACTGCACAGATGTCAGGCAACGAAAGCACCTGGAGGCTGGGGCCCTGCTCTGAAGGAGATTCCCCCTGTTCTTCCTATAATCCCCTCCAAAACCCCTTCCTTCCAACAGACAAGCTACAAAGAGATCCCGCATTGATTCCTCGAACAACAACTCAGGAGATTCAAGGAGGAGAACAGTAAACTAGAAGAAAGAAGAGGATGAGTGACTCAGACCATGAGAATCAAAAAGAAAGCACTGACAACGATCATGAGGAGGAGACTGCGGCTCTCAGTAAGACACAGGCCAGGAAAACTGAGAGGCGTTCAGTCCAAGGAGAAATCAAAGCTGACCAAACAAATAAAAAAGACAAAGACCGGCTTGCTGAATGCTGAAATGATGCCACGAATGGAAGCCAATGAGTCCTTGACTGAATATCTGGAGCGAGTAGCCAACCTCTGGCAACATCATACAGGAATGTGACACGATAGGAGTGAGGCAGCTGTACATTTGTGGAGAAAGCAGTGTGAAATTGGTCTGCCAAGATCTGTCCAAGACTCTGTTGATGGAGTGGTTGGATTGAGTGTTATGACGGATTCATTGTGGAGAGAGCACTTGGAACATCATGTCCGGACACACATCAGAGAGGAAGACGAAACAACGAACTGGAAGGCTGCTTAAGCATCAGAAGGAAGGAAAGGACTCAGAGGTCAACAACAACAAAGTTAAGGCCAAACAAATGCAGGCTGTGTTTGTTGACTTAAAAGCAGAAATACCACAAGCTGTGGCTGCTGCATTGGTTACACCAGGGGTAGGCAACCTTTCTGATGGCGAGTGCCATTTAAAATTTCCTCAGACGTCAATGTGCCATATGATTGCATTAGCAATAAATTTAATAACGCTCTATATTAACAGTTACACACTATATAGAACCACTTTATAGAATTATATTTGTTTGCAGATGTTGGCAGCTATCAGCAAATAGTTATCAGCTATTTTGAAACAAAAAAAAGACACTTTTTATCCATAACAAGAACTCCATAACAGCAAATACAGAAAATAAAAATGCTATTTATGGTCTCCTCACAACAATGATAAGAAAAATAAACTGGGCCAATATGGCATGTTTGTTAATACATACACATGTTAATATGATCTCTGGTCTACCACTCAGAGACACAGGTCTCCGAGTGTCCAGCATTCAGACGGCTACCCGAGGACACTCATGTGATAGAAAATCTGCTCACACAGATATGTAGAGCCAAATACTGTCAATAAGGCCTCTGCAATTTTCTGAAGACAGTTAAACTTGTCAGGTAGTGATGTCCAGCAGGTGACAATGCAAGCTCCATGAACACGCACATCTATGGATTCCAGCTACTTCGATGTTATATGTATGATTTCTATACATTTTATGTCAGATAAAAACTTTGGTTGTAAGCTTCAGATAATTATTTAATAACAGCCAGACATTTTAAATGAGAATAAGAAAGTATTTCTTTGTGCCCCCCTTTCCCTGTTAATGCCCTACCTGGCCCCCTGGCAAAACTTTGCTAGACCCGCCCCTGCACAGTTACCAGCTGTCAGCTACTTAGAAAAGGATCCTGGTGTTATTTGTCTCTCAGAAACAGTTCATAACTTCCCTTCAACTCATTCATGTCACCTAAAAGGTAAACCTGTTTCTCCATCACCTGTTCAGCTATGATGATTCAGTAAGGACATCTCCTGGTTTCATCTTCATGTTTCCCTCTCACCAGATATACAAACCATCATGACCAGCAGCTTTTACAGCTGTGGCTCCAGCAAACATCATCTGATACTAGAAAGTAATATTAAATAAATTCTAACAACAGCTGATCAAGCTTAAACGTGCTGCTGTTGTTTAGCGCGACATCCGCTGGTTTCTTCTTTCTGGCGCAAAGTGGGTGATAAACAAACACGAGAGAAAAGCCGATCAGCTGATCATTGATCAGTTTCATGATTGAAGTAGCAACAGGAGATGGAGGGGGGGAGAATGAGAGAAGAAGAGGCAGCTGTGCAGCGTAACGACAGAATAAATCCAGCTTTGTGTCTTTTTCATTGTAGTTGAAGTCCGGGACAAACTGTGTTCCTTTTCAGCTCAATACCAAACGCGTAATATTTTCTCTGAATGAGGGACGATTCCGTCTTTTTACAGGCAACTCTACTAACTAACCTTATGAATAAAATACAGTTCATTGTGATATCAGTAACATCATAGCACCCACCCAGCTGTATAGAAACTCCGTCATGCTAGCTAGCAGGCAGTACGAGTTATTGTAACTGACTGTAAAAAGTCAGCACAACGAAAATAAACTCCACCTAAACTTGGTTTATATCTGACCCAGATAGACTGCAGGTCATAACTTCTTACCTGAAGTTCAGTTCACCTGACACTCGGACCGGCAGTTGCCTCGGGTCTCTCCTCCTCCTGCCTCCCCTTTCTCTCATCCACCTGCTGGCCTCCACCACTTGCTAATTTTACTGAATCTGAGGAAGCTCCGCCATAGCCACCACCAAACAACTGAGTTATTTTTACACACCGACCAGCATCTGGCCAAACCACCACCTTTCATTGTTTATATTGTTACAAAGGGAAAAAAAAGTCACCGAGCAAATGCCCGATGGCCAGTCCAGCATTGGTCGTGCCATCAGTTAACCCTTCGCGTGCCAACTGTGGCACGCGTGCCTAGGGTTGCCGACCCCTGGGCTACACAAACAAAGCCTGAGTGTAAACCACGGTGACAACAAGAACAAGGTCAAGGCCCAAGATCTGCACAAATGTGGAATGTCGAAAGAGGACGCTTCAGAGGGGAACACTAGCCAGAAGTGTGTGAAAGACAACAATTCGACAGTTTTGCCTGTCGAATGAGAGGACATTGGAGGAATGAATGTCCAAACCAATATCCACAACAGATGAGGGCCCAGAGACCAACATCTGGACGACAACAGATTCCAGAGTATGCTAATAGGAGAGCACCAAACTACCAAAAAAGGCCTCACCAGACTACAAAATAGATTTTCGTGGGTGTTTCTGAAAAAGACGGAATTGTAAATGCCGTACTTTTTCAAAAAAAGGGAGGGAGAAAGAAGAAGATTGGAACAACATGGAAAATGGACAAGAAAAATCAGCGGAAAATCAAAAGAGCTCAAAATGCATCCACTTTTACACCAGCAACAATGATAAAGATCTCCAGAAGTTTTGAGGACATCAAAATGGATTCTACAGACATGAGGAGCTGACAAAAAGACAATAAAGAACATTTGACATCATTCATCACTGGAACATCTTACCATTCAGCATCGCAGGCCATTGTAGAAAAGCCAATTACATTTTTTATAGGAAAATAGCCAAAACCAAACAATATTTGAGTATAACGAAGGGTGTGGTATGATTTGTCATGTCCAAAATAGAGTTGTGTAATAATAAACACTGGTCCACGTGACTGAGTTTTTTCCCCTTAAAATAGTCAATCATTAAAAAGTAGAATACAACCATCAGGGGCATATGCTAGGATGTGGTACTGCAAAAAGAACAAAAGCAAAATAAAGGAGAAACCCATTGTGTTGAACTTTGATAAATTAAAATTAAAATGTGCTATTACACTCAGAGGATCAATATGAATTAAAATATATGTAAATTTTGCATGAAGCACCTGACTGATAACTGTTCTGTCCTGAGCTTTTGTTTTTTTTTATAGCACCCACTTCACCACACCACCAGTTTTCATGCCAAAGGAGGGTGATTGCACATGTCCGACGGAGGAATTTCACCAAAAGGGGGTAAGGTAAGCCCCGATGGGGGTGACAACACCATAAATATCACTTATGGTCAAATTCCTAAAATTTTGACACCAAGGGCAGAGTTCCTAGAAACTGTTAAATTTCCTGCCCAAGTACCTGGTCAAGTGTTTGCACAGATGTCCACTTGGGACTGCCAGTAACAGATATAGGTCAGAGGTAAAATACAGCAGTCCGTATGGCAAATCCCATAGGTGTTGGGGTTCGAATCCATAATATTTTGAAATAACACCCAACAAAATGTTGACCAGGTTTATTATGTTCATTACAATGTGCAGAGATTGGCTAACCTGAGCAGGGAATACAATAAACAGGACTGTCAGACCACTCGGCGTTAAAGTCACTTTTGACAGTCCAGAGTAGGATAGACATTATCAAATGAGGAGAAGGAATTTTCTGGGATTGAAGATCCTCTGGGTGAGTGGCTAAAAGCTATCATTTTGTCATTGATTGGTAATTGACTGATAACTGGCCACATTCACAGCTGTATTGACTCGTTGTGGATGTTGTCTATCCCATGTTTGAGGACTCCAATTAACAGATTGAAAACAGCGACACTAAGGGAAGAACATGCAGTGCCACCCTATCAGTTGCCAGTGTCGGTTGGGCTCGGTGATGAATCAGGTGAGCTGGCTTCATGGCTGAACCAAGACATAAAGTGCCCCCAGGTGTTTAGAGGTAGGAAAGGCAAAATGTATATTGCAATTTTGTGTTTAAGCTTTAATGATCAAAAGAAACTGAATCGTGTTTAGAAGATAAGATGCCTGTGTTCGTTTAATGCGTTCCCATGAGGAGGCCGGCTGACGGTCTGGAAGACCCAGTATCTGACCGACTGAATGGGGACGACAGCTGATTTAGCGCTGACTCGACCACAGGACACCACCCCAGTTAAGAGGGAAAAGCTGAAAGGCTGAGTATCACTCTGGAGGGAACCTGTGGGACAGCAGGCTGAACGAAATATGTTTTTTGTTCACACATTAAAACGTGTGAAAGGAGGGAATGTTGGGATTGAAAATGTTTGATTTCTATTACTAAAATAAGCGGTTATAATCATTTTCATACACACATTGCAAATGTGCTCATTAATAAGTTGGCACTAAGTCTTTTGAATTTCAAAAGCTTCGTTCGGCGTGACTGTCCGGACTGATATATTGTAGGAAATGACTTAGAGTGCAGAGGGATAACTGCAAACATGCTTACACACATAGATTATGATTAGAATAAGTCTCTGGGTCAGAGAGTGCCGAACATGATATTCTAAACCAACTTTGAATCACTAGAAGAACAATGGATAATAACATTAGATTATCAAGGCTAGGCAGAGAGGTGTTTTGCTTTTCTGTTTCTTACAGACGAGGGAGCAGATACCAGACGAGGTCACGGAAATACGAGGATGCTTCGGCGCAGACACCAAGACTGCCACGTCCGTGCGGGAGGAAGATAGATCCTATAATCTATGTTTTTGTCTTACTATATAATGTTGTACAGCACACTTGAGGGTCATCCTTTTTGTGAAACATGCTGCTGGTTCACATAGAGATCCACAGCGCTGTGTAAACTTGTAATTTCAACTGCCAAAAGCAAAGTAAATCCTTTTTTAAAAGACAAACCTTTCTCCTGAGATTCCTTCCAAAAATTCTGAACACGACAACTGTCAATATAGAGTGACATTAACTTGTGGAAACAGCAACTTTGCTTTTAAGAGTGTTCTGAAGTCAGTGAAAGAGTGGGTCATATATGGGCAATTTCAACGGGCCATTACTTTGAAAGGCAAAATCAAGGTGACTTTAAGTTGACTTGGTATCCCCGTGAGAGTGTACACTGTTGATCTAGAATGAAATTATCCTGTGGAAACAGCAATTTTCATTTTAAGAGCATTTTGAAGAAATTGAAAGAGTATATCATATATGGGGAAATTCAAAGGGGCCATTAATTTGAAAGGCAAAATCAGAGCAACTTGAAATTGGCATGGTTTTACTGTGGGGTTGGACACTGTTGATTTAAGGTGAAAAATTATCCTGTGAAAACAGGAATTTTCCTATTTAGAGCATTTTGAAATCATTGAAAGTTAAGTCATATGTGGGCAGTTTGAAATGGCTTTTATTTTGGAAGGCAAAATCAGACTGACTTGAAATTGACATGGTATCACTGTGGGGTTGGATACTGTTGATATAAAGTGCAACTAGTCTTTGGAAATATGAGTTTTGCTTTTAAGAGCATTCTGAAGTCACTGAACTGATCACTGACTTCGTCAGCTGGTGCGAGCAGAACCATCTTCGCATCAATGCCAGCAAGACGAAGGAGCTGGTGATTGACTTCAGCAAGAAGCCACCTCCTATTACACCAGTGAACATCCAGGGTTTGGACATTGAAATGGTGGAGTAGTACAAATACCTGGGTGTTCACCTCAATAACAAACTGGACTGGTCCACAAACACAAATGCACTTTACAAGAAGGGTCTAAGTCGTCTCCACCTGCTACGGCGGCTGAGATCCTTCGGGGTGAACAGGACACTCCTAAGGACGTTTTACGACACTGTGGTGGCGTCTGCTATTTTCTATGCTGTGGTCTGCTGGAGTGGCGGAATGGCAGAGAGGGACAGGGAGAAACTCAAACTGGTCAGGAGGGCCAGCTCTGTCCTGGACTGTCCACTGAAGTCCATCGAGCAGGTTGGGGAGGAGAGGATGTTGTCTAAGCTAACATCCATCATGGACAACACCTCCCACCCCCTGCATGAGACTGTACGAGCACTGAGCAGCTCGTTCAGCAGTAGACTTTTACACCCACAGTGTAGGAAGGAGCGCTACCGCAGGTCATTCTTACCAGCAGCTGTCAGACTCTATAATGCAACTTAACATTCTTTTGGTCATCTTACTCACCAGCTTGTTTGTTTACTGTACATTTTATACTTAGCTCTGTACATTTTATACTTAGCTCTGTACATTTTATACATAACCCTGTAGATTTTATACATATCTCTGTACAATTTTCCAATTTTTCTATACACATTCTTTACACTGTTATCTGTATATACCTGTATATACGAACTTCGGTTGCTTATGTTTATAGGACCACATTGTGTCTTCCTTTTACATTTTTTTTCTCTTGCTGTAAGAGCTCTGTAACGCCGAAATTTCTCATCCGTGGGATAATAAAGCTTTATTCTATTCTATTCTATTCTACTCTATTGAAAGAGTAGTTCAAAAATGAAAATTCACAGGGCTTTTACTTTGAAATCCAAAATAAGATGGCCTTGATATTGACAGGGCGCTACTAGGATACAGGGTTGTGTCATGTGGATCTAACATTAGAGTGTGTAAACAAGACTAAATTATATGTTATTATGTTCTTAACATATCTGTTAATTCACTCGAAGTTGGCTTATATTTTGAAGTCAGGTTTCTACATCTCTTCCCGTAATACACAGGGAACAGAAAACAAACTGGAGGCTAGCTTGACTGCAATTCTCAAACTGGAGGCTGGCTTGACACCAGTTTTGAGACCTGCCTTAGACCTGCACTGATAATGGATCCAATGGTTTTCACCCCTCAGCAGTATATCTCGAGAATGAAGTGAGGTAAAATTTACCAATTCAAAGGTGCATCTACTAAATAGCTAGTCATTGTGACTTTGACCTCAAGTTCTGAGGCTTTTTAGGATTTTCACATTTCTACCACAGATGCATCTACTAGGAGGCTGAGGGGTAGCACTGGCGGCTACCAGTATTTAGCTCTGTAAGAACCTCGATCAAACTGAACTCACCACCCGGCTGAAGTATTTATCCAAGACCTCCACAAAGTTATGAACCAGCTCGTAGATGGACAGCTCATTCTGTGAGAGTAAAGAGGAGAAACACGTCCTGTTGACCATTGAAAGGACGAAAACGCTGAGGTGTAAAATACCTCCGATCACACTCACCTCACTGTCTGTGATGCCCACCACGATATACAGAGCAGCATACTGGCGGTAAACCAATTTAAAGTCTTTGTACTCCACAAAGGAACACTGCAAACAGAGAGGGGTTATAAACATGATATTGTTATGTTATTTATTCGATCTAAACAAGACTGGGAACTCGCAGACAGACACCTGATCTTTCTTGCGGCTCAGGCAGTAGCGTACTACATCGGCCTCAAGAGCTGCTCTTCTGCTCAGCTCCACAGAGTGATAATACCTGGACAGCCTGGTCTGACCCTGTCGGTTCACCATTAGCACGAACTTGATCATTATCCGATCGGCTGCTGGCTGCAGAGGAATCGTAAAGTCGATATCATCAGTACAGACCATTGCCCCATGGTATGAGATATTGCAATCTAATACCTCACGCCATACCTGAACGTTTGTTTTACTTACCGCCAGCTGTTAGCTTGTGCCAGTTGCTACATTAACTCCATCAAACGGGCTAAAACGGGAACTTCTGTTAACGAGTTTTTGCCCCAATCTAATGTTATTTTAAACACAATGCTGTCGGTTTACAGGATTAAAGTAAGATTACTGTAAAGTACTGTAAAGGTAAATAAATACTAACGAAAGAGGACATTCAACGATATACAGCCATAGCATTTGGTACGCATGCGTAGACAGGTGCATTCCAGGGTCACAGTTATTCCCTACATTTGAACGCAAGTACTTTCTACTTATACTTTCAAAACATGCTTGTAATATAAGCTTTAAGACATTTGAGGGAGTAATTATTCCACGCAAACAATCCAGAAGAAAATCCCATTGATGTTTGCATTTTTCTCCTTTGAAATACGCAAATTATATACTTTTTACATAATTTATTGTACTGTACTCACGGTTGAAAATTGCTCGGTACAATCCTGGACGGGGTTTTAGATTCAGCTGTTTAGAAGTTGTGGTTGTGGTACTTAAAAGGAGCAATAGACAACAACCACAATGTATCTGCTAGCTAAAGGTAAAACTGCTGTATTTCCCCATACATCCTAATATATGCTCCGTTAAAGTTATATTTTACTACCCTTTCTTTGAGCAGTGAAGGTTCCATAATATATTTGGAAGGGAAAAGGAGGATGGATGTGTCCCGTCAGGCATTGCGGCTGGGTTCTCCCACCTTGACCATCGGATCCGAGAGAGGTCGGGGGAGAGAACAGTAATGGCGGCCGGTTAGCTCTATACACAAACACCAAGTCCCCAATCAGCCGCGCGCACCATATCGCTCCGAGGAAAGCCAGTTTTACACAACACAGCGGAGCCAGCGAGACAGGGACGGAGCTGAGACACGGGCTTTAGGGGGCGGGGATCCCTCCGCGGATCGTTGCTGCCTGTGGAGACTTTCCTTCTACTTAAAAAAAAAAAAATATGGACGAAAACCCCGGCGGAGGAGGGGTCGGAACGAGTGCCCCACGACAGCCTCCGCCACCGCAGCAGCAGGGGAATAACAGTAGTGCTAATCCGCCAATTGGAGGCGGTGGTGGCGGAGCAGCCATGGTGCCACACCAGCCCGATGAGCTACCTCGGCCGCAGCAGCAGTACACAATCCCCGGCATCCTGCACTACATCCAGCATGAGTGGGCCCGGTTCGAGATGGAGAGGGCGCACTGGGAAGTGGAGAGGGCCGAGCTTCAGGTTAGCCCTCCCAACTTAGCACTGAATTCCAACCATGCTAACCCCCAACAACAACAACAACATGGACAGTGTGTAGACAATTGGTTCTAGAGAGGTAGTGGCAGTGTTGCAATATGTAATTTATTATTTCATCGATTAGTTAGGCATGGCCTTGGTTTAAACGGGAGGCAAAAGCAGCTAAACTCGATATTTGTAACCCGACTGGCTAAGTGGCTAAGCTAAAGGGTCAGCTCTGGGTTACCGTTAGCTCGACTAGTGGTAGCGCTTAGCTTCAGTCGGTGTCAGACAAATTTAGCAGGTAGCCGAAGCTGTTGTTGCCGTTCTCCTCTGTTAGCTGATTTGTTCATATGAAGCTAAAACGTTCCCACTGTGGCTACTGAGTTCAGACGCTAGCTGGTAATGGAGAAGTCAATCCAGCCGACTGTCAGCTATCTAATCTCAGTCATTTTGGTTTGTCACGCTAGCTGTTAGCAGTGTTAGTCGCTAATGTTGCTTTTGAGTCAACAGCTGGGCCCGAGCGACTGTGATTCACAGCACATAAGGAAAAGAAATGAAATTGGAGGAAAACTGCGTAACCATTTAAAAGTTATTCTTTTCGGTATGAATGATGAAATAAACTCAGTGGTTAACTTACTAAGTTAGTATTGAAAGATAAAAATTTTGTGACATCAAAGTATTATAAACATGAGATACAAAATAAAAAAACAAAATGTTCAAGCCCGTATATTAGTCGTATCTTACTGTCATATTTGATAAAAATCAAATTTATAAATTTAAATTAAATTTAAGAATAAAAACACTTGAATTTTAAAATCATAAGATAAAAGGCAGACCTTAACTATCAGCGTTACAACTGTAAGTTAGGAGGGTAAGACAATCAGATAAAAGGTCAAAGCTTTTAGCAGACATGATAAAATGAGAGCATTTCTAGTTTTTCACAGTCTCAGGTGGTAGAAGTACTTTCACCTCAGTAAATGGGCTGCCCATGCACTTAAGATGATAAAATGTAATCACCTATTGAATGTGGCATGTACTAATATGATAATCAGTGGCATTAAGTAACAAACAAAGACAAGACATTTTTATACCATGTAGATTTATTTAAATCCACACCAGTGTAGAGTGCCTTTGGTTTCCTTGTAAAAAGAATATAGTGTCTTTGTTTTGTAATAAACAAGGCTAATTCTTTGACATATAAATGAGTTATTATCAAATCTTTTATCTGTTTTGAAAGGTATCCATGTGAGATCAGTTTAGTGTTACATATACTTGGACTAACTAATAGTTTCTTGAAGCTATTTATGACCACTGTTTAGAGTGTATTCACCATGAGGCCATCAAATAGGGTTATGGCAGAACCATTCTATGTATTTATTTGAACAATAGTATTTGCTTTTATAAGCTACTTGTATAGTTCTTGCTTTAAGAAAATGTTTTAATTCACACAATTATTAAATACATAGAAAATGTATGTAATTTAATATTGCTCTGTATGTGTCTCCTGTGGTGTAGTGGTTAACACATTCGCTTGGTAAGAGAAAGGGCACAGGTTTGATTTTAGCCGGCAACATAAATCCTCTTTTGGGTTGGGTCAGGAAGAACATCTGGAGTCAAAAAGAAACTCTGTCAAATCAAACATGTGGAGCTACCCGCTGTGGCAACTCTTTGTATCAAGCCTTTGTGACAAGAAAGCAGTCGAAAGTAGATTTTTACATAAATTGTTCTATATAAAGCTCTAATACAGGTCGGAATCACCAGACACCCCACGATACAATATTATCATAATACCTCAGTGATGATATGATGATATTGCAATTTTTAACATTTTGTTTGGGATATACTGAGTATTGCCATAACATATATTATGATTTGTGACCTTTTTTGACTGCAAATAATTTCCTCAAAGTTGAACTTTGTTAGTATTTGTTTTTATCCAGTAAAATAAAGTTGTCTCACTTCAGTTATTTATTTATTTATTTGTTTGTTTGTTTGTTTGCTGCAAAATGAGAACGTCAATAGCAACACCTGGCATAATTGTTGCTATAAGATGGATTCAGTCTGCTGTCAGTCTGGAATTGAATGGGGTCAGGTTGGCAATTACATCTACTGTTTCTGATAATACAGCAGTAAACTGTGATTAAATCATTGAAAATCACACCTGTCGCTGTCTACACAGACAGAAATTCATATTTAAATATTACATTTGCGCTCGATAACCTTCCTGTTCTTTTGGAATGTAACCAGAATACAACTAGCTGGCAGCCAGTTGAGTTGAGTCGAATTGTGTTCACTGGTAAGGACTCATTCAGACTGATGGCAACATGTTGGCAATCTGTCTACATTTATAAACTAAACAGCAGCCATTTGCAAACTTACTGAGAGTGACTGCTGTCAGTCCAAGTAAAACTGTGACCTCTTGTTCATAGTATTCCCAAAATATTTTACTTTATTTAATAAAATACTGATATTATATGTCTCTATATCAATATAACCTTGCAATGCAGAATATCACATTACTGTCCTGTATAAATTCTTTCCCCCATCCCCAGTAATGTTTAACCTTAAAAATGTAGAACAGTTCAAATAATATGTGATACTTAAAAGTAAAAACCATTCATTGAATAGATGGGGTTTTTTTTTGTTTGTTTGTTTTAAAATTATAAATAGTTATTACTAAGTACAGCACAAAGCAGATCTCTCACAGTCAGGCTGCTACAAATCACGCCCATCCAGTTGCAGCTGTGTCACCAAGCCTGTGTTATTTTAAAAAAGCTACCTTAGTTTATGTAATGGTGGAAGCTTTTGTGTGAATACCTCTGGGTTTGACCGATTGCCTTGTACTTTGGGACCAGTTAATTAAAAGCCACCATCAATCAAATTTATCACCACTGACCGTTATTGTTTCTTGCAGGCAAGCTCGGAATTTGACTTTATTCTGTTCTTGTTATTTTTTGAGTTGGTATGTTTATCAGTACCCGAGTGCTCTCCTCTTCCCATTGGCAAAGAGTCAAACTTGTATTGCACTGTATTGCAGCGTCACTGATGCTGGATGCCTTAAACGTGACTCTGTCAGAGCTCCTGATAAGAGTGGATACCAGCTGCTGATGAAGCTTGAGCGGAACAAATAAGTGGAGGTGTGAACTTGGCGTGCAGGAGAAGGGGCCAGTGAGGAATTATTGGACACTGGTTTATTAATACAAACTGTCAATGAATGAATGTGAGTTAGTATAACCCACAGTCTATGAACTCACAGTGAAAAGAATGAAATGGTGTAGACAGGAGACAAATTTAAAGGAACAAGCGGTAAAGTGTCTCAGTAAGGGGTTAGCCCCACATGTGAACATCACCAGAACATCTTTAGACATTTTTGATCCTCAAAGATGTCTTGTCTTGATTTGGAGTGAGGCTTGCATGGTCCCAAAACATACCAACGGAATGCCTCCCACAGCAAAATCAGAGCTCAGCCCAAATGGCTGAGATTTCATTCATAGTTTCTCCCTGTTCGTATGAATTTGTATGATTAGATGTAGTTGTTTTGAAGTTACTTGTAAGAAGATTATATTTTAGCCACATTTTTTTGTTGTTGTTGTTTTTTTAAATTTTCTTATTCTCTCATCCAAGCCCGTGTAGGGATGAACTACAGGATGCACAACCCTTTTGAACAGACAAGTAAAAAAGACAGAATATTTAAAATTTGTGGTCCTGGTTTATTTGACATTTTTCTGTGCTTTGTTTTCTGCCCTTTCATTTGAGCTTGGTGATTGTCAAAACAAGATATCCAGTTAGTTTACATAGCTCACAGAGCACATTGTATGTTAACTGTTCATCTGCATATTAATACAACTTCTGGGGGCTTATTGCAGATGTTTCTCTGTGTGAAACAAGGAAGTTTCGATGGAGCAGCTACAAAGTTTGTTTTTCTTCACATCAGAGTTTGCTTATCAGGTGGTTTGATAAAAGACTCACTAGCTTTTTCCCAGTAAAAATTTTAATGGTGATTTCAGGAACAGTGCTGCTGTTTTTGGATGTTAGAAACACGTTTTCTTTCATGCTACCTGATTTCACCATCTCTCTCCTGCTGCTGTTGTTATCGGTGGTTTTGTTTAAATCTAGGGCTCTGTGGGCTTAATGACGTCAGACTTCTTACTCACACACTGCTCCTGAATACGTTTGTATTTCAGGTCTGTTTTAGCAGCAAATGTGGATGAAACCCTCGCATTTACATCATTTAACACATCGGCGCGCTACTGAGCTGTGCATTAAAACGAAACATCAAAGCAAAGAATTTATGCCAAGAGTTTCTTTTAAATCGAATTATTTGATGAATCATTGCAGCCGTAAATGTCAGCATCACAGGTGTGAAATGCCTATACATATAGACAACTAAGTTAATTGGGCCAGCCCAGGTCACCAATATGTGATCCAGGTTTTTGAGTCAGGATTTGACCCATTCGCAGTCCAAATACTGGATCAGTGCATCAAGATAAAATGCTCCCTGGCAGACAGAGTTTCACTTGTGGATGTCAGAACTCTGATCCAGTTTGATGTTAGACAAGTCTCAATTCAAGCTATACAGTAACATAAGTGTCTAACTGTGTTGTTCTAAAATCCTGTCTCAATCCACACACAGGCTTTTTAATCCATTATTGGTCTAATTTGCCTAATCTTCACTCTGCTTCAGATTTGTTGGCAACAAACAGAAATGTTTCAGTTTAGTGGCTGTGACTGTTAAAACTGAAGGACTTCCTGTTTTCTCTGTGTTATGTATTCAAATTCATAATGTACTTCATAGTATACATTGTTAGTGTGAGAACAAAAACCTGTTGGTGTTGTTTCTTTGTGGTAATCACTTGCGTTTTGGTGACATGGATTCAGCAAGTGTGTCTCTGACGTCTTCTCAGGTTCAGTGATGTGATCTAGGGTCGTCAAAAAGAAAAAGATACTCAAATACTATTGACACTAAAAATTGCTCATGATCTTATATGCTCATTTGCAGCAATATTGATACTGACAGTGCTGTCTTTGCCGCCTCCAGATGACACACAGCCACAGTGCTGCCCTCACTAATAGCTAAGGCCGTTTTTGTGCTCGCTGCGTCGCTTGTTGAAGGACTTCCTGTTTTCTCTGTGTTATGTATTCAAATTCATAATGTACTTCATAGTATACATTGTTAGTGTGAGAACAAAAACCTGTTGGTGTTGTTTGATTTTTTTTTTTTTTTTTTTCTTTTTTTTTCTCACACAGTGATGACAGTCTCGTGGCATGTCAGCCAGTCAAGCGCCTCTTGATTTTTGCAACTTGGTGTGTATTTGGGGGAAAAAAAGCTAAAAATCGCAAATTATTAGCAATGTATTGGGATAATATTGTAATGTTTGGGTGTTATGAAACATAAAGTGTTATGTTAAGTGTTAAATCCCAGATTGAAAGTGAAAAAGTTAACCAGCAACTAGACAGAAACAACAGCATAAAAAACGTCTTTGTTTGTTTGTTTGCTTTTAAAAGTAGTATTGAGTATGAGATTTTTTTCCTGGATATCAGTATGGAGCTTGAAATTTTAGTATCATGACAACCCAAACGTAGTCCAATTTATGTCCCGTTTTCCTACATAAACTGGACAGAATTGATAGATTGCGATCTACCTGCAGATGCAGCATAATTTTGTCCTTCCGCAGCTTCCCTTTTGCACTTTTGCTTTTCAGCACTGTTTGCTGGGGTGTCTCAGGTTCAGCTGTGTTCTGAAATAAGTGGGTTTAACTAAGCATTCTGTTCTGCTCAAGCCCCACAGGGATCTGCATACCGGAACCTCCAAATGTGAAGATATGTGGCAAAGCAAGTTTGGAGTTTGTCTTTATATAGATAACCTGTTCCTAATAATTCAAATAAGCGTACAAAGAACGCTGTTGTGTAAAACAAACTGACATATGTGAGCTGTTTGCTGCCTTTGTTCTGTGGTTCTGCGACTTTGTAGAACTCAATCTGATCTTTGCTCACAAGATGTTACTAAACCCATGAGTTTTGATCACGATCAGGTCAAAGGTCGTCTTCTTTACCTGGAGAGAGAGTAGCAGTAGTTGGGGCAGGGCAATGGTAACTCCATGTTTTGATATAGAGGACAGGGCTGTAGCAGCCTGGCCTACTGGGACCTGCTCTGACAGCCTGATCCCAGCTGGACACTATAAGTAGACAAGCCCGAAATAACTGACACACACACGCGCGCACACACACACACACACACACAGACTGAGATCCAAATACCTCTCAGTCATAAACATGATTGAACGATCTGTGACTTTTCTTTTTTTTTCTTTTTTCTTTTTTAACTTTAAACTGTAATATAATTTTTAGTTAAGTTATCATTTATGTTAGAAGAGGCAGGATTGAAGAGTTCCTCTGGTTTTGACCTGTTCTTGTTTCTCAAGACATTCAGTGAGGATATTTCTGGATCCTGTGGATGTTTTGGTCATTCTCCACAACTTTAAAAGGTTGAGATCTTTTTGGGTTCAGCTTAAAAGTCTTAAAGGCAGGTTGTCAGTAAGTGTTCTCCCAAAGGAAACAAGTACAAATCTGTGTCTCTCAGTCATACAGTTGTTCAGAAGAATTGCACCGATGCCCCCAACCCCCATGTTCAGACTAGTCTTATCTGTCAGTGTGGCAAATCTGGGTCAATGAGCTCATTGCACGCACGCACGCACGCACGCACGCACACACACACCTTTGTCATCATCACCCCAGTACTCTGACTTCACCTTGGTCCCTAAGGAGCGTTTGATTCATGCACACCAGGTGCAATGGTTGGGAGGGGTTGTGTGACCTGTACACATCCAATGAACTGGCCTTGAGGAGCAGCCTTTCTCAGATTAATGTGATCAACAACAAAGACCTTCAAACTGCAGGATATTTTCTAATTAGTCTGAAGTCTCTCTGTAAAAATACAAGCAGTGTGAGGGTAATCCTACCTACAACTATGTGGACGTTTCGACAAAAAAAAAAAAAAAAAAAAAATCAGAATCAAAGTCTTATCCAGTTCTGTTCCAGCAAGGAACAACTGCTGGATTTGATAAAATATTGAATTTGTTATTTGGTTAAGTGTATATAGCATTAATTATGAGTATAAGAAGTTAAACCAGTTCCTTTTACAAATATGGCAAGGATAATTGCACAAAAATGGTACAATATGAAATTAGTAGATTGGCCAGTTTTTATATATACTTTCCTTCCAGCATTGTTGTTCTGATTTTTAATTTTTAAAAATGTTTTAGATATCCGATAGAACAGTTTGGCTTATGAAAGTGGTTAAAAATTTCTGCCTAATCAGCTTATGGTTGCAGCAGCAAACATAGCAGTAATAATTTGTCTGTTGATACATTGTGCTTACGTAGACATTATGATTCTAACCCAGACTGGGGTGGGGGTGTGTGTGTGTGTGTGTGTGTGTGTGTGTGTGTGTGTGTGTGTGTGTGTGTGTGTGTGTGTGTGTGTGTGTGTTTTCACATTTAAACATTACATCTCAATTTCATAAACCTGGATTCGCTTTTATCTTAACCTTAACCTTCCAGCAGTCATTGCTACAACATATGGACAAAAGGGCACCTACACAATGCATATTTATATACAGGAGCTGCTTGGCTATGGAAAGCCATGCTATAAAGCTCTGGGCACACAGATTTTGTGCTGATGTTAATGCCAGAGGAAGTTTAGAACTCTGCAGTTGGTGAGTCATCTGAGCTTTGATTAATTTTATGCTCTGTGTGCCTGTGCTCTTACACCTTCTTGGCTGAGTTTCTGTAGTTTCTAAATGTTTGCAGCTTGTATATTGCCACTTACAGATGATTGTGAAATTTCTTCCCTACTAGATGTTTCGCAAACTGATTTGTTGTAGTGATGGCATGCAAATTCGATGAGCTCTTTAGAATTACATTCTTTCTCGAATGTTTTTAAAAGCAGACTGCATGACTAGGTGCTTTTATACACCTGTGGCAATGGATTAAAAACACCTGAAATCAAAGATTAAGAAAGAGTGGTTCAATCTTGTATAGTGTTGTAAAGATTCTTATTCTATTTACCATTTTTCTCACTCTCCCTCGCCTCACCAGACTTACTTTGTTTCCTCTTTTGCTTTCTCACCACTGATTAACTCTGGAGTTTGTCCCTTAATTGAACTCATGTAGCACACATAATATAAGGACTGAACTCACTTTAAGCTCCCTCTTTTCACTCCCACATTCGGTGGCAGCTGAGGTGAGTTTGATTTGTTCTTCTAAATTTAAACCTTTATTCTTAAGTTGGTGACTTACAGTCGAACCTTGTTTTCTCTTTCAGAGTTTAGCAGTCCACGTGTGTCTTCCTTTAAGTTATCACCAATTACAATGAAATAAACTCGGATATACTGCAACTAATTGATGGCTGTTTTCTTTGCATTCTGCCCGGATGAGACCATGGTGATAACAATTTCCACCTTCCTTTGAAAAACCACCTAATTAACATATAGTATATATGAAGCTGTGCAGTGAACACACTGTGACAGTCTGCCTTAAAAAACAAAATAAGAGCAATTATATTTACACATGCCAAGTGCTGACACTCACTGTCCAAACATGTGGTCTGTGGAGCTCAAATGCGAGCCCAGTGTTGTTGTATCTCCCCAATTATAAATCAAGTGCAGGACTCGAGGCACTTAAATTAGACAAAACACTGCTGCAGGGTTTTCTTTTGGCGGTTTTTTGGCTTGAAATTTTGTCTGTCTGACCCATAAACAAAATGACCGACAGCAAAGAAGCGGTAGCACAGCAAAAAGTGAACCAAGGTGAAGTGAAAGATGGTTAAACTTGTTTTTTTTCAAGTGCAGTCAGAGCCTTTGTGTCTAAAACCAAAATAAGGCTTTTTAAAGAAAAACCTGTTCAACAGGCTTAAACATGTAGAAAGCAATCTTTGAATCGTTGTTCCATTACTCAGTGACAACATGCTTATCAAGATAATGTAAACTGTTTTGAAAAAAACTAAATCAAAGCCTGTCTCTGTGTAGACTCACTACTAGCATAATGTTCCACATCATAGCACAGCAGAGATCCACATCAGATACAAACAGGTGTTGACAGACAATAAAGAGAACCAACATGATTGTTAAGTTCAGGATAAGAAGTATGGCTAATGTAGATATGAAACCCCTACTTGTAGCCATGAAGTAGCTTTGCTGAGAGATGACCATACATCTATCATATCACTCATGCAACCTCTGAAAGTTAAGGGAAACCCTGAATTTAACTGCAAGTTCTTAATTTCCTATTGAATATGTATTAGGGTTGTGTCATAACATATTTATACCTGTTATATAGGCAAAAATGTCATGATATAGTACTATAAAATGTCACAATATCATTGCTATAGCAATGTCTTGTGTTTTCATTCCATAGTCCGGACAAAGAGACAAGCCCAGGCATGTCTGAGAGCAAGAACCGCTTGTCACCCTCCAATGACTATTTGGTCCCTAAAAATGGAGCTACTTCCGTGACAGGAAGAGCAAATTGAGGTTATATAGTGGAAAAGCAGAGCTTTTAAGCAGCTGGTTAAAAAGCTTCCCAAAAATTACAGTATAGAAAATATTTTTTTCAGTTTTATTAAGTGACAGTCTTGTGCAGGCTCCTGAGTTACAAGGCTAATTTACTTTTGGTTATTGTTAAACTAAATTTCTGTGTCCCTACTATTGTACTACAGTGCTTGTTTTATGCTACCATAGTTGTGACCACCTGTTTAAGTATTTGCCTACATACAGCGATTTACAACCCACGCAAACTTGTTCCTATGCAATCGTCCAAAAATCCAACAGTGTAGGGCAACTGTGCAGATGTCAAATGCTGATTGGTTGACAATAGTGATGTGTCCGTCGCGAACGAAACGGCTCTTAGAGCCGGATCTTTGAAGTGAACGATGCGAGCCAGCTCCTTATTGGGAGCCATGTTTTGTTTTGTTTTTTTCTTTTTCTTTCTCTCACCCTCTCTCTCGCACTTTTTTCCCGCTTCACTCCGCACACGAGCCTTGTGCTTTGCGCTGGGAAGAGGGGGGAGGGGCGGTAGTTACACTTGCAGTAGCACAGGAACAGAGCCGGAGGGAAAGAGAGAGAAAGAGAGCCAGGGACAACAACGTCACATTAGAAAGGTATAGTGATCATCCACAACTATTTTCAGTTGCAGATGATAAAGGATTCCGAAAGTTTATTCATGAAGGCCTATGTGACAGAGAATGTGCATCTTCTTTTTGTTTTCATATTTTAATTTATATTTTATAGTGTTGTGGTTTGCAGTGTTTTGTGTTGTTTCACTTTAAATTTGTTTAAAAGGAAAAAGCTGAGAATTTAAATAGTTAAAACTTGAAATGTAAATAGTTGGTTTTTGTATTATATCATTTATTTATTACATTTTATGTGGAGTGAATAAATAAAAGTATATTTACGGTGGCCCCTAGAGACAAAGCACGTACGAACTCCAAAACACGTACAAACCCCGAAGCACGTACAAAACACAACAGAAGTGCTCCAGGATGCTAGGGGCAGTGTTGAGCTTTTGTTACCTAGTGGCTACACAAGCCAGGAAGTACCAACGACCACGTAAATTAACTTTTTTTTTTAATTATTTGAATATATATGAGTGCTTGTGTATAAATACACAAACAATACACATATACTTTCAATTGTGTAATTTAAGTGATCTAGGTAGATCTGTTTTGGAAGTTCAGTTAATGCTAGAAATGTGTTTTGGAATTTGTACGTGGTTTTTGTAGTTTGTACGTGCTTTGTCTCTAGGGGCCACCGTATTTATTTATATATAAACATATATAAATAAAACCACGGGTTTTTTTTTTTTACATTAGTAATTCCTTTTGTGCATAATTTTATATTGTTGTTAATAATAAATTAATTAAAGCAACAAAACAACCTGAAGAGCCGGTTGGGAGCCGAAAGAGCCGGATCTTTTTAGTGAGTCGAGCCGAAAGAGCCGGTTCTCTAAAAAGAGCCGGAAATCCCATCACTAGTTGACAAGTAGTCCTGAAGAGTGAAAATGGATGATACAAGCAGTCTGTCTTATGCTCTTTAACATACAAAAAGCTGAAGTGAAACTGAGCGTTAAAAACAATGAAAAGTGTCCACCATAACCAGTGTCTGCACTTTTCATACCGTGTTTTATGATCTTTAGGGTTTCTTTTTCCTCATTTCATCCAGTCAGGGTGAACTCTGCTGTCGCTTTTTCCAACATTACAGTTTGGGATTTTCAGAGGACTACATGGGAACAAGTTTGCCGGGACTGAAAAACCCCTTTTGGTAGATCCCTACAGGCAAATACATATGTAAATGGAAATAAATGTACTAGCATAAATTAAGCAGAAGGCAGCGACACACTTCTCCTATTCCAGAGTTCACTAGGAACAGAAGAAGCACACTGTGCCGTTCTTGTAACGCTGCGTGCATGCATTTACAGCTTATACCATCTAACACACACTCACGTACATATTCTGGTATGTCAGAGTGATCTCGGGGGTTGCCGTGGAGCTGTGGCTGTCAGTCATAGAGCTGGCCAATCATAGCGGGGCTGAAATAGTGTGGTTTGTTATGTAATCTTCTTTCTCACGTCCCAGTTTAGCCCTGACCACTCTCTCCTTCCCACTCTTGCTGTCTCTTTCAATCTGGGGGAGGACCTTTGGTTTTCCTGTTACCAGGCCATGTCATTATGGGCATGCTGGCAGAGAACACTCTGTGTATAAATGGCTCTTGGGACCTATTAGTGTTGGGTTTCAAGAGCAGCTGCTGGACTGACTGACAGACAGGTGTGGTTAGTCAGACAGGAAGCATTGCTTTCTGACAGGTGAGAGGACTTCACTGGTCAAAAAGAGCCCAGAGTCTAGTAATTCTAACTGATCATCATCTTTCTTTCTTGTCTTTGAGTTTCCACGCAAAACGAAAGAAATATTCTAATATGTGGGTAAATTTGCAGTACAGTGCGGGTTTATGGTCAGATTATGAATCATCACTGAAATTCCATTAAAGAAGAGATTTTTATTACGTACTGACATGTTTCATCCTGTAATTAAAGGTTTTTAAACATTTGAAATGAATAATTATACTGTAAACTGAACTCCTCATTAATGCTTTGTTTGTATGTTTCTCCAGGCGAGGATAGCCTTCTTGCAGGGGGAGAGGAAGGGCCAGGAAAACCTGAAGCATGACCTGGTTAGAAGAATAAAAATGTTAGAATATGCATTAAAGCAGGAAAGGTAAGACACAGAATCTTCTTAATATTGTAGGGTCTCTTTACCTTACAATATAACATGTCTTGAGGTGAATTGTGTTGTTGTTAACTGGTGCTGTGTAAATAAAATTCAGTTGAATTGTTGGTGATCTGTAGGGGTTAAACTGGACTTCACACTGAAGGCTACCAACTATAACTTTAGATCACTGCTGATCTTTAAAAAAAAAAAAAAATCCTGTTAGATTTTTAATTTCCTTATTTTCAGTGCCATGAAAAAATATTTGCTGCCTTTTTGATTTCTTAGTGGGGTTTTTTCCTCGTTTGTCAAACCTAAATGTTTCAGAAGATCAAACAAATTGTTATACTAGACAAAGATAATCCAAGTATGTACAATATACAGTTTTGTCACAAAGTTGACCTGTTTGAAAAAGTATTTGCCTCCCTTGTTAAATCATAAAGTAACAGAGATTAACCGCATTTTTTGGAAATCTGCGTTTGATTTCACTAGCCACATCCAGGCTCCAAGAGGGCAACAACACTCCTGCAGGAGGTTGCTAAAGAACCCAGAACAACTCCAGGTCTTACTTGCCACAGTTAAAATCAGTGTCCAGGTTTCAGTAATAAAAAAGAGACTGGGTAAAAATTGCACCCATAGAAGAGTTCCAAGGAGAAAACCACTGCTGGCCAAAAAGAACACAAAGGCTCGTCTCACATGTGCGAAAAGCATCTTGATGATTCTCAAGACTTTTGGGAAAATACTCTGTGGACTGATGAGACAAAATTTGAACTTTTTTGAAGGTTTGTGTCCTGTTACATCTGCTGTAAAACTCACGCAGCATCTCATAAATCATCAACAGTCAAACATGGTAGTGTGATTGTCTGAGGCTGCTTTACTGCTTCAGAATCATAAAAAGTGCTCTGTACCAGAAAATCCTGGTTTCCAGCCATCAATTCATCCCTGAAGCTCAATGCACTTGGGTTATGCGATGATCCAAAAACACACACGCAAGCCCACCTCTGAATGACTTTATAAAAACAAGAAAACAAACAAACCCATAAATAAAATCAACGTTTTTGAGTGGACTACTCCGGACTTAAATCTGATTTTGCTAAATAAGTCATTCATGCTAGAAAACCCTCCAATGTGACTGAATTTAAACAATTCTGCTAAAAAATAGTGGACCAAAATTCCTCCACAGTGGGAAGAATCCATTGCCAGTTTTTGCTGCTAAGGGTTGCACAACCAGTTATTAGGGTTTTTTTCTTTTTTAAATATATAATTTTTTGCCTTTTAACTGGCTTTATTGGATAGAAACAGCAAAGATCGACAAGAAAGTGGAGGGAAAGAGAGAGGGAAAGACATGCGGCAAAGGGGAACAGGTCGGACTCGAACCTGGACTGGCCGCTTTCAGCCATGCGGCATATGGTCGCCTGCTCATCTGACTGAGCTAAACTGGCGCCCAACACGTTGTTAGGGGACTATTCATTTTTCCACATGGATAACTTTTTCAGTAAAATCATCTAAAACGGTGTTTTGTTTTGTTTTTTGTACGAGGGCTCTCTAATATCAAAATTTGTTCAACAATCTGAAACTTGTGACAAATATGCAAAAAAAAAAAAAAAAAGAAGTCAAGAAAGGAGCAAATACTTTTATTTCACTGTGCCGAGTCTTTCACTTCAGTTTGCAGAAGGCTAATTCATTCACAGTCATTGGCATGCTTGGATAGCTTGTCAGGGTTATGTTGTGATGGATTAGAAGCTTGTCTTTGGTTGTGTCGTCTCAGTGTCTGCCACTTGCTTATTTTCCAAGCAGCACAGGTACTCTGAAATATAGAACACAGAAGTTAATATACCAAATAACCTGGACTAGTGTATTAAAGGGATACGTTTAATTTGTTTGAATACAAAGTTAATTAGCTTTCTATAGTTCTGCTTCAGACTGCTGTTAAATTACTGCTTCGTTCTGTGATTCTTGGGTTGCTTTTGTGCACTAGTGATGTAATAGATTATTTGTATACTTCAGATTCTTTCTGTTTCACTGATAAAGAATCTGCCAAAGCCTTCTTTCAGTTTCATCTGTTTAAGGCATTTACATTTTCAAATTATTTTAATGTAAACTTTTGCTACGGTGGAAATCTGTTTCCCTTCTCTTAGACCACACACTTTGAGCTTTTTTCACTGTTTTGGGGGTGACACTGATGTGCAGAAAATATTTCAATGCATTAAAAAATATGTTATGTTAATTTTAATTTTTAACCATGTTAATTGATTGGTTGATGATTAGTTTCTCTTTTTTCCATTTTCAGAGCAAAATACCACAAGTTAAAATATGGAACAGAGCTAAACCAAGGAGAAATGAAGATGCCAAGTTTTGAATCAGGTATGATGTATGATGTCATACTCCCCTCCACTAATCTCTTATTGTACACATGCTTTATATTCAGTGTGGCCTTTTATAGACTGCATATAAAAGATGTAGGTTCTTAGCCCCTGGGCAGCATGGTGGTGCAACGATTAGCACTGTCGCCTCACAGCAAGAAACTACTGCGTTCAAATCCGTCACCTGGCCAGGGTCTTTGTGTTTGGAGTTTTCATGCTGTATCTGCATGGGTTCTCGCTGGGTACTCGGGCTTCTTCCCACAGTTTAAAGACATGCAGTTAGTGGGGTTTTGTAATAAACCGGAAACACATAAGCATTAAACACTGTGATGTAAATCCATCATCATACGCAGTTCTTTAAAATGTTAATTGTTAATTGGAATTGGATAAGCATAAGAAGATGGATTGATGGATGGACTCCTGACCTTTCTCTTAGACTTGAAGTAACTCACAGCTTTAAATACAACTGATGAAAGCCATCTCTGTTTTGTGTTCAGCAGGCAGTGCTGTATAAATCACTGTTTCTGTTTTTGTCCTTAGACACCAAAGATTCAGAGGTCTCTGCTGTTCATGCCAACAGTCAGCTCACCTGGAAACAAGGAAGACAGCTGCTCAGACAGTAAGAACATTTGAGCACTTGTATTTGCAGTGGAAGCAAAATGCTGAAATCATTTTTTGAATTAATTTGTTAGCAAAAATCAGTATTTGGCCAAATGATGTGTAGTTTACAGTGTGCACGTGTTTGTTTGGCGGTCAGGTACCTACAGGAAGTCGGATACACAGACACCATCCTGGACGTTCGTACTCAGAGGGTTCGCTCTCTGCTTGGCCTGTCGGGCTCAGAGCAGAATGGATCTGTGGAGAACAAGAACCTGCAGCACCTGATCAATGGGACCGAGCGCCGCAAGGACAAAAGGTACAGACACACGCACAGCTGAAAGCGATCAAGATAACACTGTGAGCTTATATTGTTCACATGCAGTACTAGCCAGTACTTTACTGATTTCAGCTTTTGTGAAAACCGCTCCAGTAACAAAAAAACATAAAACAGCAAAACAAACACAAATTGTTAGTTCCTGTGTAACAAACTGCTTACTTGCCTATCTAGAATAACTTAATTCAGCATCAAGCTTCATTCCTTTGCTCTCAAGGCTTGATTTTGTTTCATGCTCCACTGTAAAACATGGATTCTCACTGTCCACTGTTGTGTTTACCATCTCAACATGAGCAGCACCACATCCCCTTCCTCTCATGCTGGTCAATGGGTCAGTGTTTATATTATTCTAGCTACATCTGAATCTAACATTTGCCTTAAGTTATTATAACCATGACCTAGCCTTTGCCTAAGATAGTGGGCCCGAACCCAAACCTAACCTAATATCGCTTTCACATGAAAAGGAGCCAAGTCTCCCCAGTGTGACATCTCCCACCATACTGACAGTGCAAGCACAAACACAACCCAGCAGACAAGCTTAAGTGTAACAACATTGGTGTTTATATCCAGGAGTCCAGGTGATGTTCTGGAGACTTTTAACTTTCTGGAAAACACAGAAGACAGCGATGAAGATGATGATGAGGAGGGGGACCTGATGGATGACATCAGCACTGACAAACATCACCGAGCCAAGAAACATAAGACCAAGGTAAACAGAGAGCAGGCAGCCCCTTTTAAATCACCACTGTAGTTCTTTTCCCCTGTACCTCCTTCCTTTACTCTGCCGTCCTTCAACACCTCTTCCTTAATTCTTAAATTGTGTTTTGGTTTTTTTTTTCTCTCTCTTTACTCTCCTGCTATTTTAGGTGGGAAACGAGGGCTTAGCATCAGAGGATGATGCCGACACAGAGGAGGCTCTAAAAGAGTTTGACTTCTTGGTGACGGCTGAGGATGGAGAAGGGGCGGGTGAGGCTCGGAGCTCCGGAGACGGGACAGAGTGGGGTAAGAGATGTACATGAATCCCACTGATTGTAAAGATATGAAGGCTGTGTCCTTTGCTCTGTTCTTGAATGTTATTCACCTTAAATAAACAAATGCAAATTGTAAATTATTGATGATTATTTTTCCAATTAATGAATTGTGTGGCTGTAAAATCATTATGACAACAGCTAATGAATATAATCTTGTAATAAAGAAGTACAGTGTATTTATTAAAGCCTCTCACTCTGCAGCGGAGCCTCTACCATTTCCTACTGGCGGGGGGAAGTCCTTCTTACTTGGGGGGTCAGACGATGTGTTGGAGAGCGTGCTGGGACTGGGTGACCTTGCCGACCTCACAGTCACCAACGATGAAACAGACTATGGCTATGATGTAAGGAAAAAAAAAAAAAACCTAAGCTGCAGTTTAAAACTCAAACATTCTTTAGAAATTGCGCTAACATTGACATCTTCTTTTCCTCAGCTGCCGTCCAGTAAGGAGTCTTCATTCAGGAAGACATGGAACCCCAAGTACACGCTAAGGAGCCACTTCGATGGTGTCCGAGCACTGGACTTTCACCCCGTTGAACCCTGCCTGGTCACCGTGTCCGAGGATCACACCCTTAAACTGTGGAACCTCACCAAGACCGTCCCTGCCAAAAAGTAGAGTAACACCAGATGTACACATAAACCTCCAAGCAGAACTACCAGAATAATCAAAAGACTCTGGCATAAATTACACCAAAATATATAGTCTGAGGAGCTTGGAAAGAAAAGCTTCTTCAGTTCTGAACTGAAGAAGCTTCTCGGATGAGAGGTGAAACGTTTTCAAGGAAACTTAAAGAAGTCCAGACTCTTTTCTTTTCAAGCTCCTTAGACTACAATGACCTGGATGACTGAGAACCTTCACACACACCGAATTATATAGATTTATGTAAAATAAGACATTGCCTTTACTTAAATAGCCAGCACCTGAACACCTTGGTCTTTGCTGCTATGATCCCAATGGGACCTTCTCTAGTTACAGCATGATTATGCTCGTTTCTCTTAGCTGAACAGTTCTTGCCATGACTGGGATTACTGCAATAGTTAAATAAGGCTGTTTGCTCTATACCAGCATTTCTAAAGGGTATCCTAAATTTAAAAAAAAAAGAAGAAAAAGTTCAGTCGGTTGAGAAAAGAACGCTCAGCATGGACAGTATTTCCTCATCACATAGAAAAGCTTTTATTCACTCTGCTTCAGAGGAAAATCCTCTCCTTACAAACCTGGCAGATCCTTTCTGTATTAGCATCTCATTTTCTCCTCATCACTGCGTTTCCATGGCACTATTTTGATCAAACTCACACCACAAGCTTCTGATGTGTCAGTGTCTTACAAATAATCCCTTTAAATAATACCCCTCAGGACTTACTGTCGTACAGTGAAAAACAGTCACTGCCGCCTGTAACAGAGTTGAAGAAGAGTCTGTTTGATGACGAAGTAACAATCTGCTTGTTTATTTCACTGTTGTTGTTGTTTGTTTTTTCCAGAAGTGCCTCTTTTGATGTGGAACCGATCTACACATTCAGAGCCCATGTGTATGTATCCAAACACACACAGTGTGTCTAAGACTCTATTTGACTTGATGGTTGAGGTTCCATGGTGTTTTTAACTTTTTCAAGTTACATCAGATTTGTTCACGTTTTAAGTGACACAAGTAATATAAAAAAAAAAAGAAAAAAAAAAAAGGTAATTTCAGACCTGTGGTGAACTGCTGTTGGCAGGAAGACAGAAATTATGCTTTTTAGTGGCAGCAGCTATGAATAAATGAGCATTACTAGTGATTAAGACTGACAGACACCCTGTAGCTACAGTATGAGAATAATCTCAGCAGCAGGAAATATGTCTGAGAAAATGTAAGTCAAACACCAGGAAAAAATGTTATAAAGTAACAGAAAAGTGTTTAAAAAAATCTGGAAAATTTAATGGACCAAATTGCCAGATAATAGTAGAATTAAAAATAACTAAAATCTTTGAATGAAATGCAAATAAAACACTAAATCAAAATAAAAACTGTATTAAAATATGTCTGAAAAGTTGTTTTGTTTTGTTTTTTTAATATTTAAAAAAATAAAGAATTTGATTAAAATATCAGAAAATGTCTTTAACAAACAAAGCCATTAACTGTTTAAAAATATTGGTCTAAAAACTATCAATATCATGTTTGGACAAACTAGATTTATAGAACGTTTTTGGTATATTATAGTTATAAAGGTCTTTTCACTGCTCATGTCTAAACTTGCTAGATGTTGATCTCACTCACACTCTTTGTGAGTGTAAGTGAGAGATCTCAGTAACCAGCAGGATTAAATGACTGTCGAGGTTACGTGTTTGCACTTGACATCATCCGTAAATATTTGTATTGTATCAAACCTCTGGTGATGATGCTCTTTTCTCTCTTCAGTGGACCAGTGTTGTCATTGGCGATGACCTCCAGTGGTGAACAGTGTTTTAGTGGTGGTCTCGACGCAACCATCCAGTGGTGGAACATCCCCAGCTCAAATGTTGATCCCTACGACACTTATGGTACACACTATTTCACTAAGTGAAAGGGAAAAGGTTTAAGTAGTAGTGAGCCCTGCTATAGTTTGGAGTGGCACTAACAAAAAGAGGAGAGGCCAAGCTGAAGATGGCAGAGGCGGCTCAGGTTGGGCAGATATGAAAAGTTAGAGCGACAAGGCTGAGATGTTTGGGCATGCAAATGAAGCTGCTAGGCAGGAGGAAATGGGACCACAGAGAAGATTCATGCTGAGTGTGGACATGCAGAGGGCTGGTGTAGCAGAAGGGTATACTAATAATGGGGAGATGATCCACTGTGGCGACTTGTTATGGTAACAGCCAAAAGAAAAACAAGTAAACCGGTTGTCTCCTTTCATAATGATCTCCTTGTTTTTTCAAAAATATAGATTTCTTAGATTACCTCACATGGCTCTGCTTTCCCCCAAAATTTTCTTTTTCTTTTTTTGTTTTATTCTTGGAATCACGGTTCCCAAGTTTGTTTGTTTTTCTTTTAGGTCTGCTCCTATTAAGGCTGCTTTCCTCATGTCTTTACTTTCTGAACAAAATGCTGGATTTTAAAAAATGTCTTTACTTGGGAAAAATACAATTTTTGGGAACATTTTATTTCACAAAACCTTACAAAGACACCAAAAATGTCTTCCCTTTGTTAAAGTTTTCTCTCTCAATTGGGAATATTTGTCAGTTAGATGAATGTACAGTTATAAAAACAGAAGGCCCCTCTCATTTCTTATCTCTCTTCCAATCAGATCCAAGCGTCCTGGCAGGTTCCTGGTTAGGACACACGGACGCTGTGTGGGGATTGGCATACAGCGGTATCAAAAACCGCCTCCTGTCCTGCTCGGCCGACGGAACAGTGAAGCTGTGGAACCCAACAGAGAAAAACCCCTGCATTAGCACTTTCAATACAAACCATGGTAAGAAGAAGAAAAAGGGTGCACTTCCTGCAGGAGGGGGTTTGAACAGACTCGCTGATGTTTACATCTGTCAACAGAGCATGGGATCCCCACATCAGTGGACTTCAATGGTTGTGACCCTGCTCACATGGTGGCATCCTTTAATAGCGGAGACGTGGTTGTGTATGACCTGGAAACTTGCCAGCAAGCACTTGTGCTCAAAGGACAGGGAGATGGCAGTAAGAGCACAAACAACCATGAACAGATATGAGGTGTGTGATGGGTTTTTGAGGACAGTAAACAGTCTTATCCTTTTCTCTCCCTCCTCAGCTCTGTCGGGGTCAAATCATATAAATAAGGTGGTGAGTCATCCCACGCTTCCAGTCACCATTACTGCTCATGAAGATCGACACATCAAATTCTTTGATAACAAGTCAGGTCAGTCTGCAGCTACTCCCCAGCTGTGTCCATCACTCCAAAGATGGTGAGCCTGATTGGTGAGATCAGGTTTCACAGCTCCCACTTCACAGACACTGTGTACAGAGTGACTCAGAATTATTTTGACTTGAGAAAAATGAGTCCTTCAGGCTTCTGGAAGTGCTTAGGTGTGCCTTGTGTCCTCTGTCCAGGTAAAGTGATTCATGCCATGGTGGCTCATCTGGATGCAGTGACCAGCCTGGCCGTGGATCCCAACGGCATCTACCTGATGTCTGGCAGTAAGTCTCATAAAAGTCTTCAAGGAGCTCAGAATAAAGCATAGAATTTAATTTAGCTTTTTTAAAATTAAATTCTGAAAGTTATTACAGTTCTTCATGCGTGCTGTAGATGGTGACTAGTGAAGATTGAAAGGTTATCTATTAGGGCTGGGTATCGTCACTGATTTCTAGAATCGATTCAATTCCGATTCACAAGGTCCCGAATCGATTCGATCCAGGATTTGATCCGATTCTATTCTATTTGAATCAGGGAAATTTTGCCTCAGACAGTCAGAAATATTATAATTCTGATCATGTATCAGTGCATAGAAAAATATGGATATCTATAAAAAGAAAGCTGACACTTGCGAGACTTTATCAAAGGTGTAAGCATCACAGCAGATGCCTTTGTGTCAAAGAAACAGCATAAAACACAGAAAAACATGAAAACGATTTTCCTGGCCTGGGATTTTATAGCAGATGACCTTAAAAATATTCTGCAGTAGATCAAAAACGAAAGAAAGCCATTAATCAACATATGAACATTACATGATGCTGCTGAAGTGAAGCAGAGCAAAGTTACAGAGGTTTTATTAGAGACACAGCTAAGGGTTTTGCAATTTTGCATAATTTTAAAAAGCTTTAATTTGTTCAGTAGCCTACTGAACAGCAGAAATTAGGTTTTCTTTTCCGAAGTAAGTAAAAGGAAAAAAGAAACAGCGGCCGACAGCGCTGTAAACAACGGTAGTGGGTGATAAGCAAGCGAATAATGCAGAAAACAGAGATTTTTAGATGGGAAACTATTCCTGAGAGAGGGAGAGAGCTGTGCAGGAAGTGTGATTTTTATCTTGGTGGAAGCAAAACAGCAAGTAAGAGGGAATTCATAACGATGTTTATGTGAAGCGAAATGTGAAGCGTAGTTTGGATCTTTTTGCTGCGGGTTCAGTCAATATTGTTTGGAGAGAGATAAAACAGAATCTAGCGCAAAAAGGACGTAAACACAAAGCGCGAAACACCAGAATCGGTGAGCTGTCGGCTTTCAGTCCCGACCGTGTTCGTGCCGTCAGGTGAGAAAGGCGACATCTCACTGATTCTGATGCGTCGGCGGGTCCGCTCTTTGTGTTTACATCTTTGTGCAGAATCCGTGTACCTGCTCTCATTTACTGTTTTAGCTGTTTGGTGGTTGTTGAAATTTTGTGAGGTTTAACCTGAGATTCTGGCATTTCGGGCAAAATAAATTTATATTTAAAAATTGATTAGGGATTTTAATGAATCAATATCACGTTATCCAAGCTAGAATCGATTTTAATCGATAAATCGATAATCAAAACCCACCCCTATTATCTATGTAAGTTAGTTCAACTTTGCTTTGTACCATTACATGACTGAGTGTTCTCTTTTAGTCTATTTACTTGTACAGCACATATAGCATTGATTATCATGTGTGTTCAACTAGGACACTTGCCTCACAATGGCTTTGTTCACACCTTTAAGTCAAATGACCTGCAGTGCTATATATTTGGCCCCGTCTGCGTATATACCCCTGTCACCACAGTCATTCCTCAATCCTTATGCTCCTCACCTCACCATGAACACTTCATTTGGCTAGCTGGCTTTTCCATGTGAGGAGATTTTTGACTGAGACCAAAGGGCATGCATTTTGTCATGAGCTCTTTCACTCGGGTCTCGTTAGTGGAGAAAGTCCTGGGAGGTGCTGCTCTTACAAGGCACAATCCTCTTCTCAGAGTCCTTTGACCCAGTTTTAGAGTCGTCAGACCAGTATGCTGCCAGTCCTGCTGCGCGGGCTAGCCAAAACAAAACACCTGTTTTCTCTGTTTCACCGTACAACTAAGAAGCTCTCCTCTGACAGCTGAGAAGCCATTTATGTTTTGTGAGGTTTTCTGATAACGGTTAAAAAAGTCTTTTTTTTTTCTTTTTTTCTTTTTTTTTTTTTTCTCAGGACTAACCACTACACGTATCAATCCGAAATCTACTCATTTCACTGTGTCTGGCTATAGACAGGATCTGGAAAAAGCTGATTTAGTTAATGCACCACCTATAGATCCATCACTGACAGTTTATTTGGCCCTGTCTCACAATCCAAGCACAGGTGCCCCCACAGCTCTTCCATCCAAGATTTTCCACATTTCATTTAGACATTTAGACACATTAATCAGGCTTAGTGACAGAGCTCATGGTGCGGGCATTCCCCATCTATGTTTGGATCACTGGTTCCCCAGACAACCCACTGGTGCCTCTCCATATTGAGGTCAGATGTCTTTGGCCCAAGTTCTGTTCAGGTTGTCAGCCCCAAAAGGTGATGCACTTTCCTATCACAGTCTGATAGGCACACCCCCACAAAAAACACTTTTGGTGTCTCAGGTTGTAACATTCAGTTTTGGTGATGACATCAGCCGTTCACACTGATTTCCATCCACTGTTTCACTCTGTGTACTTTGACCAAATGTACTAACTAGTGGTGCAACGGATCAAAAATCTCACGGTTCGGATCGGATCACGGTTTTAAAGTCACGGATCGGATCAATTTTCGGATCAGCAAAAAAAGAAAAAAAAGACAAAAATTCTACTCGCCTTTTACTTATTTAAGTATTTTTTGCCTATTAAAAAACATTCAACTGAAGACTTATTCCACGCACTTATATAAAACAAATTAAGGTGCAATATGGACATTATGGACCATGCTGGGCAGCCTCTGCATCCTCTGCACACGGCCATAAACAACCAGAGGAGTCTGTTCAGTGACAGGTTGCTTCTCCCAAAGTCAAGGACCAGCAGACTTAAAAAGTTATTTGTCCCACACGCCATCAAACTGTTTAACTCCTCGCTGGAGGGGAGAGGGAGGGGAAACAGGGACAGAGGAGGGGGGAACAAGTAGCTGTAGTGCCTTTTCACTGTGCAATAGTTTTTGTTAATATCCAACGGTGTAATAGACTCACAATACTTAAAATGTGCCGTCCCCTTGTATTCTTATTCCTATTTATTCTATTTATCCCTTTTGTATTCTCTGTATTTATATATGTGTATATTTGGTATATTTCTGCTCACATTCTGCAACTTCTGTTGGTGCTGTGCTACTGGAAACTGAATTTCAGTTTGAACCCACCCGAGGGATAAATAAAGTTTCATCTGTATCTACCACTCCGCTGTGATATGACGAGCGGTCACGGTCACGTGGCTTTCCGTTGCCCTGGAGCTCCACCCATTTGTAGTTTGAGCAACAGAAGATGCCTGGGACAGTTCAGCCATAACTTTAAACTTCTCCTGCTCATACATGCTTGGAAGGATCTTGTCACTGAAGTGGACACGCAACGAGATATCATAGCGTGGCTCAAGCACGTTCATCACAGTTTAAACCCCTTGTTTTGCACAACAGACGACGGCCTCCCGTCTGCAGCTAAACACCCCATTAGCTTTAGTAATAGCTTTAGCCCGGTCGGACTGGGCAGCAAAGGGCTGCTTAAATGCTGCAAACTCCTCTGCTCCGCTACTTGGACTGAAGCGCTGACCATAACTACCGCTTGACAGACTGACCGCGCGCACCATACGAATACTTTTTTTTTCTTTTTCGAATCTTCGGATCACGTGCGTACCGAACCGTGGAGTGGGATCGGTTCGGATTTCGGATCAACCGTGATCCGTTGCACCACTAGTACTAACGAACTGTCAGCTCAATGTGAGGAGTGGTCACATCTTAGCCTATTTGGACAATTGGGGTTTGATAGCAGGATCCAAAGAGCAGGCTGTGATGCGGGTTTCACTGGTCCTGTCACACATTCAAGTACTCAGTTTCTCTGTGACCTTTCAAAAAATGCCTGCTAACCACAAGTCAGCAGGTCTCTTGTCTTGGGCTGGAAATATGCTCAGTTTCCAGCTGTGGATGTTTGTCAGGGCACAGAATAGCTGCACTCAGTTTCACTTGGGGCACAGACTGCATTTCCACATAATATTGCAATTTTACATATTGGCCAATAAAGCTTTATCTTCTAGACACACAAAATATAAATGGATTTCCCTAAAAATTGTTAGGTGTAATTATTTGAGTCCTTACCAAGATAATATGAAAATGAAATTTAAAAATAGTTTTGTTTTATTGTCACGAGAAGTCTTGGATTACTTGCTCTGCCCAACTGCAACTTCCCTGTTGGGAAACAACAACCAGCTGATCCGAGTATACTGCAGTCTGGTGGACAAACTATCCAATGGCAATCCTCATAACATGGTTGAAGGGTCAGAACAATTACATTCTATTGTAATCTCTTGTAAACGCTACGTCCAGATGAACAAAATCAACTTTTGGAGAATTACATTCTCTTCCACTAGAGGGCAGTAAAACTACCTATTCTAATTAAATAGAATGCCAACTGCCAGTAAAACAGAAGACGAAGAAGAAATGACATAATTGTCATGCTGTGAATGAGACAATGCAGTGCGTAATAGCAATAGATAAATATTTGGAAAGAAAAAGTAGTCAATCTGACCTGGGTCCCGGAGAAAATTCTGACCCAGATGAATGCCCTAACATGAGTAGTGGTCAGAAAGCAAAAAAGGTACACTGGGGACAAACCGAACCAATTCCACTATGCCTGATGCATGGGGGAAAATGATCAATGTGCTTTTTGTGACATTTTTGGTTTGATGGTGTGCTGTGTGATTTTTCTAATGTAAAATATGGGCCGTGGCTCCAAAGGGTTGGGAGACACTGTGCAGACAAATCTGGCAGTGGTTAATTTGAAACATTACAGAGCAAGCTAATTTTATAGCTATTTAAGCACAGAGAGCTAGAGATTAATTAGCTGACCTCTTTCACTCACTTTCTATGTACATAAGATAGTTTGCAGTTAGTCCAGGTAGCAGCTAAGATAGATTAGGCTGACATCTCCCAGCGTAGGGTCAGTTTTTATCACAGAAACTAAGCACATGTGCCTTCGTAAGTTTCCTGCTTCTGCTCATGTTATGGCAGTTAAGGCAACTGTATGACAAAACTGTCAGTGCATTCAAGATTTTAATCTAACATTAATCATTTGTTTCTATCACTTCTCAAGTCAAAAGAAAAGGAAATGAGTTTGGTTTGTGCAATTAAGTTACTTTGTAACAACATTGACATAATGGCTTACATTTTTTTCTTCTCCTCAGGTCACGACTGCTCTCTGCGTTTGTGGAACCTAGACAGTAAAACGTGTGTTCAAGAGATCACAGCTCATCGTAAGAAGAGCGAGGAGGCCATCTACGATGTGGCCTTCCACCCCTCCAAGGCCTACATTGCCTCCGCTGGAGCCGACGCCCTTGCCAGAGTCTACGTATAGACGAGGAAGAGAAGATTTAAACAACAAAAAAAAGAAAAGAATAAAGAGGAGATGACCTCGAGGTGAGGGATACAGAGACAGACAAAGAGAGAGAGGGGCTAGTCTGTACACAAACAGGATTCAGGTCTGTTCAGGTCTCTGAACACAGAATATATATTAATATGAAAGACTGGAGAATCTCCAACGGACAACCGAACAAACACACAGGTTTCTTACACAAATTTTTAAGTTAAGAGGTGGAGTGGTGTGATCTCCCTACAGCTAATTGAAGAAACAGCAGAAACGCGTTTAATGATCAACTTGGAGCAGCTTGCCTGAAACCCATCTGGCCCCTCACAAATCCCTAAGGTAGCTTTGACACTACATGCCTGTCCCTATTCATTAACACTACTGTGACTCCTGATCCCAGACAGGAGAGCTGGAGCTGAGGGCAGACGTAAAGGAAAAATCCCCCCAAAATTAGACCTGGTCAGAGCTGGCCAAGGAAAGCAGCCTGACATCTAGATGAGTTAACCCATCGCTCTTTTATTTCTTACTGTTGTCATTTAGCATCGTAATTCGGCGGTCAAATGCAGCACATTAAACTGTGGAATCGTAGCACTACAGTCTACATGTTGTGGGGACATTTTTGCACCTTTCCCCTGTTTCTCTTTCTGTCCCACTGGACTCAATGCTGAGAACTGATTTTTACTCATTTGGTAAATGTTCAGGCGTGTCTGAGAGGAGACAGTTACAACTCGAAAAATGGCCCTTGTAAGAAGTTACCTGGAATCTGTATTGAATTCACCCCCATTTGGCTAATTTTTCTCCAATAATTCTACTTTCAAGGCAGTTTAGAGCAGGCTTGCAGTCCCGAACAGTTATAATTGGCTGCCAGTGTTTTCTCTATGTTTGTTATACATTATAAAAGCTCTATTACTCCCCAGGTGTTGAAGCTTCAGTGGCATATGAAACCAAATCTAAGCACAACTGTAGTGCATTAAACAGTCTGCTCTCCCAGTCTGACACTTCACATGAGGTGATACAGCTAGAAATGTCCAAGAGTGGAGCATTCTAATGAGTCTCCAAAGTCTGCACTTTCTTCTACTGTAATCCATTTAGTAGAGCTAACCACTAGTTTAACTAGCAAAAATATAGAGTAGCAAAGAATTCGAGTTGAGTACAGTTTTGTACTGGCTCGCGCCTGCCTCAGGAGAGAGCATATGTAAAACATCCTCTCATTACACTAATCTCCTGTCTAGACAAAACAGTCTGAAGAAACAATTTTGACATTTTCATGGCTGTGCTAAGCTCTGGTAAAACAGGAAAAACTTAAACACCAGTGTCTTTGTTGTGCTTTGTACACACTGCTTCTTCACAGTGTTTACGTGGAGAAGAGCGTTCTGTTCAGATCTTTTTTGTGTGTGTGTCACATATCCCTGATTGGCTGGATTCATGTGAAAGAAAACTGAAAAGCTACAAGCAAACATCTGACCCAGGTTTCTGAATGCGGCCAGCTACCTGCACAGAAACAAAAAATTGAACTATGTCATAGACTATCATCAATCTTCAAATGCCGAAACACTGAAAAGTAGCAGCTTTTTAAGTTGATTTTAGACGTTTGGCCTGTTCAAAATGATTTCCAAGTTGCAAAAATACCTAGTAATCAAGTGTTTTGTGTGTAGTCTAATTCATATGTGCTTGAGTTTAAAGTGTATTTTAATTAGCTGCTCAAAAAACATTTGCCAATTTATAATCATACAACATCTAAGCTGTTCCACTGGTGGACATTATTCGAGATGCTCGTGTCCCAACACAGGAAGCTGTAAGCTGTTCTATGTATCATCCATAGTATGATCAGAATAGGGGTACTTGTGTCCATGTAAACACTCCTCCTGTCACAGCAGCATCTGTTTAGTGACAGTGAAATCATATTAGCCACATTAAACCCTGCTGTAAGACTGCCTGAGGAACTGTACTAAAGAGAAAGCCCGGAGGTTAATCAGATGTTGGAATCACATCTGAGGGGGATTTTTCCTTTAAACCTTCAGAAACGTCAACCTGAGAACAGAACATGTGATGTTTGAACTTTTTTCTCTCTTTCACTTTTTAATAATTAAATCTGAACTAAAGCTTCTGCAAAGCAAGTTTTACAGTTTGTAAATGGGGAAAAATTAAGAAGAAATATGTTTTGAGCAAACAGAATGGATTTAATATCAGATTTTCTTTTTGCCTCTGAGAATGTTTTGGTGAGAATGAAAGTTTGGTTAATACTCACCGACCTCAGCCTCCTGCTGGGCCAATCAGAGCCCCACGTTTAACAGTGTAACAAGCGGAGGATTCAGCATTACTGTAGTTACATATTTTTGTTTGTGTAAAACAAATCTAGTTTTTATAGTCCTTTTTAATTCTTTTTAAAAATCCACAATATAGTTACTGCCACAATGGATGACCCATCAACCAAAAACCTCACCTCAGTCTGATATGTCAAGATGTCTGGCTTCCGTTTTGGGCCCTGATCTCAAATCATGTAAATACAGGAACTGCTGCTGCTGAGTGTTGAGACAGCTGAGGAGAGGGTCAGCTGTATCTGTTAGCGTCTGTCCTGATGTTAAATATCAACCTTTAATATACATTTGTCCATTCGAGCTAATGTCTAACATGGCACACATTCCAGTGTGAAACAGCAGCTTATCACAGTGATAAGGTGTTTGCTCCAGAGGGTAGAGCATGCAAGTCCAATATCATCAACTGAAAGACTCCAAGCACAAGATACATTTTAATTACTCCACAGTGAAACTCTTGGCGTCTTTTACACAACAGCCTTGGCATGTTAACTATTAGCTTTGTCTTATCCTAGCATTAGTTTTAAAAAGTTACATTTTTAAAATACTTATTTGGCATAAGAAAGTTACATTTATATGCCAACTTAATGCTGGTGTAAGACAGAACTAATTATGTCCTTTAAAGAAATGTACAAACAAAATTAATTTGCATAGAAAATGTAATCCAAGCATACAAATGCAGACCTATGAATAAATGCAAGGTGCCAAATGCTTACTAAGTCATTCTGTTCATTCTAATTTACACTGCAGTATCTAGTCTTTGTCACTGCAGCCGATAAAAATCACTGGGGGGGAAAAAAAAGTCTGACCAACTCCTTCCTAGGCCAGTCTTATATGACCTTGTTTATGTAGACTGGATAAAATGACGTGAGGTCATAGCAAAAAGGTTTTACAGGTGAGAACTTCTTGAACTACAAATACACAACTTGCTGAAATGATGCCTTTTCCCCACAGTCAATATATATGACATCTAATTCGCTCTGTTTGTTTGTTTTTTTTGATTTGTTTGTTTTTTAAGAAATGAACTTTTAAAATGTTGTGTACACTGTACACATGAGCAGTTTGTTATAGTATAATACAGCTGCCATAAAGATCATTTTGTTATGGCTGTAATTTTTTTTTGTTGATATCATCTGAAGGGGAGGTCATGGGTATAAACTACAAAATATCATCATGTTGAGAGGTGTTTCTAATATTCTGACCCATCAAAAGTAGTTTTTTATGATATTTTCTGTACACTCACTTGTGTCAGAGTTCCACATTTTATATGTTGAACCCAAAGAACTGACTCATTTGTATACGCGTACACACTCTTACACATGCAAGTATGCATTTTTGACACTATCACTATAAGTGGAATATTCTGATATTTGTGAAGACAGATCTTACAGCAAGGCAGCTGTACTAAACACCATCCGTGTTTAGGTACCTATAATAAAGTGGTCACTGTGGGGTTTTTTTTTTGCTTTGTTTTGTTTTTTAAAATTTGTTGATTAGTAATAAGCAAATTTAATTTATGTAAAAACAAGTTTTGTCCTCAAACAGGTCAAAGAATAGTTTGATGTACACACATTTGAACACAGGGCTGCTCCAGTTAAAGGCCAACTTCCAATAACAAACCGGCAAATAATTGGTTTAATGAGCTGGGAAATGGTACCTGAATGCAGCACGAGCTCAGTTCGAGTGTGAACAGGTGAAGTTACAGCTTTGTTTGGTTCAGGCTGAGACTTCTGCTCCTCCACCTCCATCATATCGCTTCAATCTTTGAAAAGCTGCTGTCTCACTGGCTGGCCCACAGGGGGAAGTCTAATTTGTTGTTCTGGTTTGTTACGATCCACAGTTTTATTATTATTATTGTTTTATTTTTTAACTTGAAAATATTTGTAACACGAGTATCTCCTGACTGATCACAAGTCCAAACTATTTTTTTCTTTTATTTTCACCAATGCTACAGTTTACCGTGTAACTCTCGTTTGTGTAATGCATGATTAATACAATAAAATATTTTTTTTAGTCTTCCGAAAAATGAAAAAAAAAATTCTGTTTGCGAGATTTGATGAGTTTTGTGTTTTGTTTTTTATTTACAAACTATGAACAGCAGATTTTAAAGGCTGTACCACATAGAATACGGCTGTTGAAATGTACATAAAATGTCTATAATAACTATTAAACTGTGTACCTGTACAACACCTGCTGCCTGCTCTTCATTCTGTAGGAAAACACTCGGTGTGTTCAATAGATTGGAGTTCCTGTGGTCCATGTACCATCAAATTAAAATTAATTAAATTTAGTCACTGCAACATTTAAGCAATTTATTGGAACACTTGTCTGTAAGCTTTGCTGTCTGTTCTACAGCAAAAGCACAGGTGATACTGATACAGATGACTGCTCTTTCTTGTGCTGTTTCATTTTCAGGCAGCGATAAATCAAATGTCAGGTGGTAAAACCACCTGAAGTGATGTAAGGTGCTAGTGTTGGAGGACTTGCACTAATGGAAGCCAGAGGTTTTGTTTATTCAGATAATATAACTCTTTCTTCTTTTCTTTTTTTTTGTCATTGGACAGTCATACTTAGTACGATGGTACAACTAAACTGGAAACTGTCTCACGTCAGTGTATGTCAGCACGTCAGCACACTTTCAATGGAGCAACAGTAGAAGACGATCAGCAGCTCCTTTCTGAGGATTTTCAGAAAATGGAGAGGCTGTTGGGCCTTCTTTAAAACCGCCAAGGTGTTTAAGCTCCATTGGAGGTCTGTGTCTATGTGCACACCCAGGAACTTGAAGCTGGCCCCCCTTTCCACGTCCACGGCTGCAGCAAAGACTTCCTGCCCCTGAAGTTGATTGCCAGCTCTTTTGTCCTGGTGATATTGAGGTCCAAGTTGTAGTTTGCACACCAATCCGACACTGAACCTCAACTCTGTATGCTCTCTCATCACCCCCAGAGATGAGCCCCACCACGGTGTAATCATCTACAAACTTATTGTAGTGTCTGGCTGGGTACTGACACAGTCATGTGTACAGTAGGAGACTCAGTACACAGCCTTGTGGAGAGCCAGTGTTAAGGCAAAGGGCTGGGGAAAGATGAGGCCCCACTCTAACTCTCTGTACATGGTCTGAGAGAAAGTCTCTGATCCAGCAGCAGGTGGTAAAAGGAAATCTGATATCCAGCAGATATCAGTCTGTCCGGGAGTATCATATTAAAGGCAGCACTAAAGTCAACAAAGAGCAGCCTGGCGTGACGCCCCTGTTGTTCCAGGTGGGAGATGGTGGTGTGGAGTGTTGTAACAATGGCGTCTTCAGTTGATCTGTTAGCTCTGTATTCAGTGGTAATCTTCAGGCACAGGCATCATGTTTTCCTCTGTTTTTAACAATAATGACAATTCAAATGAAGAATAAACCAGTGATCATGTTAACCTGATCTATGAAAAAGTCGTTTGTAAAATTTCATCTCAATCGAAAGCTTCAGTAAAATTGCCACAGCTGTGAAGTTGCTATACACAAATACCAGGTGAAATGGCGACAGACCTGATCTGATTCACATCCTGTGAATCAGAAAGGCACACACACTCATCATGGGCATAAATGGTAATTTTGAGTGTTTAGTAATGTCTTTGAACTGCTCTTTTTCCAGGGTGAAATGATTGTATATTATACATCTTTAAAGACTTAAAAAGAACTCGATGTAGCACTTTGAATTTATTTTGGGGGATTATCTCCAATCCACACAGGGTTAAGTCAGATAAATCTATTTTCCCTCTCTTCCTGTACTTTCTCTGTCTGTTTGATAATAAATGCTTGTATCCTCAAAGGTGGACGTACTGTAGTGGTGTGTGATACTGCATGATGATGCAATCATCATTGATATGCCTAAATATGAATATTATCTAATGACCACTGAACAATTAGTTAACGTGACACTTCCCTCCCAGTTTTCCACATTTTGATTAACTGGGTCAGTGTGCTATAGAAACAAAACTCAACAGTTAGTACTAAAGGATTATTATGATCACCCATTTTCATTTTTGATGTGTACTTTTTTCAGTTCCAATAAAACAATTGAACATGCTTCATTGGGTTGAATACATTATTTGAATATATAAACAGGCTGCTAAAGACACTAGTATAATAACCACCACTTTGAAAATAAACATTAAGTCATGCTGGAGCAAAATCATTCTCAATATTCAATGATTTGTGTGTAATCCTGACTCGCATACCAATCCACACACAAATACTCCACAAAGATCTGACAGGGGTCTTAACCTTGAGCTAAAGCCTAAGTCTCTGCTGGGCTCTCTCTCCAGCTCAGCAGAAGTTCAATAAAGAATGAAAATAATAAAACCATGGTGTTTTGCCATTGTGGTTTATTTTTTACTTTGGATGTATTCATCAGCACACAAACTTCCTTCTGATACTTTTATCCAAAGCTCCTGAAGCAATTTCCTTGATAACATCTTCAGCTTGTAGTTTGTCCCAGTTTACCAGGATCAGCCTTTCCCCCATCTAGGCACTGTATTATTAATGGTTAGAATATCGGATTTTCTGGTGTCCCTTAAAGCCTGTCTGTTTCAGGTCCTGTTTCTTTTGTCTGACCACAAGATTTGGTTTTGCTTTTTAGAAATGTAACAGTTTCAACTGAAATGTTTGAAACCAAAAACACACATAAAGACAGGAGACTACATTATAAGGATTTTATTTAAGAATTAATCTTGAATTTTAATCTCCATCTTCTAGATCCGGAAACAGGGAACCATCAGGTTCACTGCAACTTTCTGCAGCTTGACCAGTCTGCAGTCAGTTCGCTCTTTGGTTGATGGCTTCCTGCAGTCTCATTTGAGGCTGACTCTTTTGATCTGTGATAAAGTGTGTGATTATGATATGATTATGTGATCTAAATGTAAAGATGGGAAACGTGTTCCTTTTTCTCCGTTTACTGAACTCGACTGACATTTATCCTAATAATTTTCACTTACCAAGTTTAGAATTTTTATGAATTATAAGCAGTGATAATGACTGAGAACCTTCACAGACAAACAGTGATAATCAAAATTCAAACAAAGAAAGGGCTTAAAATATTTCACTTCATGTATTAAGAATGTACAACTCTATATAATTTATGACCAAAAAACCTTTTCCACAATTTTTTTCTTTTTGGGGGGGTTCCGATTGGTTCTTATATAGCACTTTTCTAGCTTGAGTGCTTTCTATGCAACACCCACACACACATTCACACTCTAATGAAAATAGTGATATTAGCTAAGTGTTTTATTTTATTTACTGATTTACACAGAGGGCTTTACATTTACATTAGGCTTACATTTTATAAAGTATGAAGACTCCTGTTTGCAGTGTCCCAGGAGACACAGACCTCTATCACTGGATTAGCATGTTGCTGAGGTAACAAGCTATCAGCTACATTGTTAACAGAGCAACAGCCAATAATAAAGTAGAAACTCCAGTAAATGAACTTGTCATATTACTTACGTCTCTGTTCCTCATTGTTTCCTGTTGTCTATAGTTTGGGCACCAGATGGTGCCCTGTCTATGTCAGTAACATGAACACAGGCAAGTGGAGCAGGTGTGAAAACAGCTATTGGCAAATATAGAAAATAAATACAGTTAAATGTTTCCATCAAAGAGTCGCAATTTAAAAATACTTGGCCAATTCTTTCCTCAGTTTAGAATTGTGTAAGTTGAGTACATTTTTAGAAGAACTGATCTCTTGTCTGACAGATGAAGTGTCAGATTCCATACAGAGGGGATTTTGTGACGATAACAAGCACAATTGTACGAACATATTTACAGACGAATTCTTTGAATGTCTTCAATATAGTTTCGATATAAAAATCCAATATGGCAAAATTTTAAATGTGACAGAAATGATGATGATTACTTAACTGGTGAAAAGAAACATTTTCTTTCTTTCTTTTAAACTAGCACCCTGCCTCAACTTACAAACATGTTGTTTGTAATCTGTCAAAGATTAAATGCAAACAGATGCAAAAATTGGCAAACAAAATGCAATAAATTTAGTAAAACAAGCTACTTCAGCCACTATTTTCTTATATCTTGCTACCTTTAAAACTGTAGTTGTTCAGACAGCAGATTTTTAATCATAATGGAGAGAAAACAGGTAGTCCTGCTCTGAGTCTTGCTCAACGCTAACTAGCCTAGCTTAAATAAATTATATTTTTCTAAAGTAATGACATAAACCAAAAGATTTATGTGTCTAGGTGTACAGTGTAAACACAGCAACACTTCTGTCCTTGTTAATGAGATATTACAGAGAAAGACAGACTGCACCTTAAGGAAATCCACAGACATCTACAGTTTGTATATTAGAACAATAACAGACGTGCCAACTGGCTTTATAGATTAAAAAAAATATGTCAAATGCAAATAGGAGATGACCAAAGACTTTATTTCTGTTTAGCAGAATTTAACAAACAATCACCGGTAAAACATATACCAAAAGAAAAGTCATGTGATCATATTGGAGCAAGGCTGTGAGATGGAGTTAAGGGCATGGGTTAGTCTATATAAAAAGTTTAAATCATCGGATGCCACAAATCAGACAAAGAAAAGAAAAAGAAAAAAAAAACAAACTAGAGGATTTTATACACCTTCCTGCAGGAAATGACTGCTGTGCAAAGCTTTCACCCCTGGCAAGCTTTTCAAGACAAACATTCATCAGGAGAGCTGCTCCGTCTACAAACTGTTAGCTGTTAGAAAATATTCCAGAATAATCTCTTAGCAGCTTTGTGATATAAACATGAATGTACAAACTACTGTTAGTGGATTACCCGTGATATATATATATATAAAAAAACATATTTACAAAGTAACCTTTGAAAAGTATTTTTTTTACTCAGAATTATAAGGCCACTTATAACTAATATTCATGTAAATATTAGTTAACAATGGGGATTGTATTTTGGGCTCAAAATGTATTATAATGCCTCATTTAATGTATTCCATAGATTATGAATATATTAGGTATACCCTCCATGGCTAAAACCTATTTTTAAAACTTTTATAGCACAAAGCTAGCATTTTTCTTAAACAACCATACCTGATCAAAGATTATTGTTTAGCAATTTTCTTTCATGTTGTTTTCTGCCTTCATATAGCTTTTTTAAAATTTAATTTAATTTATAGCTACACACTGTAATGGTTATGGCTTCAGATTGGACTTGTCATTGTGAGGAGTTACTGATATTTTCACAGACAACTAATTATTGTTATTAATTAGTTGATTTTTGAATGATTTTCCAACAGCTTGTTGAAAAAATTAAATAGAAATAATATTTTAATGTGTAAGAGACCTTTATGTACATTAATGTGTTTTCTGTATTTGAAAATAAATGTGTACAGTATATATACAGATGTATATATGTTATTGAATTTATGACGGGTTTAGCTAATGGCAAGTTTTATAAGAAGTGTATTTTTAAGGCATTGAGTCATTATTTAGCTCGTGAAACTTTGAATCATTGCACTGTTATAATGTGCTAGGAGGATGTTCATGATTTATTTTAGAGAATATGATTTGAGATCGGTAAGCTACAAAGGCGCATTTCAATTTTAGATTATTAAATGAGCCAATTAGAACTACTGTTACTGTTACTACTGTTTATGAAGAACTGTGAATGTCATAGAGAGCTATATCTTGTAGTAAATAGGTGGTGGGGTTTTCATGCAAACAATATCAGTTAAAGTATGCTGTTAAGTGTCGGTTGGAGCAAATCAGATCAGGTAACATAATTGATTTAATAGAGATTATAAATTTAAATAAGTGGTTGTAGTCACACAAAAAAAACAAGTGTTGGACACTTTGTGTAGGAAATTGTAGGAAAATCCATTGTCCTTAAACATATCTGTTTCTTTACATGTCTGAGTACACAGTGTAAAAGAATATTAGAAATAAGATATATAAAAGATGTTGCTGTAGAAACTTTTGTCACTGTAGATACGGGTGTTGTTCTGAGAGTGTTTATGTGAATGTAATGGTCGTTCATGTGACTTTAATCAGTACTTTCTAATGAGGATGAATGACGACGACGAAGGTAAGGGTCCTCACAAATAAAGAAATGCAAACCCTTGTGTGTGTTCTCAGTTATTCTCAGTGAAGTCTCTGCAAATGCCTCGGACCACTGGTGGGATAAACTCAGAAAGGCCGCTGAACTCTCTGGTGAAGAAAGTGTGGCTGTCCTTTGGCTCTGATGACATCGCTTTGAGATCATCCAGGGGCGCCCACGCCACGCCCACTGAGAAGATGGTAATGCCTGGTTGGGAAGGAGAAACAGGAGAAAAAGTGAGATGTAACTTAAGGTTAAGTAAATAAACCAGTTCTTGTTGAGTGTCATCTGCATAGCAGTGAAAATGAATGCTAAGCCTTCTAATGATACTGCCTACAGGAAGCAATGTAAACAGAATTGGTCCTAGCACTGAACCCTGTTGAACTCCATAATTAACCTTAGTGTGTGAACAGGACTCTCCATTTACATGAACAAATTGCAGTCTATGCAGATATGATACAAACCACTGCAGTGCAGTACCTGTAATACCTACAGCATGCTCTAATTGTTCTAGAATATTATGGTCAACAGTACTGAACGCTGCTAGACCTCACTAGCAGGACAAGTACAGAGATGAGTCCATTGTCAGAGGCCATAACAAGATCATTTGTAACCTTCACTAAAGCTGTTTCTGTGCTGTGATGAACCTGACTGAAACTCTTCAAATTAAGCCATTCCTCTGCAGATGACCTGTTAGCTGTTTGACAACTACTCTTTCAAGGATTTTTGAGATAAGGGGAAGGTTGGAGATTGGCCTATAAGCTAAGCTGGGTCAAGAGATGGCTTTATAAGTAGCTGTTTAACTACTGCCAGCTTGAAGAGCTATGGTAGATAGCCAATTATTGAGACAGGTTGATCATATTTAAGATTGAAGCATTTTTTAATTGGTAGGAGTTCTTTGAGCAGTCTTGTAGAAATCTAAAAGATGTTGGTTCAGATGACGTAATTACTGAAGTTATCTCAGAAAGATCAATTGGAGAAAAAGACTCTAAATAAATATCAGTGGTACTGAAAGTAGCTGTATATAATGTTACATCTGCGAGATGATGAGGAGAAAATTTTTCTCTAATGGCTAAAATTGTACTTGTGAAGAAGTTCATGAAGTCATTACTACTGTAGGAATGTTTAGCTTATTTTAGAGTTTAGGAATGTGTTAGATAGGATATAGAATTGTGAGACACTGACACTGCCCTGGATATAAATAAAGGCCTGACTGTGTCATGAACTTAGGAGTAGATCTTAGGAGACCCTCCCCAGTTGAACTGTGAAAGTAAGACAAAGAGGAGTTAATGCTGAGTGGAAATTCCCCAGAGGATACCTGTGTGGGGGTCTCAACATTTGTAACTTGATAACTGTGGTCTGGAAGGGAGATGGACTTTTATGACCGGGTTAGTACGCAGAGACACACACACACACACACACACACACACACACACACACACACACACATGTCTGGTTTGCTATCCTTGTGGGGACATCCCATTGACATAATGCTTTCCCTAGCCCCTTACCCTAACCCTAACCATTAAAAATGAATGCCTAACCCTGACCCTTACCCTAAACCTAACCATAACCTAATTGTAACCCTGACAGTAAAACCGCATTTTGAGTGTGAAAATTGCTTTCAACCCCGAGGGGACCTGGATTTTGGTCCCCACGGTGCAGAAAGTCCCCACCAGGATAGTAAAAGTCAGATTTTGGTCCCCACCAGGATAGTACGAACCCGTACACACATACACACACACACACACACACACACAGTGCTTAAACTGTTACACTCACACATCCACATGCACACTCACTCACGTGCACTCACACATTGTCAAGAGAATATTGTATATATGTGATCAGCTGCATGAAATGTATCCTTTCATTATTTGCCATTAAGCATATTTCTACATGACTTTTCACCTAGTAATTTTTGTGCTGAACTTATGCAAAGACTAACCGCTTCCTGTTGTTTTTAACACTTAGATGTAGAGAAGACCAAGCTCAGCTCTTTTACGAGAACATACAGATGTAGAAAAGGGAAAGTCCCGCTACTGGAGTGACGTTGTTATATTTGTACCACACACACACACACACACACACACACACACACACACACACACACACACAGACACAGACTTGTATAAATAAAGAACGCAGGCAATGATGAGACGCAGGTCGTGCGTCCATGGCTGCCCTCGCGAGTAAAAATGGAACTGCAGTGTTTGTGTGTTTTCTAACTCAGACGTCTCAGCTGAAGAACGGCAGGGTGATTTAAAGAAATCCCCTGTCATTTAAATTGGTCCTTCGAGCCTAGAGATGGAAACACCAGACACGTTTCTGTGACTCCAATAAGGTCTGATTGCTGCATCCTGACGTCGTGGGAAAGCCAGAACCGAAGTCTGTCGACAGCCCTCTCCAGGTAGAGGTGAAAGCCCTGGGCGTAAATTCGTATCCAGGCCGGGCCTGGTCCACGACGTTGGGGTCCAGCCAGATGACCTGAACAACCAGCAAAAGACGACTGAGGGTGAGAAAACACTTTTTAGGTCTAACCCGCCGCAAGGGTTTGAAAAGAGAAGCGCATAGGTCTTATCCGCCGCAAGGATTAATAGCGCATTAGGCTGACCCACTGCACGGGTGCACAAAAGAGAAGCGCATAGGTCTTATCCGCCGCAAGGATTAATAGCGCATTAGGCTGACCCACTGCACGGGTGCACAAAAGTTAAAACTGGCCTGGTCCGCCGCAAGGACCCGCGCGCGTAAAGAAACAAGAGTGAATATATGTGTTTTGTGTATGTCATTTTTCTGTCTGTTGGAGGTAAACTAATTTTACAGCACAATACGCTGCTGAGTTGCTTCCAGTTGTTATTGTTATTTTATTTGCTGTAAGACGCTGAAGTACTGGTGACAAAGGAAAAGTAGGTTGGGCTCCGTCCCGTAAAACTGACACCGCTCCGCGGAAGTAGTCCCGGAGTAGAAGGGCGTGTCAGCAACCTCTCCTGAGTCTTATACCAGAGAAAGCTCTGCAGTTGTGTTGTAACAATGGGGAATCAGCCCAAAAAACTCACTGCTGACGAGCAGTGGCTAGAAAAGAAATGTCCAGGCGCCGGACAAATTAGTGCTTGTAGATGGAGAAATCCCAAAAAACAAAAAAACAAAAAAACAAAACAAAATGTCCCACTTGGGAAGGGAAATGCAGCCCCTCAACACTTACACAGTTGAAAGAAGCTCTTTTGCAAGAAATAGCAGAAACAAAAAACTTAAAAAAGAAAGGACAACTCTCGCAAGAATCACAACATTTCCAGGCCTGGAAAGAAGAAGCAGTTAGATGAGAATGGAGAATAAACAAGCAAAATTAACACCTGATGAGAAATGTTTAGAAAAACAACAAACCAGATCAGGCCTAATCCAAGAGAAAGACAGAGGAATGCTTAGTGGAACAGCAAGAGGTAGAGGTAGGCCTATACACACACCAAAAAATAGCTTTAAAACTGCATGCTGGAGATGTGGAAAAGAGGGACATTTTGTACGTGACTGTAAGAAACAAAGAAGCAGTTCACACTAGGAAGTACTTAATAATCCCTGGTTAAATTAAAGATTGGAGATCAAAGTAGAAGTTTAAAAAGGGTTGGATACAGACCCAACTGAATATATATAAATACTCTTAGGAATAAAGTGGAATAAACAAAAGTTTAAATCAAATTAGAGCTTATCTCTACTATATTCAAACTAATAATAGGGAGCATAGCAACCTGTAAATTGGCATTACCAAATGAAACAAAATTGGTTAAATAACCATGCCTAGAATGAATAGAATGAATGAAAGTAGATAATTCACACGAAAACATCTTAAAATAAAATAGAGAGATGCATAAGGTATATTAAGGCTGCGTCATTGTTCAGCCAAGGAAAGTGTGTGAAAAGGTAAATGTCTCCAGCTTGGGAGGGGTGAAACTGCAGATCACCCCGAGCCCTCGATGGATACATAATAAAATATAAAATAATAAATTATTGTATATTAGTAGTATAGTAGTATATTCTAATATACTAATAAATATTGTAATGTACTATTGCTGTTATAAAAAAACAACAACAAAATAATAACATTAATAATATTAATATTAAATAATAAGAGGCACCTCAGTCAGTTATGATGTGAGGTGGATAATTGTTAAAAGTAGTCTGATTCAAGCTTAAGGTTTGCTCAAACTCAGTACAATGATATATGAGTTGAAGAAAATAAGGAAAATACCTAAACTAATCAAGTGCATAGAGACACTTGACCTGCTTGTAAACCTGTCATCCTAGATGAGACTTTGTTGTGATGAAGAGCAATCCTATACTAACAACTAATAAGCCAAACCCTGTATACAACAGCTAAAGCTACAGGTTTGAGAAGCTGAGTTAAATATGTGGACACTACCAAGCTGTTGAGCAAGTTACACATTTTTTATTTTTACTTGTTTTTTAGACTAGAAGATGCATGTCTGTGAGCTCAGTTTTTTCTCATACTTCTGCTTTGTTTCTGGAAGCAGCTTTTTCTTTTTCTTTTTGTGACCTGACTCATTTGTGTAAAGCCTTCATGCCATCGGCAATTTGTATTTTGTTTTTGTTTGTTTGTTTTGTTGGTTTGGAAAACAAACTTGTGATCATACTTGTGGATCACAATGACAAAGAATGATTAGGACTATTACCTAGTTTTAGAGCTGTGAGCTATGAGCTGTAGACAATGCCAAGTTTTCTTTTCTAACTTAAAAGTTTGAAATATGTAAGATGTGTGAGATGTGTGAATTCGTTGGGAAAAAAATAGAAATGACCTAAAATGCTTTAAATAAAGATGTAGTGTTGCATCTACAACGGGGAAAAAGAAGCATACAGTAACTTGAAACTAGCATTATGGACAAATACAGTTTTAGCATTGCCTGACTATGGTAACCCTTTCTACTTACATGAAAGCAGTTTTGACAGCAGTAGCTTCAGTTTTACTCCAAGCCAATTTGTCCTGCCTCGCACGTGCAAGACAACTGTCGTATGTTGGAATCTTGTTGTCACAATCTCACATTAGAATCCAGAAGTGTGGTCATTTGAACCCGAGCACACTTTTGGCCTCACCCGAAGAAGGTCATCCACACTGCTGTATGCGAAAATTAGATGAGGAGACAAAGCCACGTGCTGACATTTACAGCACACCACAACCCGGCTCAGCGTCTAAAAATAGTCATAAAAGTGAAACCACTAACATCCTCATACTCCGCTCAGAGTGCAGAACTCAAAGCAGTCATATGTGCTAAATTGGCCGCACAACGAACTGTAGACATATTAATGTCTGCATCCTCTATGCAAATACCACTTGATGTTCTTAAAGATGAACAGAAAGCAGCACCAACCATAGAACAGAAGAAATGGTTAGAAGTGTGGAGCACAACTAAAAGATGATTTAATGACTTGTGAAGGAAGACCAATACTTCCTAAATCCCTATGTCCCTGCACAGAACAGCAGCATTAGTGACACATGGGGTGACTCGTGTCATCAGGAGGGATGGTCCAGGTCCTTAATACACACTTTTTTTACTCTAAATTTTGAAACCTCAGCAAAAGAATTTGTGAGGACATGCATGATCTGTCAAAATCACAATTCACTGAGTTTTGATATATACTGCCTAAGACCACTATATATCTTTCAGAGCAATAAATGCTGGTGTGTTTTGTTTTTTCTTCCAGTTATGTGTGTGCTGTGAAAATGATTAGAGGTTTCAATTGTTTTTCTTTGACTTGCTCTTTCTGATTATGAAAAGCATGTCCAAAATACTTATATTTTGAGTGATTTTAACTGTGTGAATGCTGTCAGTATTTGATTTGAGTGACTCTGTGTGATTTGTACCATAATAAATAAGTAATAATAATACTAGGGAGGTTGATAGTAGAGTGAGTGAAAAAGGAGGAAGTTTGAGAAGGAAAGGCAGTGTGTGATAATTCCTGATGTCTGAAAGAGCTCTATTCAAAAGTGTGTGCGTGAAATAAAGGTGTATTGTTTTTAGATCAAGATTTAGTAGAATTAAAGAGGGTTTGTAGACTATAAATACAAAATACAAAGAAAGATAAAGAGTTCGATTAGTCTGCAGAAACAGGAAATATGTGTGCCTGTGGTGTGTCTATGACAGGAAATCGTGTGTGTAACAGGAACTACATGCCCATAAAAGGAAGCAGACAGAGCGACACATAGACGGGTTAAGCTCTAGGCATATGAAGCAAATGGAGCGTTAAGAAAAAAAAGAAATAAAATGATATTAATTACATGTTTTAGTGTGTCAATACAGGTGGACTCTCCTCAACCTGAAAACATGAATACAGCGGTACAAATGATAAATTAACAGAATTGGGAAAAACAGGCCAGGTTTTGGCTAAAAATTTAGAACTTGACCTATTACTTTGTCCCAAATCCTGAGAAGAAGCTTAAAGGACAGTTAATCTCCTGATGAAGACCGATAAGAACACCGTGGACTTGAATACTTAACAGCAGTTGAACAGTGGGATAAAGAACTGTGGGAAAGCACTGGACATTGATTTTAATATTTGCCATGCTTCGAAGAGAAGACTTAAAGGATGAATGGAGAAGAAAAACAGAGAAGAAACAGACTGTGTTTTTCCTGGAGATTTGAAGGCCAAACAGGGGACTGGTGACAGGTCAAGCCTGGACGAGTTTGAGTGCGATATAATACAGTACAGGATATAGTACAGGATATAATTGGATCAAAATTGGAAGCTAAATCATGGAGGTTTAGGATAGTCCACCACATTAAATAAGAAAAGAGAAAGATCGGGGAATATAAATACATGAACTACCAGATAATGTATATTCTTCAGAATGACTTTTGTAAAGTGCACAACAACATCATCAACATCCTCATCCAGGAAGAAGCGCTCAACTTTAACAAGTTTTAAAGAGACTGTTGATCGTCATTGGACTTTTCATGGTTTTATTTTATTTTATTTTACTTTTCTTTACTTATGTTATTCCTTGTTTAACAGCTGTAATTTCACAGATGAGAAGTTTATCATTCACAGCATACGCAGATGTACTGAAATCTATGAAGATCATGAAGACTTATTTTCCTACTTGTTTCATGAAGATGAAGTGTAACTTATGATGTAGTAACTGAAAATGTAGTTACTCACTGATAAATTGTACATTTCATTTCTCTGAAAAACAGCAGGGAATGTCAAGAGAATATTGTATATATGTGATCAGCTGCATGAAATGTATCCTTTCATTATTTGCCATTAAGCATATTTCTACATGACTTTTCACCTAGTAATTTGTGTGCTGAACTTATGCAAAGACTAACCGCTTCCTGTTGTTTTTAACACTTAGATGTAGAGAAGACCAAGCTCAGCTCTTTTACGAGAACATACAGATGTAGAAAAGGGAAAGTCCCGCTACTGGAGTGACGTTGTTATATTTGTACCACACACACACACACACACAGACACAGACTTGTATAAATAAAGAACGCAGGCAGTGATGAGACGCAGGTCGTGCGTCCATGGCTGCCCTCGCGAGTAAAAATGAACTGCAGTGTTTGTGTGTTTTCTAACTCAGACGTCTCAGCTGAAGAACGGCAGGGTGATTTAAAGAAATCCCCTGTCACACATACACACAGGTACGCGCACACACAGGCACTCACGTGCTCGTGCATACACACAGAGGCAGAGTTTGGACCACACCATGGGGGTTTTATGATGAGGTCGCCTCTATAAAGCTGGCTGTGACTAACAAAGGGGTGAAGATTTTTGCAGAGGGACACCGGCCTCGTCTTCCCTTCTAGAAGAATGTATGCTTAAATAAAGATGAATAAAGTTTTTGTAAAAATGACTACTGGGTCCGGTGTATCTCTGGAGGCCCGAGGACTAAAAAAAAAACAGGGGTAAAACTGATTTCCCAACAGTTTTGGTGCCGAAAACCCGGGATTCGCTCGAGGCCCAGAGAGGAATTGGCAGAGCTGAGATCGTGAAACGAGGCGAACAGAGAGCTAGCTCACATGATTAAAAGGTAAGCACGACCTGTTTATTTTCGAACCGTGCATATTGTTTAAAGCCTAAATTATCTGTTCGCTAAGTTGAGCGTATCCCAGTGTAAATTCACTTAGTAGAAAAAGGCGGCTAGGGTCCGTCTCAGTGCGTTAAAGCAAGAGACTTTTGTTAAGAACTTCAGGTTGATGTTTAGCGCCCTGTAAGAAAATCTCCGTGCGTTAAAGCAGGAGATGCTTGTTACGGATTAATAGAATCGGTGTTTCATCCGTTTTAGTTGTTAGGAAAAAGTGGCGGTGTTGTGATCCGTCCCAGAGCGTTAAAGCAGGAAACGTGTGTTACTATTAGTTAGAAAGCGGGGCTGAAAGGCCTCGTCGCCCGGCTGCGGTCCGGGCGTGTCACGGGCTTGGCAGCCCCACTTTCCTTCGGACGCGTCGGGAAGACCTGTGAGGGCAGGAGGTCCAGGATGGTCACCTGGGGATTCGTGGCTCCTTAAATAACTAAGTCGGGGAGAGGTCCCTGTCACAGTCTGAAGTATGCATAAAACCAGGATCGGTTGCTTTCGCCGGTTAGATTCCGAGCTGAGTTGAACCAGTGCCTGATGCAGAAGGAGGACTGTGTAGTGTGTGTGAAAGCGCCGTTAGAGTCAGCGTCTCGTCTGAAGTACGGGAGTCAATTAAAGTAACAAAAAGAATTCGAGTCTAAAAGTGTGTGTTTGGGGAAATGTGTGTGTGTGTATGTGTGTAGGAACTAAGAGATTTGAGTTTAAGATTGTGTTTTTTGTGCTGTATGTGGACGGGAGGCCGTGCCACTGATTGTTGTGTATTCTGAGTTTATTGGGGATTGAATTTGACTGTGAGAGAGAGAAGAGAAATCGCAGTTAAAGGCTGCGATCTGAAGATCGTGAGTTTATAATTTTGTTTTTGTTGAGTTCTAAAAAAGCGGACCATATCCACTCTGTGTGTTGATTAGGGCGTTGTCCTGAATCACAGCAGAGAAGGTGTCTCGCAGAAAGTTTGAATGGGACTGCAAGAAGCATGAGGTGTGTGTGAGCCAGCCTCGAGGGGCGGGTTCATAGGTGGAACAAAGGAGGAGTAAAGTGTGTGTGTGTGAGAGAGAAAGAAAGGTGGGGGCGAGTGACCAGCCTGTGTGTGTGTGAGCTCCCTTGAGGAAAAAGGGGGGACAAAGTAGATTAGTTGATTGTCTGTGAAATAATAAGAGTTAAAAATCTACGTGATCAAATAGGAGAAAATAAACTAAAGTAAATAATGCAAATTAAAAGTAGATTAGCGTTAAGGTAATGATAAATGAATTGATAAAGTTAATAGTGACATTTAAAGGTGACCAAGTACTCAAGGATGAATGGAGAATTTGATTGCTGACTGTATGAGAGCTGTTGGGGTGAAAGGAAAATGAGCTTGGAGGAGTGAGTTAACAGGTTAATGTGTGGGTGTAAAACAATGGGGTAAAAAAAAAAAAAAAGAGAAAGAAAATAATGAAAAAAAAAAGAAAAAGAAAAAGAAAATAAAAAGTGTGGAAGTGTGAGTGGGAAGTTGTCTCCAACTGGGGGAATCAGTGACACTACAGGTCACCTTCTTCCCCTGCTGGACACAAAAGAAAACATAATTTGGAGTGGTGTGGATGAAAATAATTAACAACAACATCAAGAAGTTTTTTGTGTTTGTGGTTAAGAACAAATAAAAATTTTATTTTCGGGGTTTAAAGTCAGTAGAGTTCAAAATAAAATAAGTGGAGATGTGTTGCTTTAAGAGTGACTAAAATCTACGCAGTGACAGTGAATAATGAAAGTCTCTCAGTCTGTCGATTACAGGTGGGGAACGGACCTGAATCAATTCTCCACGGGCAGCAGTCAATTGTTTTGCAGCCTCCCGTCCTCATCCTGAAAAAGCAAGCTCCAAGGAAGCTAATCTCTCCTTGAAGACACAGAGTGCAGTTCCAGAAGCACAAGCATGAACATCAACAGTGGACAGCAGTCCAAGAGACAATACCAGAGTCCTGAGCAGAGAGGTCCAGCAGCACTATGGGCAAACGGCATCAGAAAGAGAAGATCCATCATCTTGATTGGATGAATGGAGATGCGTTTCCAGCAAGCTGCAACTTCACTGTGTGTGAAGGACTTTTGAGAAGATTGTTGGAGTTTGACACTTGCCGTGTTTGGAGCAAGATGGCAATGAAAGAGACAGTGGGACAAAGAGATACACGGGACAAAGCTGAAGAGAACTGACTACCATTGGACTGCAAAGTGGGAGAGGAGAATGGAGAGAAAGGAGCAGGTGAGGACAGATGAATGCTGTTTTAGTGTGGGGAATCAAATTGGGTTAAGGAATCCAGGGAGACAAGCGACTGCCTTGAAGTGGAGGATTGACAAAGTGTCCACACCACCACAAAAGGGGGAGGAAGACAAGCACTGAGGTATGCAAGAGTACTGGTAGAGAAAATGGAAAGACAACACCACACATGCACATGATATGCACTACAGAGAATACAAAATCATACATAAAGTGTTACACATCAAAAGAGGGTATTGGTAGAAGGGGTTAATAACACACAGCGTGGTTGCCGATGGTAACCTGCAAGCATTTGGGGTTTAGCTGTGCATGACTAAAACAGAGATTTTCATTTAGATGTTTCTGAAACAAAATTTGGAGTGAACGAAGTTTTGTTTCAGAAAAAAGGGGGAAGGTACATAAAAGGACACACAGAAATAGAAAATGTATTAACCCGACTAACACACACACACACACACACACACACACACACACACACACACACACACAATGAAGCTCATTAGATTTAAATACAATTTTAAGTAGGTAATACTGTTACCATCATCCTGTCTGGTTTATTGAGTGGGTTGAGAAGTGATACATAGACAACTGAATTAGTATTATTTTGGGGAACATGATAACAGGGGTGAACGGAATCCTGCAGCCAGAGTTCAAATGAATAAAACTAGCAGATTTTTTGTTTTTTGTTTTGTTTTTTGTTTCTGATGTATGGGGAAGGTTTTACCATGGCACCAAGTTTTAGATTTGGTGTGTTTTCACCTATTAGAAAAAGAATATTCTGGGACAAGTCCTAAGACCGGGCTTCTGTATTTTTATTTACTTTTGTTTTTCAGTTTTATCTGTTATTTTTCATTTTATTTTTATTTTTGAACAGTGCACTGATTTCTGTTTGTGAATTTCTTTTCTTTAAGCAGATCTGCACGACGGGAATTAAAAGCGCTATACGACACGTTGAGAAAACTGTTGCAAGTGAGTTTCTCCAAAATTACAATGGGTTCTGGAGAAAGCCGCTTATTTGGGACAGTTAGAAAATGAGAGTCCCTGCCCAAAAAGGATTCAGCGAGGTAATCCGATCTAAAGTTCTTCTTTTCTTTTTGAAATGACGTCATTTTGCTGAGGGTGGAAACAAAATGCGACGATAGGTTCCACTATCAGCAATGAAAGAATGAATGAATGAATGAGTGAAAAAAAACTGACTGACTGGTAAAAGCTGACAAAAGCTGACAAGACTTGACCACTACTCAAGGTTAACCTCCAGCTAGACAGGACAAAAGGGTGGATGAATTTATGTGTGTTTCCTTTTGACGATTTAAACTTTTAAATGCCACTTTCTGTGTTTGTGAATCTACCAGGGGTGTGTTATTCATGGGCTTGTGCGCAGCGCTAACATTTACATTTCTTTTCTACAACAGAGAGTTAATCATGTGTTTTTTTATGTGAGTTACAGCAGGACACACTAATGGTTAATGTTCTTTCTACTACAGGATTACTGGGTTTATGTGTGAAGGGAACTGTGTTTACAGGCTATATGTTGATTATGCTATTACACTGTGTTGTTGGAAAAATGTTGAATATTACAGGGGAGAAGTGAAAATAGTGTGAAACACATCCTGTGTTGAAATCAGTGTCATTCCTTTTACAGCAGGCTTAACTTTATGGTCTTTTTACAGCACCTCTGGAACCTGTCGATCTGTGCCTGACCATCAGGATTGTCCATGTGTGTTGCTAATGTTTGTTTTTTCTAAGAGTGTTTGTAGAGGATTCAGCAGAAAACAGACAAGTGACATGAGAAAACAAATAAGAGATGCAGTGTTTATGGAATAGTTTAATATGGGCTCATTAGCTGGCCACTATTGAGCTCATAGTGATAAAATGAGTGGAGTGACATTGCTTAAGGAAAGTCACCGATTAAATTGTGGAATAAATTGGGATGATTCATGATTTGGGACAAATTATGGCAATAATAGTGATTTAACACTAGAAGTCCCAGGCTTTTCTAACCCTCTGTCAGCCAAGTGGAAGCTAACTTGGCTAGTCTGTTAGCATCAATTCATATGTAAATTGGGTCGTTACCTGAGAATTGTGGAGGGGAGTGGGGGAGTGTGAATGATTGCGGATTTCTAACTGCAAACTGCCTCTTTGTTTGTGTGTGGGGAGGGGGAACTGCTAAAAGCTGTGAACTTCATTTTGTGTTCGTCTTGATGCATTCTCAATCATCCAGGAAAATAAATCTCCAAAAGATTTATTGATAAAAACAGTACAAAAAAACCAAAAAATATTTCTACAAAAACAACCATTTGTACACACATTTACAGATAATAATAAAAAGTGAGTGAGTACATTTCAACATTTTCAGCAATCACTCACAATCCTGGCACTGCCATGGTATCTGTAGTCTGCATTTACCACATGTGTATCTGTAGCAGTGAACACATCGCACAGTGGCATGATTGTTCTTGCATTTGTGTTTGACCTGACACGTGGCTCTTTTTCCAGGGCTAGGTGTGGAGGGTTGTGTCCGAAGCAACTGTTCTTTTCTTGCCTTCTTCCCAGCCATATGAGAGTTAGCCAACTCTCTTGCAAACTCCACCAGGAAGTCCACCCGTCTTTCCTGCGTCCCGGTGCATGCTTGATACAGCACATGTGCATTCAGTGCTGCCATGTCAATCATGTTATAGGACCATGTACTCCCGCACCATCTGGTCCATCACATCCACGCCACACTTTGTGGTGTTGTAAAGGGTGACAGTGTTTGGCTTCCTTTTGGTGGTGTTATCAGTCTGAACCATGCTGTGCATGCTGCTAAGAATATAGACTGTCTTATTCCGTTTGGCCGCATACGCCGTCAGCGTGGCAGCAGAGGTTGAAAACACCTAAGAAATAAGATAAATTGTTATTTCCATAGCACTTTTACACACAATGAAACACATAAACATAGAACCACAAAAGACCTGCAGCCTACCTGAGTGGTGAATTCATTGCGATTTGTGTATCTAGCGGATTGAGGAATTTCCCGGCGAATCTTGTTGACTGTGCCGAGGATGGTGGTTTTCCGTCTAAGAAGTTTTTGCGCAAGTGAAAGCGATGTGAAGAAATTGTCCGTGGTAACATTTCTGCCCTTGTCTAGGAATGGTTCCATCAGCCTCATCACTACATTTTCAGACAGTCTCTCCCCACTGGGACAATTGGGGTCCTTGCCAAGATATGGGAGGACATTGCAAATGTACTTGGATTTTAGGTCGCAGGCCACCCAAAACTTGATCCCAAACTTGTCAGGTTTACTTGCAATATACTGCAGGAAACAGCACCGAGTCTTTGATCTTGATCTTGATCTTGATCAAAGATCTTGATCTTGCGGGGGGTTACTAGGGTTCCATGACTACGTGACTGCTGGTCAGCAAACCTGGGAAACTCACAGATCATTGGAACTATGCCGCGTAACCGCTTCCAAGACATCATGCAACACCTACGCTTTGATGACAGGTCCACCCGCAGTGATCGAGCAAAGACTGATAAGTTCGCTGCAGTTTCCAGTGTGTGGGGATCATTTGTCACCAACTGCATCACGTGCTACAACCCTGGTCTACATATCACCGTTGATGAACAGCTCTTCCCATCAAAGACTCGGTGCTGTTTCCTGCAGTATATTGCAAGTAAACCTGACAGTTTCGGGATCAAGTTTTGGGTGGCCTGCGACCTAAAATCCAAGTACATTTGCAATGTCCTCCTATATCTTGGCAAGGACCCCAATCGTCCCAGTGGGGAGAGACTGTCTGAAAATGTAGTGATGAGGCTGATGGAACCATTCCTAGACAAGGGCAGAAATGTTACCACGGACAATTTCTTCACATCGCTTTCACTTGCGCAAAAACTTCTTAGACGGAAAACCACCATCCTCGGCACAGTCAACAAGATTCGCCGGGAAATTCCTCAATCCGCTAGATACACAAATCGCAATGAATTCACCACTCAGGTAGGCTGCAGGTCTTTTGTGGTTCTATGTTTATGTGTTTCATTGTGTGTAAAAGTGCTATGGAAATAACAATTTATCTTATTTCTTAGGTGTTTTCAACCTCTGCTGCCACGCTGACGGCGTATGCGGCCAAACGGAATAAGACAGTCTATATTCTTAGCAGCATGCACAGCATGGTTCAGACTGATAACACTACCAAAAGGAAGCCAAACACTGTCACCCTTTACAACACCACAAAGTGTGGCGTGGATGTGATGGACCAGATGGTGCGGGAGTACACGGTCCGCAGAGGAACACGGCGCTGGCCAGTTGCCGTGTTCTATAACATGATTGACATGGCAGCACTGAATGCACATGTGCTGTATCAAGCATGCACCGGGACGCAGGAAAGACGGGTGGACTTCCTGGTGGAGTTTGCAAGAGAGTTGGCTAACTCTCATATGGCTGGGAAGAAGGCAAGAAAAGAACAGTTGCTTCGGACACAACCCTCCACACCTAGCCCTGGAAAAAGAGCCACGTGTCAGGTCAAACACAAATGCAAGAACAATCATGCCACTGTGCGATGTGTTCACTGCTACAGATACACATGTGGTAAATGCAGACTACAGATACCATGGCAGTGCCAGGATTGTGAGTGATTGCTGAAAATGTTGAAATGTACTCACTCACTTTTTATTGTTATTTGTAAATATGTGTACAAATGGTTGTTTTTTTATTTTTGTTTTTTTGTACTGTTTTTATCAATAAATCTCAGCAACAAAGGAAATACACCCATGTGTGTTGATTTCTCCCTAAGGCAAACTGAAACACAAGTTTCCTTGTGGCTCAGGAAACTAACCTCTCCAAGTGATTCAGCATGGCCCCACCATATTTACATAACAAAAGCAGCTGTTCACAGGTGATTAGGGATATTAGCTAAAAGCCTACCAGCCATTTGGCTCGACGGTGGGTTTTATAGGTAGAAAAGCCAAATGGCTCTTCTCTGGGACTTCTAGTGTTAATGATTGGAGAAAACCTGCACATGATACTTGTCTTTTATGCTGAATACTTTATTACTCTTATGATCGAAAGTTGGTTGAAAATGTGAAGTTTGATTTAACAGATTTATCTTCCAGGATACAGGCTCCAGGTGGAGCTGGGAGTTAAATAAGCTAAACATGTAACTGCCGACTAATGTTTTTACACAGGGTTACAGGTTGGAGTATGGCTGCTCCAAGTGGGAAACCCTGGAGATTGTTTTAGGGAGACTGTGCAACATTCTTGTACATGTCTCATTGGGGAGTTGACACATGGTGAAAGCCATGTGGCAAGAGGAGTGTTATTTTTTAATCTGTAGATGTCGGGAGGTGCCATGACGAGAAGGAGTGACTGAGGAGATCGTCCACAAGATGGGAGCTGAGGCCAGGAGAGAGTCTTCAGGAGGATCAGAGATCACCTTCAGCACAGCAGACATCGCGCAGGAGATCGTCATGAGGAGACTCTGCACAGCAAAATCTTAAATAAAATGAAAGAGTGTCGACGTTGATGTTGAGGAAGACAACTAAGGTGTACGACGTGCTCTGCCTTAAAATCTTCAGCAGCATTGGAACGTGAGAATCGAGGGATGGAGAGAGCGTGCCAAGCTCCAAAAGTGACGGAAGTCCAGCGATGGAATTGTGATTCTGTGAACAGCACAAATACTAGGAGACTGGGAAATAGTTGACACCACTTTTCCCAAGGAGGAAGATCACCTAAAGTGTGCCACTTTGCCATGCAGATTTGATGCTCTGCAGAGAAGCCTTCTGCGTGGGAGAAGATGTAAACAGATGAGCCTTTCATCTACATTTACATCAGGTCAACTTCTCTAGGCTGGTTGAGGGGGAATTGGAGAGAAAACAGTAGTGTTAGGTGTGATAACTGTTGTTATTGTAACTGTGATTTTTCTTATAAGTGAATTGCCCAGAGACAGACCTGAATCCATTCCGGCGACTCCACCATCACAGGCCACGGTGGAGCGAACCAAACGCAGTGAAACAGGTAAATCAGGTGAGTGTTTTGATTATTATGGTGGTATAGAGTTGGACTACGTTAAAGGGTCCAACATCTTTAATGGCAGTACAAAATCGGATGGCGTTAGACATGTTGTTGGGAGAAAAAGGGGGGCATTTGCGCGATGTTTGGGGATATGTGTTGCACCTTTATTCCAAATAACACAGCTCCCAACGACTCTGTGACCCGAGCGCTGGAAGGCCTGAGGACGTTGTCCATCACAATGCATAAGCATCCGGGAGTGGATAACCCGCTGGAAGCGTGGATGACCTCTGTCTTTGGGCAATGGAAAGGTTTCATTATGTCAATTATGGTTTCTTTGTCTGTTTTTACTGCAATATTAGCGACGTGTGGGTGTTGTTGTGTGCCTTGTATCAGAGCTTTGCTCGTAAGACTTATCAATCGTGCTGTGGGAGAATCTGATACAAAGGCAGACACCATGATGCCACTTTTGGGAAATGGGGAGTCACAGTATGAACACATTATGGTGAAAGATTTAGTGTAGTTTTATCTGCCTTAGGGCAGATAAAAAGGGGGATTTGTAGGAATGTTTAGCTTATTTTAGAGTTTAGGAATGTGTTAGATAGGATATAGAATTGTGAGACACTGACACTGCCCTGGATATAAATAAAGGCCTGACTGTGTCATGAACTTAGGAGTAGATCTTAGGAGACCCTCCCCAGTTGAACTGTGAAAGTAAGACAAAGAGGAGTTAATGCTGAGTGGAAATTCCCCAGAGGATACCTGTGTGGGGGTCTCAACATTTGTAACTTGATAACTGTGGTCTGGAAGGGAGATGGACTTTTATGACCGGGTTAGTACGCAGAGACACACACACACACACACACAGTGCTTAAACTGTTACACTCACACATCCACATGCACACTCACTCACGTGCACTCACACATACACACAGGTACGCGCACACACAGGCACTCACGTGCTCGTGCATACACACAGAGGCAGAGTTTGGACCACACCATGGGGGTTTTATGATGGGGTCGCCTCTATAAAGCTGGCTGTGACTAACAAAGGGGTGAAGATTTTTGCAGAGGGACACCGGCCTCGTCTTCCCTTCTAGAAGAATGTATGCTTAAATAAAGATGAATAAAGTTTTTGTAAAAATGACTACTGGGTCTGGTGCATCTCTGGAGGCCCGAGGAATAAAAAAGAACCGGGGTAAAACTGATTTCCCAACACTAGTTAACGTTAAAGGGATGGTTGGCTTAACAGAGCTCTGACTTTTTGTCAGCCTGGCTACAGTGCTGAAGAGAAACCTAGGGTTGTTCTTATTTTCTTCAATCAGTGACGAATAGTAAGATGTTCTAGCTTTAAGGAGGACTTTCTTATAAAGCAACAAACTATTTCTCCAGGCTAAATGATGATCTTCTAAATTTGTGACACGCCATTTCCTCTTCAGCTTACGAGTCATCTGCTTTAGGCTACGTGTTTGAGAATTATACCACGGAGTCAGGTACTTCTGATTTGAGGCACTATTTTCACAGACTTCAGTATCCAGTGTCATACGTAGTGAGGAGGTAAAATTATTAACAAGATAAGCGACCTCTGTGGGAGTAGCGTTCAGGTATCTGCTCTGTGTTGGTACTGGGCATTAAAGATGATAACAGTGGGTGGATTATATTTTTAAACTCAGTTACAGCACATTCAGTTTGGACTTTTTGAATACAAAACATGTCAGTGAAATGTTTGTGAAACAACACTACAAACAGTGACTCTGTTTCTAGTGAAACAGAGTCACTGACCCTGCATGGAACGTGTTCCATTGAACTTATTCTGGAACGGGGCTGGGTCGGGGCAGAGCAGCCAGGGGGAGAGGTTGTCAAGCCAGCTGTTTCTTTTTCATCTTGATTGCAGCAGCAGGGGGAGGAGCAACTTGAGGTCTGGCCTGGGGAGACTGCTAGTCCATGGATTCTTTGGACCCCCTACAGCCTGGCTGGCTGCCTGCACCTTAGGAAGCCTCAAAGGCAAGGACCTTTGAGGATATACTGCCTTCTAGTTTCAATCTCACTCTAGCTCAGCTTGGTAAGCTATAGAAGAGACACTGAATGCTCTTGCTGACAGAGACCTTGTAGCACTTATCAGTAAAGCTGGAATAGAAGCGGTCTTCATTGAAAGGGGACAAAGACCATAAGGACGGAGAAGTCTTCAGGTGAAGATAGCTTACTCCCAAGAGATGCACTTGGGCATGTAGCAAAGGCCATGGGACTCCATTCCTTAGCAGCCCAACAGGAATCTTCCTGTCCAGTATCCAGCGTATCCAGAGTAGTTTATCAAATTGCTCAGGAAAAACAGTCAACAAGTTTTTGCGTTCGTTTTTTTTTTTTTGCTTTTTGCAATTTCTTGCCATTACAAACAAGATTTTACAAGCTCAGTTTACACATTTTCTCTGTGTACCCCTATTACAAAAGAAAATTCTATAACACAAACAACCTTGAAAACTGAGCCTTATGAAGTGAGGAGTAACATCAAATAGTTTTAATTTATTGTTTTCACACATACCTTGCTTATGTGCAGCCATTGCTGGGCCTCTGACGTCATCGTATGATTGGCCATCTGTCACCACTATGAGAAAATTGCGACCCGGTCCTGTTCGTCTGCCATAAACAACAAATACAGTGTAACTTCTAATACAGTTAAAAAAAAAACCTGCAGAATGTAAACACAGTTTTCAGAAATTTGATTTCAGTATTTCCATTTTTGAGTATTTTAGATCGAACCTTAAGAGCACCTGACATCTGTCTCTTGTTGTGGTACAAATGTTAGCATTGTTTTCATAAAATTGCATTTTATAAAGACAAAGATTAACACTTCTTTATCATTAATTATCTCATTAAGTATTGCAAGGCCCTGCAGTTTCAAATTTAGAAGCCACTTGAATAAAATAATTTTTTAAGGCTACACTTGCAAACACTGCAGGTGTGGAGAGCTTTGCTTAGAAAGAAAACAGCGGCACTGTTACCTGAACAGGTTCTGAGTGGTGTAGCTTATGGCTGAACCGGTCGATGTTCCTCCACTCATGTAGGAGATCCTTCTCAGAGCATTGATGGCATCGTCCTTGTTTGAGTAGTCAGACAGGCCAAACTCTAACCTCTGTTCATAGGTGAACTGCACTGCACCTACAACACCAATACAGCCAGTCAGCCAACCAGCGTTAATAACGTATAAGATAGTCAGTGGTTTGCATGTTGTGAAGCTGACCAATGTGAGCTCCCACATCTGAGATTTCAAAGCTTCTTGCAATTCCTGCTAGGAATTCCAGGACAAGTTGGAAATTTCCATCCCCAACGCTAGATGAACCATCGATGAGAAAGCCGATGTTCACAGAATTGTAACAGGTTTTACCTAAAAAATACATTTTATGTCAATGTCACAGCAGAGCCACATCCATCTTAATAATCAAATGTAAATAATATGAATTAATTAATTTTGTTTCTGTAATAAACAAAATGACTTAAAAAGCTATACTGTTAATGGTGAAACCACAGCTGTAAAGAGATGATGCTGAAGAGACTGAAAGTATTTTCATGTGATAGTTGCATGTCCAAAAGATATTTGATAGTGTAGCAATTCTTTCAAAACTTTTTTTCCAAGCAGAAAACAATATTATTTCATTTTTCTTGGTCAAATCTGATATTACAAAATTAAAGAATTATTGGTATTGTTTTTATGTAAAGGTACAACTGTTAATACCTTAATATTTGATTATCAAATGTAATGTGATGGCCATGACCTGTGTGTTTTCAAAGGTATCTCCTGACAGCAGCATTACAGCAGTTGATGAAGGTGTGTCTTACTACAGAGCAGGCCGTCTAGTGAACAGAGTCTCTGAATGAGAGGTCTGATGTGTTTGGTGGTGCTGAACCAGCTGGGGATTGGATAACTGAAGAAACCGTTATCTTTACACACAGCCTGCAGGAGGACAGGTAGAAATTCTGTCATTAATACAAAACATGTTTACTGTGATTTGATGAATGCCTCTTGTGTTTGACTAAAATAATAAAATAATAATTCAAGTTTCTACTTTTATGTTGCAACTAACCACTCTCAATAACCGCAGTCATATGCTACATTTTTTTGTAGTTGTTTTTTTGTTGTCCAGCTGAGCATGGATGGACAGATTGTGCTTTTTGGAAAATTTTCAGCTAAGGCAGTTCTGTTTCAGACTTCTAGGACCTGTATCAGGTCCTTTTTGTTTTCTGGAGTCATAGACACAATACTGAACACCAACATGTTCAAGCAAAGTTGAATTCTTTGTCTGAAAACAGGATCTGTCTGAAAACTGCTGTTTGTTTAGGGTCAACATTACACAAGGTTTATATGCGATTTTGTGTTGTTTAAAGGGAACTAAAAATCCAACTCTGCAACCGTGGACACTATTAAAGTAACTTTGCATGAGTCACTGTTTAAAATAATCCCTATTTATCTTAAACCAGGGCACATTTCCTGTCTAAAACACAGCATTTTAACTTCCTTCCCCTGGCCTTAATACAAAGTCTTACTGGACTTTTGCAAACAGAAGCTTTGAACAGCAGATGGGTGAGGCTTCTGTGCTCACATCTTTGTGTCTGAGATGTCCATATTAAATATATCCTCTCTTTTGACAACAAGCATTTTCTGCACATTTACTGATCTCATTATCTTAAATTTTGGCTATTTTTAATATGTACATGCATCACTGTTTTTATATGAAAGAAAAAAAGGAGCAGCATAATGTATCCATTTTAAGTTTAAACTAAACAGGAAGGGACAATTCAGTCTAAAGTATATTTCATGTTAGAATGTCTCTCCTTATTAATGAAACATATGAACATTTATCTAACATTTAGGCAATTCAAATAACATGTGAACCTTCTTCATGAAGTCTTTGTCTCGAACCATGCTGAGCTCCTCAGGCGCTGGTTTGGCCACAGACACCAGAAAGACATTGATCCCACTCTCTCTGGCCAACATGGCCGCCTGGTCCAGGTCATCAGATGGCCAGCCATCAATTAACACCATCATCACCCGGGGGTGACCCCTTCTCCCCCCATTCTCCTGAGAGAAAAAGGTCTCTGCTGTATGCATGATGGCTTTACCTAGGAAGACCAACAACACGATAAATATTTTTACATTACCTGTTTTTTGTTTTTGTTTTTTTTGTCTAACTGATGAAAAGAATGCAGGCAGGGTGGGGAAGAGTGTCGGTGGCAACTACTGACAGAAGGACAGCAGCAAGCATGATAGGGATGGTAGTGAGAGAGAGGTAGTGATGTGATGACCAGTTTGGATTATTGTAGGGTCTACCTTACAATATAAAGCACCTTGAGGCAACTGTTGTTGTGATTTCGCGCTATATAAATAAGATTGAATTGAATTGAACTTTGCCAGGTAGTGGGTTAGATTTCCTCCACAAAATGTGGGAGACTGATGTCATACAGACATTAATGCTGTTAAAGGTGATCCTACAGCCTACTGAATCATCACATGTACTTACTTTTTTCACCTCATTTGATCATAAATGAGGAAATTTTGTCTGATTGTCACCTTTTCAAAGAGCTATGGGCTACAGGATGTGTATTTTTTTTTTAACTTTTCAATTTATAATTCAGGTTAATCAAGATATGTGTAAGTGTGTGTTACCTGTATTGGAGTCTCCTCCTAGGTAGGCCAGCTCCTTAATAGCAAACAACAGCTCTTTAGGTTGAGTGTAGTTAGTCAGTAGGAACTCTGTCCTGGGAGAGTCACTGCAGGCACATATGAAGACAAATGTTTAATGTATATGTATATATCTGCATTTTTGATGTAATAATTCTTATCTAGCCCTTAAACCTAACTTTAATCTAAACTTTAAAAAGCGTAAACCTGAGTTCACTCATAAGGGAGGTAAAAGGATTTTCAGGATTTCCAGATTTTTATGTGGCATAGTATAACTCACCATTGGATACTCTATTAAATACCCCATTTCCTTTCAGAATTGTCTAAGTTCATTGTGACACAGATTCAGCAGTCTTCAATAGATTGTTGAAGCTGTGAGTGCTGGACGTTTTCCTCACAGAGTTTGATCAATACTGAAATGATACAATTGATCATCAGTTGTTGCAGATTTGTCAACAGAACATCTATGAATGAAATGTCCTCTTTTCCATTTTTATTTGGACTAATGCCTAACAAGCTGCCTTTATTTTTTACATTTATTTACTCACCACTATCCCAAAATACCACAATTCTCAAGACTTGTTAGTATGAATGACATTGTTGGGTGGTTTAAGGCTGAGGTAAAAAGAAAGAAAAAAAGATTTTTCTGAAGTGATGGAAATGTGACTCTGTGTGGTGTGCCCGACCTGGCCTGTATTAACCCAATGTGAGGTCCTATTGGTCCGACTCTTAGCATAGCCGCCAGTTTGGCAATAAAGTTCTTCTGCAGGTTAAACCTCCGCTGCCCAATATTGCTGCTGCTGTCAATCACCATCGCAATGTCCATCTGACAATCTGCCCACACAAAAAAGTAAAGATGTTGATCCAGAGATTAACAACATTGATTATTTTTATGTTCAGTGTTACTATAGATAATAATTATTTTTGCAGTTTTTGCTTATATAACTTTCATTACATTTTATTTGACCTCTGTCTACACTCGTGTTTTGGACTTTTTCCATCCTATATAATTAAATATAATAAATAAGAACTTTTAGTGTATATGCTAAGTACGGTTGAGATATAAATGGGTGCTGGAAGATAGTTCTGTTAAGTATAAAACAGGACTAATGCTTGCACTCTTCAGTTTTGATGTATTAGTTAAAACTGAGGTTATTGTACTCGGCCCTGAAAATCTTAGAAATATGGTATCTAACCAGATTCTTACTCTGGATGGCATTACCTTGGCCTCCAGTAACACTGAGGAACCTTGGAGTCATTTTTGACCAAGACATGTCCTTCAATGTACATATTAAACAAATATGTAAGACTGCTTTCTTCCATTTGCGCAACATCTCTAAAATTAGAAATATCCTGTCTCAGTGATGCTGAAAAACTAGTTCATGCATTTATTACTTCCAGGCTGGACAACTGTAATTCATTATTATCAGGATGTCCTAAAAACTCCCTGAAAATCCTTCAGTTAATCCAAAATGCTGCAGCAAGAGTCCTGACAGGGACTAGAAAGAGAGAACATATTTCTCCTGTTTTGGCTTCCCTTCACTGGCTTCCTGTTAAATCCAGAATTGAATTCAAAATCCTGCTCCTCACATACAAGGTCTTAAATAATCAGGCCCCATCTTATCTTAATGACCTTATAGTACCATATCACCCTATTAGAGCACTTCGCTCTCGCACTGCAGGCTTACTTGTTGTTCCTAGAGTATTTAAAAGTAGAATGGGAGGGAGAGCCTTCAGTTTTCAGGCCCCTCTTCTGTGGAACCAGCTTCCAGTTTGGATTCAGGAGACAGACACTATCTCTACTTTCAAGATTAGGCTTAAAACTTTCCTTTTTGCATATAGTTAGGGCTGGACCAGGTGAACCTGAATCCTCCCTTAGTTATGCTGCAATAGACGTAGGCTGCCGGGGATTCCCATGATGCACTGAGTTTTTCCTTTCCAGTCACCTTTCTCACTCACTATGTGTTAATAGACCTATCTGCATTGAATCATTTCTGTTATTAATCTCTGTCTCTCTTCCACAGCATGTCTTTATCCTGTCTTCCTTCTCTCACCCCAACCGATCGCAGCAGATGGCCGCCCCTCCCTGAGCCTGGTTCTGCCAGAGGAATCTTCCTGTTAAAAAGGAGTTTTTCCTTCCCACTGTCGCCAAAGTGCTTGCTCATAGGGGGTCCTATGATTGTTGGGTCTTTCTCTGTATCTATTATTGTACGATCTACTGTACAATATAAAGCACCTTGAGGCGACTGCTGTTGTGATTTGGCGCTATATAAATAAAATTGAATTGAATTGAATTGCCACAATTATTACAGTCAATTAAAAAGTGCATGTGATGCTTATATATGCAGATGACTAAACTCTATTTAACCACCTTCTACAGTCATTGTTCTACAGTTACTGTTTTGTACCCATTTCAGGCTCACTTTTAAAAAAAAGTAATGCATAATAAACTCTGATGTAAACAAAAAACATAAAAAATAATAACTTAATTTAAGTTTTAATCTGTAAGCTTAAGCATCTCCAAGCAGGTGATTACCACCTGGTGGTGATTTGGATCAGATGGCAGGGGACAGGTCTGGTGTGCTCAAATGTGTAATGAAGGTGTGCTGGGAGCATCTAGCAGAAGCCCCAGTCCGTGAAATATTAGGTCTTTAGCTATTGCTGCGAACGCAAGTGTGGTTCTTTGTTACCAGACTGTTGATTTGGCCACTCCTTAAGTTCTTATTTAATTATGTCTCCCTGACCTGTATCAACATCTGTTTGAACCTGTTTGAGTGATTTTAAACAGCTACCAAACTGATATTCTATACTTGGAAACAAATCCTGAATAGAATAGAATAGAATAGAATGCCTTTATTGTCACTACACAGATGAACTGTATAACCAATGATATATACAATGTACCTTTATTCCCACCTGCCAGGGCTTTTTTCACTGATGGCTTCTTCAGCAGTTTCTTTACTGCAACACACACATTTGTACATCTTTGTAAACAGTCATTGATACAATGCATTCCTTAGCGCTTCACCCACCCTTACCCAACCATAACTAAAAACTAAAAATTCTAAGGGCTTGGCACTCATATACACACTCAAATACACACACATAAAGGTCAACTGAGGTAACACAGTATTTATGGTCGAAGCATCAAACTCCTGTTGAGTAATCCATATCCAGTATCTCTTCTATTGTGTTTATGCCTTTATATTTTCAGAATATCTCCTGTCTGAGTCACCCCTATTGCTTAAATAGGAATGGGAAGGGACTGTCATAATAAATTATGGACAGTACACATTCAAGGAGCATTTTCTGAGTAACCTGTACTTTGTATAAATTCCCTAGCTTTGGCAAGGTACTCTCTCATTAAAAAAGTATGATGTGGAACAAAGTCTGACTTGTGGAACAGGTTAATTATATTTTGTAATAAGACATTTACTTGGCAGAAAAAAAGTTAATCCTGCCAAACAGGTAATTATCTCAACCATCAAGTTATACTCACATGATCTGTATTCTGATCTGGTGGAAAAACAGCAAAAGAGAATAACAGGTCATAATGAAAGTTATGGCCCGAAAGTGGCCAGCACAGTATACAGAAGCATCTGTGCCGAGTATGGCCTGGAAGCCTCGAGGTCAAAATGGAGACACCCCCTAGGGTGGTGGAGAATGACCAAGCTAAGATCCTGTGGGACTTCCAAATACAGACACACAAAATGGTGATGGCTAATCAACCGGACATAGTAGTGGTGGACAAGCAGCCGTAGTGATAGATATAGCAATATTGAGTGACAGCAACATCAGGAAGAAGGAACACGAAAAGCTGGAGAAGTACCAAGGGCTCAGAGAAGAGCTCCAGAAGATGAGGAAGGTGAAGGTAACAGTGATCCCAGTGGTAATCAGAGCACTCGGTGCAGTGACCCCCAAGCTAGGCAAGTGACCCCAGCAGATCCCACGAACAGCAACCGAGATCTCCGTCCAGAAGAGCGCAGTCCTAGGAGCAGCTAAGATACTGCGCAGGACCCTCAAGCTCCCAGGCCTCTGGTAGAGGACCTGAGCCTGAAGACTGCCCACAGGGCGAGAGGGGATTTTTAAAAAAAATATATTTATATGTGTATATATGTGTGATACCTTCCTTTTACTTCTGTATGAGCTCCTCTTTTAATTTTGCCTTTGACTTAAGCTCAGTGCAAATAAAGAATCCACTTTTGGCTGCCCCCTTGCCACAGTGGGTTGCTCTGCTTATTTGATTTGGCAGAGTTTTATGCCGGATGTCCTTCCTGACACAACCCCAAAGGAGATTTTTGTCTCAAGCTGGAAACCAGTGATCCTTCACTTGCCAAACAAATCTGTTAACCACTAATACTAATGAAAATAAAAATCTGACAAAAGAAAGTCAAAGACATAACAAGATGAATTACCAAAAGGAAACAGTTAATTAGAAAAAGTGCTCAGATCAGAGTGGTGTCATGACACTAGGAAGCACAGACAGAACAAGAACAAATATATATTCCTAATATAAAGGTGTGTATCATTTACCTGGTCGCGCAGCTGCAGGAAGAGCTGTGGTGCTGGTCTCGCTGATCAGCTCCTGTGGAACATTAATGGGCTCTAAAACACACAGAAGGTATGATAATTAGTGGAGAAGACAGATATGCATCATTCACATCTGCAATCAAATGATGATATTAATCAATTAAAAATGGTGTTTTTGTTTTGTCTAATCCCCTGCTAATTTGCAGTTTTTAAAATATTTTTTTTCTGTTGTATAATTACAGGTAAAGCTTTCCAGTACTATATAAGTTTAAACAAACTCCAGATAAATATATATTAAAATAATGTATATATCATTCTGAAATCACAATTCTAGGTACTTTAAGCATATCTTGCAATACTCAATAAATATTAGCATTATTAGGTTATTCAAATTGGATTATTACTTAATTAAAAACAATTCACCAAAGTGGTTCCACCTACTGGTGAGGCTGAAGGAGGCGGTCCAGTGAGACAGGGCCTGTGAGTGTATACCGTGGGCATACGAGCTGATGTAGTTGTGCCGTCCCTGCAGCCTATGAACCCTAACAGGGCCCCCAGCTGGGCCCAGGATACCTCTGTATGAAAAGACAAAATAAAAGTATTATTATCACAGTGGAAAAAGATAATCATTAACAGTTATGAGAGTTGCTACTCGTGAAGTCAATTACAAATGCATCTTGAACTAATGCAGCTGGACCGAGACCTTGTTAAAAAAAAGATTTGTGTCTAAAAACACACACGTGCGCAGGAAGTTCTTTTCATAGTAAAATAAATAACTAAAAAAAACCCTTCATGGGACAAGGAGAAGACACAGCTGTGAAGGAGAAAAAAGATAAGAATAAGCATAATTTTTCTTCTCAGTGGGCCACCGAGGCCCTCTGCAGAGGAATGAGGAGGTCACTCAGGGCTGAGAACTTAATCCTCCTTTCATGCACATTCCTTCATGGTGTTGGTGTTTTGTTAAGGTTCAGCAGGCAGCCGGACTCACACTGCTCTCTATTATGTCACATCTTGGCAGCGGAACACAGAGTCTAATCCACATGTTTGAAAAAACAATTCTCACTCCAACGGCACCGCTGTGACGAGGTGTTCATGCTCTGAAAAGGCTGCTAAGAGTATCATATACAGGGAACTAAAAACAATGGCAAGAAGCAGTGGAAGTAACAAGGAAGTAATCAGTGAACCACAAAGCAAAATAACTAAATAGAGCTCCACCACCAAAAGAAAGTTGCATTAAACTAATAAATAAATAAATAAATATTAAAAAATGCTAAAAATAAATAAGTGAAGACACTGAATAAGAAGGAGAGCGTCTAATCATTAAAAATGTAACAAAAGCAAAGAAAAATTAAACTGAAGGAACTTTAGCACAATATTGAAAAAGCCTAGGTTAAAATTTTTTTTAAAACAAATTGAATTGAAAATATACACACAAAACAATACAATATACTAAATGAAAAAAAAATGAATGAAAATAAATAAAAAATGAACCAACAATACAAAATAGAATCAACTATGAGAAAAAAAACTGATTTTAAATAAATACATGAATAAAAGTTAAAAAAAAGAAAAGAAAAGAAAAATAGGAAAACAAGTAACAAAAAACCCCAAAAGAAATATGGAAATGAAAATCAGAAGATAGGAAGGATTTACTTTGTTTTCTATTTTTGTTATTTATTTATTTTTTCCATTTTCATTTTGCTTATTTTTCTGTCGGTCCTTTCAGCCAACCACGTCATGGTCCTCTAAATATTACCATGGTTTAATTGTGTAGCTTTAAAATCAAGCAAGTGTACAACATTATGTTTTAGTGTTTTCAGTGATAGACTGAAATATCACAGTTAATATTTACTATAATATGTAATTAAAACATATTTTGGTAAAAACTGAAGATAAATTTAAAAAAGTACAGCTGATATGAAAGGAAAGCTGTACCTGTGGACCGCAGCTCCACAGATGGATGAGACAGCAGCATAGACTCCTGTCCCAAACACAGACATCCTCCACTGTGTGCACTGTGGTGGACATAAAACCACCACGGTGTCCTGGGTCAGGTCTGCTCCACGTGTTGTACAGGTCACTGGATAGGGCACTGAGTGGAAAACAGAAGATGTCCAGTCAAAATGCTCCATTAAAATCCTTGATCTAGGTAGTAGGTTTCATCTTCATTAAATAGAGTAAGCTAGTTTAGTCCAGAGGCAAGACCAAGCATTTTTAAAAACAGACAGAAACATAAAAAAAGACAAACGGCAGAATACAACTAAACAGATTTCTTTATATTAAATATATAGTATTAATTTCATTATAAAATAATTTTCTAAAAAGATAAAAGGGGGAAGGAACATTTATAAAGTGTAAAAGTATAAACATATATCAAATGTAAATGTTAATAATAATAACAACAACAACAAAAAAGTAAAATATGTAAAATGCTTATAAAAACAGAAAATAGCTATGGCTATTGGTGACTTTACTACAATTGTGTTTTTTTTGTTGGTTATTTTTTGCAGCAATTACACAAATACACACACGTATTTATATATGTGTGTGTACTTTACATTTTCTACAGTGTACGATTTTAAGGAACAAAAGTGACCAGAGAACTTTTAAAAACATAAAAATGATTCAAAACGAATGAAAATGAAATTACAAGAGTAACATCATGGCTTGGAATATTATCTGTTTTTGCTGAACACTCATCATGGGCATGAATGAAAGGTGGAATGATGGTACAACAGTCATCTTTATTACTTGAAAAAACAGGAACTGAATGCACGTATTAATTTATTTTGGAACTTTGCTGATCCACACAGGGTCACAGTTCAAGGAACTCAGTCAATATCTAAGCAGGTGAACTGGAGCTTTACACAAGTTGGTCTCTTGGAAACAAACAAAAGTCTAAACAAAGTCAGATTCCAAGATCACCAGTTCAAACAACTGTATGTAAGTACAAGTTAGTGAAACACCAGCGTCCTGGTGTTATATCTCTATGGACTGAAAGAGTGCCAGCCCCTGCTTCTTTCTGGTTATGTCAGGCATCAGGCATAAAATTTGTGCCAAGTCAAATAAGTGGATCTATCTGCTGTCAGGCAATCAGGTATTTTTCAGGACTCACCACTAACTTCTGAGCCAAGTACTGAGGAGAGCAGGAAGAAAAGGCCTGATGGGGAAAAAACAGATCACACGAAGCTGTCATCATATGAAAGAAAGAAAGAAAAGAAAAAAGCAAAAAAAAGAAAAAAAAAGAAAAAAAGAACAGAAGTTACCTGTCAGAGGCAGCAGCACAGACAGCTGAGGCATTTCTGCAACAAGCTCAGTATACTGAAAAACAGATATTACATATAGTTACTCTAATAATAATGAGTATTATTTTTAAATGGTATTTTTTTAAAATGAGTTTACCCAGCCTCCTCTGGCTCATCCAGCCAAAAACAAATCATCACCTATATCTAATAAAGCAAATAGGCAAGAGCTTTCCATTGGTGTGGAGGTCTAAGTTCAGCAACATTATCTACCCCCAAAAATGAGGCCAGCTGACTACTTGAACAAAATGAATGACTAGGTTTTCATTTCCTTTCCTTGCATTCCTCATTCCCCGAATTCCAAAAGAATATTCCAAGAGAAAGACACCAGGATTCACCAGGGTTAAATTGTGAAAGAGTGATTCTAAGAGCATGAGACATTATTTTCAAACACGGACTGGCCACCACGGAGACTCCTTGGGATGCACTGGAGTGGTCAGACTCTCCCATCATCAGTATGAGATGATAAAAAACCAGTGCAGCTCTGGATGGAAATAAACATTGACACAGCTGAAATGATAAAATTCAGCTCATCGACATGATCCTACTGCAAATGCATGCCATAATCAAAGCTAAAGGTGCTCTAACAACGTATTTAATTTTGGCCATTAAACCAGTCCACAAGCTAATTATGGATTAGTCAGAAATCTAGAAATGTAGTTATGTGTGAACCACACATCACGTAAGTGAGATTAGAAAACAATGTCATCACATCACTAAAGAAGAAGAGGCAGTAAATGGTTAAATGTCATTTTATAGGTTAAGACGAAGAACAATAGTCAAGTCCACAGCCATCTCAGGAAATCATTTAAAATTTGTTTGTGACCGAATCCACCAATGACACAACAGCCAGTAACCAGTAGTGGTTTGTAAGCTCCCTATATTCCTATATACAAGGACTAATCAGAAGCCAGAAAGCAAGCCAGTACCAATCCCTAAGCTTGGCAGGTTAAACAGTCGATAAATACATTAAAAAAAGATGAAAAAAAAGCGAGATAAGTAGTTAGTAGAGGGTGTAATAAATATACAGCAAGTAAATAAAGTTATTGGTTAATCACTGTATGGATGTAAATCACCCAGCCTGTTAGTCATTTATAAAGAAAGATCTCTGAGCAGAATCAGCAGGAATCTCAGTCTTACAAACTGTTTCTTCAGCAGACGTCTCTGAGGAAAACTGTTCAGACTGTTCACACGTTATTCCCTGGAAGGAGCAGCAGGCGGTAAAATGACAATGCTGAGCTGGTGTCGATCGCCTGGCGAGAGAGAGGTAGCCCTTTAAATAAGCGTTCTCTCTCACAACACGCACACACACACACACACACACACACACACACACACACACACACACACACACACACACATTCATACACACCTTACTGTGGTGACTTCAGAAGGGGAGGGAGGAGGGGCCTCAGTGACAGATCAACCTGAGATGGAGCAGAGGAGTGAACTGCAGAAAAACTGAAAAAGCAAAACACCAATCCAGCTTTAGTTTACTAAAAAGTTTTCTTCAACATGTGTCAGTGCATTTATAAAAACAGCATTAGCCCAGTAAGATGACATCCCAAGCAAACATTCATAGTACTGCTACAGCTGATTGAGTAACTCGTTAAAGAACGACACTGAAAAAATCAGACTGCCTCCAACCTGTATCATGTTAGGGTCTTTACCTTAAAATAAAAATCACCTTGAGATAACTGTTGTTGTGCTTTAGTGCTATATAAATAAAATTGAATTGAACTGATCGACAGAATGAGCTAGATACTTTTGTACAATAACCTGAGTGGGTTTAATGAAGACATGACTTAAAAGCCCATGAGGTACACTGAAACGATTAAAAATGTGGTGCTTCTAATTTGTATTTTTTATGCTGCTTCCAGTACATTTGGAGCCCTAAATTATTGAAAGTGCAATAGCTAGCCACACCACACAGCAGGTTCAGGACAGAAAACCACATTTAAGCTTTGTTATAAACAGAGGCGCCACCAAAGGGGGGGCCAGGGAGGCACTGATCATCCCCTAAATTTGCTGGCTCCCCCAGTGGCCACCCCTGGTAAGACTGTCACATGTTGTTAATAATTCTAATAAACATGTGCACGAGAGAGGAAAACACACTACAGTGAGTTGAAACCCTGCTTAAAACAGATTATTAAGGATTTCAAAATCTTATTTGGTTTTCATATTTATTTATATTTTCAGTGATATCAAATTTAATAGCAGATAATTAAATAGGTATATAATTCTTTTTGCTCTCTCTTTTTTGCCATATTTTTCAAGTAACCTATATTTGACAACAGCATAATAAATCTGGAAATTGTGTTTTTTTGTGTGTGCTTTAGTGGCTCCCCTATCAGTGCCACTGATTACAAATTCCACAACCACAATTTTTCCATAACATTTTTTTTCCTATCAGCAACTTCAAGTGTAAAAAATATCTAGAAAAAAATGCAACCCTTTTTATGAGAAGCCAAATCAATCGCAGATTGTTTAGTTTGGTACAACTAAGCTACTTGACTTGATTTAACATATGTGGTTGTTCACATATGTAGATGTAAAGGTGGATCATCCCAGCAGATAGAGAGAGAGAAGGTTATTAGTTTACCCTGATGTCGAATGTCATTTTAACACACTCCATGCCACCAACATAAAATTCAATAATAAGAGGTCATTGTAATTTATGACATGGTCAAGTATTTCTGGAAAGACTGGGGTAAATTAACAATAAGAATCACTAAATGAATGGCCAAAGTATAAGAGCCAGAACAAGAATCCTCATGACAGGATTGGATTGTGTCTAGTGTAATATTAAAGAGAGCAAATGCTGGCTGACATATTGGAACTCACAAAAGAATCAAAGCTGCTGGGTACAGCACATTATGTCAAACACTGGGGGTTTCATTGGAGTAATACCAATATTTTTAAGAAATGAACTAAATTGGATTCTTTGCTATTAAGTCTTTAACCTCTTGATACCCTTAAGTGGACTATAAGAACCAGTTTTCATTTTAACCAAAGACCAATGAAAGAAATACTGAAAGCAAAGCTAGGGTAACTTTAGAGCTAGCTGGAATGATTAGCTGCTTTCAGTTAGCAGGCTCCGTGTTAAAGGGCAATATGCTTACCTGTCAGAGTACCTGACCAGTGACCCTGGTTTTGTATGTTGTATTCTTTGACTTGGTGTTTCTGTGGTTTGGTTTCTATATTTCTTGCTCCCTAGGTTCTTTATTGTCTCCTGATTTCCGTCTTGGGTTTTGTTTGTATGCCTTCCCTGTGTTTAGTGTATTGCCTTTTTTGTGTCTCTGTGTTAGGTTCACGTTGCTGTGTTATGTTTCCTGTTTTACTTTGAAGGTCAATGTCTTATGTGAGTGTGTCTGGTTTTGCGTCCCTAGTCTCATTAGCCCTGATTTCTCCCAGCTGTGTTTCCCTCCTGTCTCCCATTCTTTGATTGCTCCTGTGTGTGTATATAAGCCCTGTGTTTCCTTTTGCTTGTTGCTGGTCCTTCTGTGTTGTCTCCCTGTGTTCCTCTATGCTGTCATTCTTCATGTACCTCCAATCTCCGTCTCCTTGTGTTCAGGTTTTTTGTTTAAAACAAAGCATTGCGAAGGCCCACGGTGGGTGTTGATGCGATGTGATTTCTGCCCAGTGGCGGGAGTAACTATGACTCTCTTTTTTTTTTTTGAACTTTTATTGCCAAAAATAACAAGGCAATTCACATCAACAACATGACCTGAGACCAAATCTGCAGTATATAATGGTGAGGGTAATTCAAAAACTTTAAAAGGAAAAACATATATACACATATACATATACATACATACATATCAATACCTACATACCTAAGCACAGATGTAACAAGGTTAAGGCTTGAGTGTCCTTTCAAGATATTTTATAATTAGTCTCCATTTTTTCTCAAAGGTTGGCACTTTTAATTGTAGTTGAGCTGTTATCCGTTCCATCGTATAGACATGTCTAGTTTTCAGAAGCCACTGGGCAGCTGTGGGCGTTTCTGGTTTGAGCCAGTGGATTGTTATCAGTTTTCTTGCAATCATGAGGAGGAGATGTAGGAGAAAGCGCTGCTCATAGGAAAAACCATCAGGAAAGATATCCAACAAAAAGATCAGAGGATCCATTGGGAGGTTGGCTGACAATATGTTTTGTATAATGTTCTTAACATCCATCCAGTACTGTTGTATATAAACACAGTCCCAAAAGATATGCGTCTGGTCCCCCACAAACCCACACCCTCTCCAACATTTATCACAGACACTACTTTTGGATAGAAAGGTTTTCAGTGGAGTTCTAAAAAATCTTAATTTAACCTCCCAGTCGAATTCCTTCCACATTTGACTACCCACCCCTCTGTGGCAGCTACAGCAGGCACTCTCCCATGTGACATCCTCCAAAATTATATTGAGTTCCATTTCCCATTGTTGTTTTATATGATAGGTATTATCAGACATGTCAACCAGCAGTGTCTGGTAAATTAAAGACACTTGGTTTTTCAATGTACCCGACTTTTCAAGCAGTTTTATAAAATGGTTTTCCAACCCGATTGGTTCTCTTCTAATATTGTCCCAATCTTTGTGCTTTGTAATGTAGTCCCTTAACTGTAAGTATCTATAATGGTCCCCTGGGGATAAAGCATATTTAGCCCTTAACTGGGCAAAACTTTTAAAAGTATTCTTTTCAAACAGCTGATTGACTGTAATCAAGCCTTTCTCCGCCCACCTCTCAAAACTCCGATCTGACAATGATGGAAGGAACTCAATATTTCCATTTATGGGAATCGCTCGAGACATGGTCAGATTCCCTTTTAACATTTTTAACACTTGGTTCCAAATCTTTACAGTGTGCTTGACCCATGGGTTAGTTATTTTAATTTTTTTCCATGATTGTGGGTTGAGAAATGGGAGACTCCGAAGGGAGATACATGGTAATGAATACTCTTCCATAGATACCCACTGCATTTCTGGATCATGAATAATCCAGGCTGCCATTGATTTTAATTGAGCTGCCCAATAGTACATTCTGAAGTTAGGCAACTTGAGGCCCCCTTTTTCTTTTCCAGACATTAGCATTTTGAGTCTGACCCTTGGTCGTTTATTCTGCCAGATAAATTTAGATGTAATGCTTTCTAATAATTTAAATGCAGACTGTGGGATCAAAATGGGTAGGTTCTGAAATAGGAATAATAGGCGTGGAAGAATATTCATCCTTATACATTCAATCCTCCCCATAAAAGTGAGTGGGAGTAGATTCCATCTGTCCAAGTCCCCCTTAATCTCCCTGAACAACCGATCATAATTGAGTGCAAGTAACTGATTGGTTTTGGGAGTAATAATTACCCCCAAGTATCTGAAGCCCTGTTTGGAGTGTCTAAAAGACACAAGATGATCCAGCTGTGTGGGCCAGTTGCCAACAATCATTAACGCCTCAGATTTATTTGTATTTATTTTATAACCTGACACTGTACCATAATCTTCAAGGTTGCTCAGAAGGGCCGGGACAGAGGTGACCGGATTCTCTAAAAATAGCAGAATATCATCTGCAAAAAGTGACAGCTTATGTTGTGTATTGGTTTCATCTCTAATCCCTTGTATGAGAGGGTTAGATCTGATCAGTTCAGCTAACGGTTCAATACTAAGAGCAAATAAGGACGGCGATAGCACTTCACCCTGTCTAGTGCCACGGCCTAGAGAGAAAAAGTAGGAGCAGTGCCCATTAACCCTTACCCGAGACCTGGGATTTTTATATAGTGTTTGGACCCATGAGATAAAAGTCTCATTGAAGCCCATGTGCCTGAGAGTCTGTTGCAGGAAGTCCCAATCTACCCGGTCAAAGGCCTTTTCCGCATCCAGGCTCAGGAACATTGATGAGGTGTCCCTTCCCTGTGCCATAATCTGAAGATTGAGGGCCCTTCTAACATTATCTGAACCTTGCCTATGGGAAATAAAACCTGTTTGGTCCGGTTTCACTAGTTTTTTTCATATGTTTTTGGATTCTATTTGCAATGATGGCTGTAAGAATTTTTAAATCAACACAAAGCAGGCTGACAGGGTGATAAGACATGCATAAAGTCGGGTCCTTGCTTTCTTTGTGGATGACACTAATAATAGCTTCAGACCATGACCGGGGGGGATCACCTTTAAATAATGCATAATTATAAACTTTGCATAACAATGGTGTTAGCTCTTTTTCAAAAAATTTGTAATACTCCCCTGGCAGGCCATCCACTCCGGGAGACTTGTTGTTTTTCAGTTTTCCAATACTGTTTTTTATTTCTTCACTGGTGATTGGATTTGTTATTAATTCAGCTTCTTCCTGAGACAGTTTACTAAGATTGATCGGGTTAAGAAATTGTTCAATCTTCTCAATTTTATTTGGGACATTTTCTTCTTTATATAATTCCTGATAATACAGAGAAAATGCTTTTGCAACTTCCTTAGGTTGGCACACAATTTTTCCGGAGTTTGGACATTTGATTTTATGAACAACCCTACTTGATTGCTCTTTACGCAGCTGAAATGCCAGCAGTCGGCTTGCCCGATTGCCGTACTGGTAGTATCTTTGATTAGCAAAGCGTAGTTGTCCCTCCGCCTTATACGTTAGTAAATCATCCAACTTTTGCCTCTGCTCTTTCAATGAGTTCAAAGTCCCAGTATCCTTAGTTACCTGATAGACTTTTTCTAATTTCTTAATTTTGTTTTCTAGTTCTGTTTGTTCTGTTAGTCTCTCTTTTTTCAGTCTTGATGAAACAGATATAATATTACCTCTCAAATAACTTTTGGCACTCTCCCACAAGATTGAAGGAGACACCTCATTATTATCATTGAATTGAATATATTCAGACAGACTCTTTTGAAGATCTTGTCGAGTTGTTTCATTATTCAAGATAGATGCTCTCCAATATTTAAAATGATTGTTTGGATTCATTCTTAATTTCAGACAAACCGGGGCGTGATCAGAGATAGTGATTGCTTCTATGCTACACTGTCTAGCCCTATAAAGGTCCGTCCTGGGCATTAAAAACATGTCTATCCTTGAATGGCTGCGATGTACATGTGAATAAAAAGTAAAATCTTTTTCTTGGGGGTGCAACTGGCGCCACACATCCACTAGGCCCAGTTCCTTAATCATTGTATTTAAACTACAAGATTTTTTGGATTTGGGGCCATTGTGTGCCGGGAGTCTGTCGACAGCTGCTTTCAAAGTACAGTTGAAATCACCTCCCACCAAGATCATTCCTTCAGATTTTTCTGCTATTAATGATGCAATATTCTTGAAGAATTGTGGACAGTCCTTGTTTGGTGCATATAAGTTCAGTAATATAATTTTAGACCCCCCTACAGAGCCAATCACCATTACATAGCGCCCCTCCCTATCTGCAAATGTTTTTTCATGGTGGAAATATGTTGACCGGCTAACAAGAATTGCAACTCCTCTTTTTCTCCCATCCTGATAAGTAGAGCTATATTGTTGTTCAACCCACTCCCTCCTCAACTTCCTATGTTCCTTTTCAGAGAGGTGAGTCTCCTGGAGCATTGCTATGGAGCACTTAAAGTTTTTCAGTTGGTTCAGTACCTTTTTCCTTTTAATTGGACTATTCAAACCCTTTATGTTATACGAGACACAAATTAGATCTTTCATATCTTAGGCTCAAATCCTGTACAGACAAAACTAAATTATTATACTCAATGAAATAGTGGTCCACAATTGGTCTCAGGCCAAGATAAACAAAAACATTTAGAATTAAACAAACAAAGAACATTAAGAACAATAGCTTCCACATACCCGACTGGATCAATAACAACCTGAGTAATCCAGTCCCTGATGTATCCTGGGCAGAGGGTGGTGACGAGTCCTCCGTGGGGGAAAAACACAATGTGTTACTTCGTCGCTGTTGCCCGCTCGCAGAGCGGCTCATTGCGGCTATATAAGCGGGGAAGTTGGTGTCCACTTGTGTGCGCACTTTCCATCCATTGTACAAGCAAAATTTCGTTATCTTTTCCTAACATTTATGTCCAAGAAAAACTAAAATTAACTCGGTGGGAGTAACATCTCAGTCCTCCATGAAGAAAGTTTTCATTTCAGCAAGGGCGAGGGTCACACCTACCCTAGTTCCCTCAGCGGACCATCGGGACCAGGCTATCTCCGTTTCCATGCGCTCCCTCTGGTTGACTCGCACTTGTATCCCCAGCTCTTGAAGCGTCGGCAGGGCTTCCGTCAAACTGGAGAAAGTCTTCTCACCACCATCCTTGAACAGTCTCAGTTTTGCTGGAAACACACATTTGGCTCTGATGTTTTTCAGCTTTAATTGCTTTACCGCATCTCGTACCAGTGCCCTCCTCTTTTGCAGTTCCGGGGAAAAATCATGGTCAAAATATATCTGCGTGCCCTTATATAAGACACGCTTCTGATCCCAGGCTTGTCGTAGAATGGTCTCTTTCACAGAGAAGTCCCAAAATTTGACCACCAGTGAGCGCGGTGCTGCGTCAGGGTTCTTGGGTTTAGCAGCGAGGGCTCTGTGTGCTCGCTCTATTCCAATGTTAAGATCAGCGGGAAGTTGAAGAGTTGATTTACACAGCTCCAGCACAAACAGCTTAACATCTCTCCCCTCACTCCCTTCTGGTACACGATAGATCCTCAAGTTGTTTCACCTTAGTCTATTTTGCATGTCCTCGCATCGTGCAGTGAGATCCATTTCTCTATGCAACAAGTACCGGAGGGCTCGTTCATGACGCCTGGTGGAGTCTTCGTTGTCGCCAATCTGCTCCTCCATCTCCGTTGTTCTGTTTTCCAGCTTTGTCATATCTTCTCTCAGATTCTTAAAAGACGCCTCCAATCTCGTCAGAGCTTGCAGTGTTTCCATATGCCCGTCTTTGTTATCTTTTCTTATCTTCTCCAGTTCTGCTAATATCCTCGTATCTGCATCACGAGTGCTAGCAGTAGCATTAGCATCTGCATTCGAGGACAGAGTTGGTTGCTTCAAATGCTCGCCTTTATCTTTATTTTGATCCTGTTTGCTGGATCCCTTGCCTCTCAGGGACGATGCCATGTTGGTTAGAATGGAAATTGCCGAGTTTTAAAAACTGTAGATTAATGTATTAATCTGGACGGAGCTCGTTCCCTATGCTGCCTGACTAGATCATGGCGTCACCGGAAGCCAACTATGACTCTCTTAAGGTAGCCAAATGCCTCGTCATCTAATTAGTGACACGCATGAATGGATGAACGAGATTCCCACTATCCCTAGTTGCTATCTAGCAAAACCACAGCCAAGGAAACAGGCTTGGCAAAATCAGCCGGGAAAGAAGACCCTGTTGGGCTTGACTCTAGTCTGGCACTCTGAAGAGACATGAGAGGTGTAGAATAAGTGGGAGGCTTCAGCCGGTAAAATACCACTACTCTTATTGTTTTTTCACTTACCCAGGGAGGTGAGCCCCAAGCGGGCTCGCGCTTCCGGTGTCAAGCGCCTGGCACCTATTGCTGTTTTAGACTGCAAAAAATCATTCCGGTTCAGGAAATGTCTTTCTACCCCAGGATATGAACAGTGTTGGGCAAGTTACTTTGAAAAAGTAATTAATTATAGTTACTAGTTACTTCTTCAAAAAAGTAACTGAGTTAGTAACTGAGTTACAATATTCTAAAAGTAATTAATTACTTGAAAAGTAACTATTGCGTTACTTTAAAAAAAATGTTTAACCCTCTGGGGTCCAGGGTATAATTGGCTATTTTTAACTACTTTTGATTTTCCCTCCACATTTCACCTTTAAAAACTATTTACTTTGCCTTGTTTGGTATCATTCTTTTCAGCACAACCTCACGTGTCTGAATTTACAGTCATGTTTTCATTTTGACATACTGTATTAACTCAATTGATATAAAATCTGACAAAAAACATAAAATCCAAGTAAAAAAGGTTATTTTTTACTGTAACAACCACAAACATGTTTATTGAATCATATTTCATAACTTTAAATGCAAATATAAATTGTCAATTTTAAAATCCTATGTACAAGTTTTGCAAACAACAAAGTTATTTGCAGCCATCTACTTTTTTTTTTTTTTTAATTAAAAAAAATAACCATTTCAAACTATTTATATAACAATCAGCTGTTCTGCATTCAATAAGATGCCACACAAATTATTTGTGCCAAAAAAATAATTTCTGTCCACTATAAAGGAGAACATCACAGCCTGATACCTGCAGGTCTGACAGCAGCAGGTGTATCACTTATCCTGTTTTCATTCAGCAGTCGCCTCATTGTTCTGACACACAACACAAAACTATCCACAACACTACACACTAACTACACAAGACAACACATTAACTACACACTCCAAACAGGCTAAACGTCACAAATCTCTCACATCTCAAAACTTGCTCTCTCTCTTTTTCTGCAGTCTCTCTCTCTCTCTCTCTCTCTCTCTCTCTCTCTCTCGCCGTCACGCCTAAAACTTCCCCCTCTTCCTAAACAACCAAATGTCATGTTGCCATATAATTTTTTTTTTTTTTGATTGGTCGACATGGTGCATTTTTTCCACCAACACGAAAGGGCTGTTTTTGTTTTGTTTTGTTTTTTAAATTTTTTTGTCATAAGCAGAGAGTGCTTGCTAGCGCTGTCTTTAAACAGTAAACATGAGGAAACTATTCAGGAAAAAACAGGTGTATATATTGTTTATCATGACTCTGGTTTCACGTGGCCTATCAACACAATTTAAAAACTGGTATATGTCACCTTGTTGCTTTGTAATCTTGAAGTGGTCATGTGATTGGCTTACCACGACTACTTTATTCTTCCTCAGTCAAACAGCAGCACACATGCAATTGTTTTGCCCCCTTAGCTCCAGGTGCTGTGCCAAAAAGTGATCGTCTGCCAGAAAATGATTGCCGTCTGCGGGAGCGCTTAGCCGCTTAAAGCTGTAGCGTCCAGATTACTTACGTAGACAGCTACTTCCGTGCAACTGATATAAGAAGCGGTAAGCTGAAGACAGCTTCAACCGTCTGTTTGTTGAAAAATAGTAACGCGACCGCATCGCATTTTCTTGTTAGTAACGGTAACGGCGTTGTAACGATAGGAATAGTAATTAGTTAGATTACTCGTTACTGAAAAAAGTAACGGCGTTACTTGTAACGCTGTTATTCCCATCACTGGATATGAACCACAACCATTGACCTTTCCTAAATCCAGTAGTGATGTGCGGATCGATCCTGAAATATCGATTCCTCCGATACCAGTCATTTATGTTCTAGAATCGATTCTCACATTAAAATATCGATATTTTAGTAATTAAGGGTAAATTTGTAGTTTATCATTAACAAGAACACAGTGGAAAGAAACGATATCATTCGGAGTGTCTACATTCAAAGGAACTACTTCCTCTTCCGCCTTTAATAATAATAATAATAATAATAACTTTATTTATAAAGCGCTTTCAAACAAAGTGCTGTACAACTATTTGAAACTAAAAAGATAAATAAAATAAAAGCGATACATAGCAATACAGGTAAAAGACACAATACAAGTTAAAAACAGTAAAAATTTAAAAACTAAAAGCCATAGAATTAAGACATGTCGGACAGGGTGAACAAATGTGTCTTCAGCTTAGTTTTAAAAACCTCCACAGAGCATGCATGCCTAATATCTTGAGGGAGGGTGTTCCACAGAAACGGGGCACGAAAAGAAAAAGCAGTCAAAGGAGTTTGCAAAGAAAAGCGTCTGGACTTCTTTAAGTTGCTTGAAGACGTTTCACCTCTCATTCGAGAAGCTTCTTCAGTTCTAAGGTCAAATGGCTGAGAGTCCCAGATTTAAACCCAGTGGGAGTATCCCCCCAAAGAGGGACAAAGGACCCCCTGATGATCCTCTAATCACATGAGCCAAGGTGTGAGAAAGAAAAAGCACGCTCTCCAATTGTCTTTTTTCTGGCTCTAGGAACCTTTAGAAGGCCAGAGTCCTGAGATCGGAGAGCACGGGATGGAACATAAAGATGTAAAAGGTTGGAGAGATATGAAGGTGCCAATCCGTTTAAAGCCTTGTAGGTGAGCAGCAGGACCTTAAAATCTGCTCGAACCTGACAAGGTAGCCAATGAAGAGCTCTCACTACAGGGCTTTCATAGTCATATGCGAAATACGGCTGTATAAATGTCTCGCAGCCGCTGGCGTGCGCACTCACAACAATGGCTGAGCGTAATTGGAGTCACGTGCGGACGTATTTTACCTCCACAAACAGCTGAGACGTGGTTTGCGATACATGTGGCAAAAAAGTGCTCCAAGAGTGAGGTGTTGTGGCCATACTAGGGAGACATTCAAAAGGGCTGTTGGGGGGGGGTGATAAATCAATTTTACAGTGTTTATTTATCGGATAAAATACGTTATATGTCACCGTTATTATTGGCCGGCCCGGAAACAGCGGGGGTGTCCAAATTCAGAGGCTGCTTCCACCTGAGGACCCGGCCTTCGCGGTCTAAAGAAAGCCGGGTAGTACGTCACAGGCTCCCTCGGTGGAGTGAAACTCTGCCGTCTGCTCCTTGCTATCTAAAATATAACCGGGCGCTGACTTAAACTCTCGACCGTCTCACACTTCTGTTTAATCAGTTTTCTGTTTGACGATTATTCAGCTGTGTGAAAACCCCAGAGGAACCATCCCGAACAAATAAAACACTGAAAAAGCCAAACAATAACATTTTTAAGTGACTTATATATCATGTTTAACCCGAGTAGTGAAAGACCGCGGTTTAAAAACAGTGTGTCGGTTGGCTCAGATATTTGAAGTTTACACATCTACATTCTCACCTGAAAATATGTTAAAGAAAGAGAAATAAGAGTAATATTAAAACTAAGTAGCTGCCGCTATTGTTGGAAACTGGAATTGGCTGGGCAGCGCTATGAATTCTGCGACATGGTTCTTCAATTTTGTTGTCCGGGCGGAAAATCAGGAGAAATTCAGGAGAATGGCTCCGGGAGATTTTCGGGAGGGGCACTGAAATTCGGGATTCTCCCGGAAAAATCGGGAGGGTTGACATGTATGGTTGTGGCAACATCACTAACCTTGTCAAACACCTCAGAGTAAATCATATCACAGAATATGACGAGCGTATTGAGGCGAACTGAAGAGGAGGACAGGGACAGGTGCTGCTAGGGCGAGACAGACGTCTCTCACGGAGTCCTTTAGTCCTGCAGGCAGACAACGTGTTCAAATAGCGCACAACTTCAGTTTTCTTATTTCTATATGATGAACTCTGCATTATTAAGTGATAAGAACAAGAAATCTGATGTCCTGTAATCATTATGACGCTATAATTTGAGATACAATAAATAAAATAAATTTTTGTACAAAGTATCGGTATCGGATCAGTATGTTCGATACCACCCTGACTATTACTTGGTATCGGATCGGAAAGGAAATCAGTGGTATCGCACATCACTAAAATCCAGTAGGGCGGTGCCATCATTCTCTCTCTCTGCAGAGTATCACTTCCTGTTACAACACACAGTGGCTTTGTGTAGCTTATCTGTATAGCTAATTTAATTAAAAGCAAGATAACTTCTCATAGTGTAATCTTCAAGTGCTTCATCCAGAGCACTCTCTGTTCATTCACTCACTGTGTCTTTAGGAATTCGCTAGCTTAGCTTAGCTCATAGCTGACTCACTAGCAGCATGATATATGTAATAAATGTAGCCCATTTGCAGCTCTGGACACCAGGATCACTGAATTGGAGTGTGCACATCAAAAAAATAGGCAGGCCCTTGTAGCTGGTGCAGCCGAAGCTAGACCGTGTTAGATCTCCCCCGGCAGCCGGGCCAATCTCCAACCTTCCTTTTATCTCAAAAATTCTTGAAAGAGTAGTTGTCAAACAGTTGACAGATCATCTGCACAGGAATGGCTTGAAGATTTTCAATCAGGTTTCAGAGCTCATTACAGCACAGAAACAGCTTTAGTGATGGTTACAAATGATCTTATGGCCTCTGACAGTGGACTCATGTCTGTGTTTGTCCTGCTAGACTTCAGTGCAGGGTTCAATACTGTTGACCATAATATTCTATTAGAGTGATTAGAGCATGCTGTAGGTAGGTAGTGGTTTAAATCATATCAATCTAATAGACTCCAATTTGTTCATGTAAATGGAGAGTCTTCTTCACACCCTGAGGTTAATTATGGAGTGCCACAAGGTTCCTTTTCAGTCGATTCACTCAGTATAACACATAAGTATGGGATATCATAGCGTCGCGTGTCCTGGCTGAAGAAACCTTTATTCACGCCTTTAAGGCGAATGACCCGTGATGACATCCCCACAGCCCTGCCTGAACATATACCTCCTGTCATCACAGTTATCCCTCAGTTCTTACACTCCTTACCTGAAAACTTATCTGCTGAGTTGGGCTAGCTACCTACAAACTTGAAGTTAGCTTAACTGCCTGTGGAGCGCTAATTTTTAGTTTTCTTGTGCAGTGTTTTGCTTTGCGTTTTGTAATGGATTTCTCTTTGCAAGACAAGCATGTCTACCTGAGGATTCTCCATGCTAGCAGAGCGTTGACGGAGCCCAAAGCTTGTGCATTTTGTCGCCAGCTCTGAAAAGGCGGGTGATGTTTATGGAGAAAATGCTGGGACGAACAACTATCGCATGGCATGACACTCTCCTCTCTGAGTCTGGGGCCTTGGCTTCATCCGAGTCCAAAGACGAGGAGAATCCCAGCAATTAGCTGACCACATGTGATATGTTCATGGGTTAACCGAAGATGAGTCAGAACCATGTGGAAAGACAATGACGTGCTGGACATTGGTCTAGAGATCTGTACTTGGTTGGAGGATGAGCAGGAGAGTCCATCGTCAGCCCATCATCAGCCTCCATGCTGTTTCACCATACAGCTGAGAAGCTGCAGGTGGACTGGCCCTCTCTTCTGTCAGCTCAGAAGCTGTCACGGGTTGCAGGATTTTTCCTCCCACCGGAGCCCAGAACGACCAAAAATTGCCTTCCCATGTTCCCAGACTTTGTATCTGAGTTAACTGCATCATGGAGTAAACCACTGTCATTGTGCCCGGCTATGGACAACACATGGAGTTGGACAGCACCGAGGAGACTGGCTTAACTAACCCACTCCCTATTGAGCCATCGCTGGCTGCTTGTCTGGCCCCGTCCCACAACCTTGGTGTTGCTGACTCCGCAACTCTGTTGTCCAAGCGCTGCAGATTTCTCTGCGTTGCAGCTGGATAAGATTTATTGTGCTCAGGCCGACACTGCCTGTGCTATGAGCTTCGTCACTATGCTCCAGACGTAGCAGGTGATATACCTGGTGGAGCTCGGATCGCTGGTTCCTGATGACAGCCCGTTGGCACCTCTTCTTAACAAGATCAGAGTCAGCACAGATTACATCCTCCATGCGTCCCGCTGTGCAGCGCTCTCCATGGGGCAGAGGGATGGCTTCAACTGACCTCTTTGATAGGGATAGGGCTGTGTATCTGCACAAACCAGTGTCTGCGGCTGGGTTATTCGACAATCACCATCCAGGCTAGGTTTAATCTGAGGAAGAAGCTAGCTCTCATAGGCCTGGCGCTCCTATGCCGACTGACAAGAGATTGGGACCCAGTGCCGTAGTTGGCTTGCCTCCAGCAGGAGCACATCCTCCAGTTCAAGTTTCACACCAGTTGGCTTGGAGCAAAGGGCCACCTGTGGGCCCCCGGCAGGACCCGATGCCCAGGAGGAAGAAGCCTCAGCCCTCCTAGGTGTGGGATTGATTGGAGACAGGGAGGCGCTGTTTTTTTCCCATCTTTTTACACCCAAGAGGCGCCAATTAAGTTCTGTTCAGGTTTTCAGCCCCAGAAGGTGCTGCACTTTCCTAACCCTATTGCCCAAGCACAAACCGCCTGCACACAAAATGTCTCAGTTTGCATCTCCCAGTTTTGGTGTGTTACATCAGTGAGAGGGATCTGGACTGTGCAAGCTGCACATCAACCACTTAGAGCTGCTAGCTCAAGCATTTCCGTCCAGTTCTGAGGGCCCAGCATGTATTAGTCAGGACAGACAATTCAACAGTGGTCTCTTACATAAACAGGCAGGGAAGGAGATACTCTTTCCCCCTGTTAAAGCTGTCTCGCTCTCTGCTGTTATGGTGCAGTGTTCATTTTCTGTCTCTAAGAGCCACCCATGTTCTGCGACATCTGAACCTGGGGCCAGACCTTCTCTCCAGGGTAGGTCCTCTGGTGAGGGAATGGAGGTTGCACCCTTTGATATTGGCCCAGATTTGGGATTTATTTGGCGAAGCGCAAGTAGATCTTTTTGCCTCCAGGGTAAGCACTCACTGCCCCTTGTTCTTCTCCATAATCGATAGTGTGGTAGCAACAATTCAGAGTGCCAGGGCCTCATCCACCAGAGGCTTGTACAGTTACAAATGACAAGCCTTTGAGCAATGGTGCCATCACCGCTACACTCTCCTATTTCAGTGCTCTATTGTGGATGTTTTGACATTCCTGCAGGGGCTGCTGCAAAAAAAAAATTTAAATAAAGGTTTATTTAGCAGCTATATCTGCTTGTCATATTGGCTTTGACAGGGTGACAGCAGGTGCACATCCTCTTTCCATACGTTTTGAGACTTGTGCTTAGGTCCAGTGTCATGCATGGGACTTGTCTTTGGTGCTGGAGGCCCTTTGTGGCCCTCCTTTTGAACCCACTGAGTCTGTGGATATTAAATTTCTATCATATAGGACTACATTGCTTCTTGCTTTGGCCTGGATGACCTCTAACTTTCTGCTTCTAAATACAGATAAAACTAAGGTTATTGGAGTTGGCCCTAAAATTCTTAGAAATATGGTATCTAATCAAATTCTTACTCTGGATGGCATTATTTTGGCCTCCAGTAACACTGTGGGGAATCTTGGAGTCATTTTTGAACAGGATATGTCCTTCAATGTACATATTAAACAAATATGTAGGACCACTTTCTTCAATTTGCGCAATATCTCTAAAATTAGAAATATCCTGTCTCAGAGTGATGCTGAAAAACTAGTTCATGCATTTGTTACTTCTAGGCTGGACTACTGTAATTCATTATTATCAGGATGTCCTAAAAACTCCCCGAAAAGCTTTCAGTTAATTCAAAATGCTGCAGCAAGAGTCCTGACAGGGACTAGAAAGAGAGAACATATTTCTCCTGTTTTGGCTTCCCTTCTGTTAAATCCAGAATTAAATAATCAGGCCCCATCTTATCTTCATGACCTTATAGTACCATATCAGTCCATTAGTGCACTTCGCTCTCACACTGCAGGCTTACTTGTTGTTCCTAGAGTATTTAAAAGTAGAATGGGAGGCAGAGCCTTCGGTTTTCAGGCCCCTCTTCTGTTGAACCATCTTTCAATTTAGATTCAGGAGACAGACACTATCTCTACATTCACTTTTTATTTTCCTTTTTGCTAAAGCATATAGTTAGGGCTGAATCAGGTGACCCTCAATCCTCCCTTAGTTATGCTGCAATAGGTGTACGCTGCTGGGAGATTCCCATGATGCATTGATCTTCTTCTTTAGTCACCTTTTTCACTCAGTATGTGTTCATACACCTCTCTGCATTAATTATATGCTATTATTATGTCTCTCTTCCATAGCATGTCTTTGTCCTGTCTTCATCTACTCAACCCCAACCTGTCGCAGCATTTGGCCGACCCCTCCCTGAGCCTGGTTCTGCTGGAGGTTTCATGTTAAAAGGGAGTTTTTCCTTCCCACTGTCACGCAGCACTTGCTCATAGAGGGTTATATGATTGTTGGGCTTTTCTGTTTATGTATTATTGTGGGGTCTACCTAACAATATAAAGCACCTTGAGGTGACTGCTGTTGTGATTTGGCACTGTATGAATAAAATTGAATTGAATGACACTAAAAGCAGATGTAGTATGACTGTCTCAGACACACACCTCTGACTGTGAGCCCTGATGTTTAAATCTTTTGTTTGTGAGGCGGAAATAATCAGAAGAAAGGTGGTTTAAAGGAAGATAAGCAGCTTGTTTATGATGTGTGAATTTAAAGGCTGCACAAAGGCTCAATAAAGATGAGTTTGAAGTATTAGATACTCAAAGTTCAAGAATATAAACATGGAGGGGATCAGTAATAAAAGGTAAAAGGTTTGTTGTAGCAATGGGCCTTTAGCAACAGAGCAAAATAGCGAAATCACAGAATCCAGAATTTCTGTCATCATAATTTCTGTTATCAATTAATGTCAGTCTCATTTAATCATCTCTGTGGCTCTGGTTATTGTCATGGGGCAAGCAGAGTCCAGAATCATCTAGGTAACAAAAGAGCATAACTGTGTGCCGGTATACTAGCAGACCAGACAGCAATAGTCAGGAATTCTGTTTGGCTAGCTCCCAGCATGCACCTTGTAAAATGAGAAGGGCGAAGGGAGGAAGGTAACTGGAGCAAAGATGAACATTTTCTCAAACTCATGCTGATTCAGATAGAAAAACAGAAGGGCAGAGAAGTAGCGTATAAAATGTAAAAATGACCACTCCTCTTGCCAAAGTCATCAGATCAGGTCTTTTAAATTATTTCTGATGGAAAATCAATTTCCTGGACTCCACTTTTCTTTTTTTAGCTTTTGACTTATTAGTTCTTGTTCATTCACTTTGAGTAGGTTTGTTTTGCATCTCAGGACCTCATGGGATGAAAGCTTCAGTCAAAACAGTCCTGTTGCCAGGCAGACTTTGAGTTATCAGCAGCATCTTTGTATGAAATCTCCACAGCCTGCCTGCAGCTCACAGGTGCTTTTGTAAAATGATATGAGACGGTGGTTATTTCTGACAAGCTAGACTAACAGCAAGGCTGAGGTCTTTACCCAGAGTAGAAGAACAATTCATTTTCAAACTGCATGTGCTTTGAATGTCTGGTTTCAAGACTCCACTGATCTAACTTTTCTCAACCACCAAAGTCAGGTCAAAAATATTTTCACGTTGAAATATCTGCAAAACAAACAATATTCCTACCAGCTTCAGCTACATTTTGTGTTACTTTTAAGTGAATAAAAACATGTAAAATGATGACTGTTATAATGGTGAACATTGAACAGTAAGTGTATCATAAAAGTTTGTTTCTTTATTAGTCCTTCATTTATCCAGGTAAAAAATCTCATTGAGATTAAAAATCTCATTTCCAAGAGAGACCTGGCATCATGGCAACAAAAGTCAAAATACATGTACCACATAAGTATCTAACATTTAAACAAATACAATATCCCGTACAAACATGTGAAAAAATATACAATAACAGATCAAATTAAGAGCGACATTAAAAACAATCACGGTAAAAGTATATATATGTATGTATGTATGTATGTATGTATGTATGTATGTATGTGTATGTGTATCTGTATGTGTGTGTGTGTGTGTATGTGTATGTATGTATGTATGTATATATATATATGCAACCACCAAGTACCTGCAGAGGGTCAGGCAAGTCCTGAGGAGTCAGCTGAACGGTAAGAACAAGATCCGGGCCATCAACACCTACGCCCTGCCCGTGATCAGGTACCCTGCTGGGGTAATAGGCTGGCCAAAGGAGGAGATAGAAGCCACTGACATAAAGACAAGAAAGCTCCTGACCATGCATGGAGGGTTTCACCCCAAGTCCAGCACCCTGAGGCTGTACGCTAAGCGGAAGGAAGGAGGCTGGGGACTGGTGAGTATCAGCACCACAGTCCAGGATGAGACAAGAAACATCCACGAATACATCACGAAGATGGCCCCAACTGACAGCGTGCTCAGTGAATACCTCAGGCAGCAGAAACCCAAGAAAGAGGAAGGCGAGGAACCATCATGGAAGGACAGGCCCCTGCACGGTATGTACCACCGGCAGATAGAGGAGGTGGCTGATATCCAGAAATCCTACCAGTGGCTGGACAAAGCTGGACGGAAAGACAGCACGGAGGCACTAATCATGGCAGCACAGGAACAAGCACTGAGCACAAGATCCATAGAGGCTGGGGTCTATCACACCAGGCAAGACCCCAGGTGCAGGCTGTGTAAAGATGCCCCAGAGACAATCCAGCACATAACAGCAGGGTGCAAGATGCTAGCAGGCAAGGCATACATGGAGCGCCATAACCAAGTGGCCGGCATAGTATACAGAAACATCTGTGCCGAGTATGGCCTGGAAGTTCCGAGGTCAAAATGGGAGACGCCCCCAAGGGTGGTGGAGAATGACCGGGCTAAGATCCTGTGGGACTTCCAGATACAGTGGAAATGGTGGTGGCTAACCAACCGGACATAGTGGTGGTGGACAAACAGAAGAAGACAGCCGTAGTGATCGATGTAGCGGTTCCGAATGACAGCAACATCAGAAAGAAGGAACACGAGAAGCTGGAGAAATACCAAGGGCTCAGAGAAGAGCTCGAGAGGATGTGGAGGGTGAAGGTAACGGTGGTCCCCGTGGTAATCGGAGCACTAGGTGCGGTGACTCCCAAGCTAGGCAAGTGGCTCCAGCAGATCCCGGGAACAACATCGGAGATCTCTGTCCAGAAGAGCGCAGTCCTGGGAACAGCTAAGATACTGCGCAGGACCCTCAAGCTCCCAGGCCTCTGGTAGAGGACCCGAGCTTGAAGGATAAACCGCCCGCAGGGGCGAGATGGGTGTTTTGTCTGTCTGTCTGTCTGTCTGTCTGTCTGTCTGTCTGTCTGTCTGTCTGTCAGTCAGTCAGTCAGTCAGTCAGTTAGTCTGTTAGTACCCCCACCCCCAAAGTGTTTGCGCCCTTCCTGTTTTCCTTGTGGTATCCAACACATTTTAATATTAGACAATGATAGCCCGAGTAAATACAAAATGCAGTTTTTAAATGATGATTTAATTGACCAACTTGACAAAAGTTGAACTTTTTGGAAAGTGTGTGTCCTGTTGCATATGTCATAAAACTAATACAGCATTTCAGAAAAGGAACATCGTGTCAGCAGTAAAATATGTTGGTGGTAGTGTGATGGTCTGGGGCTGTTTTGCTTCCTCATGACCTTGAAGACTTCCTTTGGCAAATGGACCCATGAATTCTGCTGTCTACCAAAACAACCTGAAGGAGAATGTGCACTGAAGTGCACTTGGGATCTGCAGCAAGACAATGATACAAAACACACCAGCGAGTCCACCTCCGAATGGCCAAAGTCCTGACCTAAATCCATTTGAGATGATGTGGTATGACCTTAAAAAGATGGTTCATGTCTGGAAACCCTCCAGTGTTGCTGAATTGTTGTAATTCAGCAAAGATGAGTGGGCCAAAATCCCTCCAAAGCTATAAAAGACTTGTTGCCAGTTATTAAAAATGCTTGATTGCAGTTATCAGGTTTAGGGGGGCAATCACTTTTCACACAGGGCCATGCAGGTTTGGATTTTTCTTCTTCTAATAATAAACAATTTCATTTAGAAACTGCATTTAGTGCTTACTTGTTTTATCTTTGTCTAATATTTAAATTTGTTTGATGATCTGAAACATTTTCAGAAAATCAGAAAGTGTTCAAATACTTTTTCACATCATGTATTGCTTTTGTCCAGTCAAATTTTATCCTCCTGTGAAATGTTCTTGTGCTCATTTTAGTGCATAATTTGATTGATTACACATCTCATCACTCAGTGCTCTCAGAAAGTAATCCCAATCAATGCTCCAACACACCTGATTCAAACAAAAATAATTTCCTCAGAGATCAATAAAGTACTCTGATTCTGATGACCAACTGGGTATTATGTGCTGCAACTATCTGGTGTTTTTGAGTGGGGAAACTCCTTAAAACCTAAAACAAGAATATAGTCTTTCCTTTAAGACCTCCAAAAAGTTGATTCTGTTCATCTGGACGTGAAGACCACTGATCAATGGATCAATGGGAAAGACCATCTCTGAATCGAGGAGGGGGCCTAAGGGTACATCTTTCGCCATCTTACAATGCTGTGATTGCAGCCATTCCCCAACTCTATGCGAATGGTACTCATGGCCATTGATCAGTGGTCTTTGATCAGTGGGTTTTGGTCAGTGGTTGTTGATCAATGGTCATGAGAATTTGCATAATTAGATTAAGGAACTGACCTCCCAGCCCATTGTTCCTTCAGTGGGCTGGTTTCAGTCATTATGCAAATGTACTGTTTATAAGATTGGGGAAACCTGCAGTCAGCTGAGACTGAAGAAGTCACTTGGATGAGTGACGAAACGTTTCTCCCACAAAACGCTACGTCCAGATGAACAGAATCAACTTTTTGGAGATTTACTTTCCTGGATGATTGAGAATGCATCAAGACGTTTCCTTTAAGACATTTCATCCGAGAAGCTTCTTCAGTTCCAAGAGCAACTGGTGGAGAGTCCCAGATTTTAAACCCTATGGGAGTGTCCCCAATAGGGCCTATTGATCTTCTACCTAATCACATGAGCCAAGGTGTGAAAACGGGTGTTGGTCACAATCAGCCAAGGTTTCGGGTGAACCCACTGTGAAACCTAGCCCCACCCTAGCAATACTGCCAGTGACCAATCACAGTCCGTAAAGATGAGCTGCTTCCACAGTTTAATCCAGTACAAATGAAAAACCTCCTCATTAGGGAAGCCATGGCTGCTGACTTATTTGAGATGTAGATAGACCTATTAGCTGTGGTTTAATGGGCGGGCATGATGTTATTGGCTTTATACCTGTTCCAGGCCTGGCAGAGTTCAAACAGATCTTAGTTTCTTTGTAAATCTTTTATCAGATGGGCTCCTTGAGAGGAATGTCTGGAGCAGGAATGAGATCTGTGTATATCATCTCCCATAGAGCTCTTGCCAAGCTTGAAGGGGAGGGCCAAAACATGACGAGAAAAAACATACTATGGGACCCTGGCATCACAGGAGATTAATACTGTTTTTCTTCAAGGTTCTTTATTTGTCACATGCATAGTCATACAAGTACAACACACAATGAAATGTGTCCTAACCTGTGCAGACATTATAAACAAGAAGTAAATTGAAATTAAAAATCTGGAAATTTGAAATTAAAAATCTGAGAATGTGCATTGTGCGAGTGGAATGTTAAAGTGTTTTGTGCCATGTTAGCACAGCAATGCACTGAGAGAAGCTGACTTTAGAATATGCAACAAAACAATAAATAAAATAAAAAACTAAAAAAGAGCACAGTCTGGATGTGGCCGGGCCATCTTACTGCCACTGTCCACATAATTTCAAACTGTTGTAACAGAATAGTCTGGCAATGCAGCTAATCTGCCAACATGGAAAAATATCCACGTCCCCAAAGGCTACATGGAGGTTCTGGTGTAACGAGGACATCCAAATAGTAGATAAAAGATATCCAGTTCAAACTTACTGTTCTGTACAACATTCATCTTTTTAAAAATTTGGCTAAGAAAAGGTTTTACGGTGATCTCAAATATTTAATAATAATAAATATATCTTAATAAATATAGAATTTCTCAAGTCTCTGCATGAATTTGCTTAATGGCATTCAACTCATATAATAACTGATGAGGACTACAGATGGAAAGCAGAAACTTCTGGTCTGGTCTAATTTCTTCAAGAGTCTGCATACAACTAACTACTACTACTGACTAACCAATGCCATAGTTATTACAGACAGCAAACTACTCACTGGCACTTAATGCCATATCTGTTAAATGAGAAAAGAAAAAGGCACATGTCCGTAACCGTAACAAAAAGAGGACAGGAACTCTGATGTACTTGTGATTTGTGCAGTTAAGAGGTTTTGCCGAGTGTGACTGAATATTTGTTGAGCAAAACTGACAGAAAAGGTAACAGAGATTGGGGACAAGTGTCCTTGAATGCACCACAAAGATTCAGATTTGTTAAAAGAAAATCTAAATGGCTACTTCTTTTATTTTCTTCTGAAGAAAAGAAGCAAGCTGTGAGGAAGAAAATGAATCCGCAATCTGGCCAAGTGAAGCAGTTCTTTGTACACCTGGATCATTTTCCTCCTGGATTAGTGTAAGTGTTACACATAACTTCCCCCTTATTTAAAAGCACAGGTCTCCTTTCCATCTGAGAACCAACTGTGAGGGAGTGGAAAAGTTGCAGACACCTGATCTATGTGTGTCAGTGTCCTCTGAGAACAAATAGCTCTTTGTATGAGTCTTCCATGTCTCTATTGCCAAAAACCTTACGGGACCAATGTTACTGTAAGACATCAGATCAGGACGAGTTTGTCAAGTGTCAACATGATTCAAACAAAAGGTCTAATGGACAGCTGTTGCCAAAGCAGGAAGAAGATGGGAACTAATCAGATGCTTGAAAAAATGGATGGACCACAAGCTGAATCCAAATACAATTTAGCAATTTGAATTTAAACACAACACATCATTGGAAATACCATGCAAACACAACGAGCAGCAGAAAAATTATTGATTTGTCATAATCAAGACAGACTTTAGTCTGTAGGGGACACTGCTGAGGCTTTTAGTCCACTCTAATCCCAGAACATCCTTTTTACATAACAGTTAGACCCTAATTCAATGTGAGCTGTGGCAGTATTAAAGCAGAATTAAAAAGTGCTTAATGTGTTCTCTTGGTTGCTTTTGAGGTCCAACAGGCTGGAATAAGAACATTACCGTCGATGTGAGTGTTTCTGGACATTTCCTCATTGACAACAGGCTGCTGACTGTCACGAGGAAAATTCCGATAACCGGATAATAAGAGATAACCAGTTCCAGAGCAATGTGATTATGATGAGTTTTTAGGGTCACAAGATGAAGTGCCAAATTATCTGCTAAGATCAGCTAGGTTAGTCAACTTTGCCTTACCTGGGCTAATTAGTACAAATTAGTGTAAAGGAAATTAAAATGTACGAATTTATTTCACCAAAAGCCTAAAGCAAAATTTTCCACAGGGCAGTGAATATTATTTGTAAATATAAAAGGCTCCAAAAGACACCACAATCATAGTGGAGGGGTTTAGATTAGAAAGTCAGATCACCATAGGCGAGGCTCACTAGACAGACTTAAACTACAGATGCCTTTATTAGCACATCTGACTGAGACAAGAAAAAACCAAAACAAAAAAACCCTCACACTGCAGGCTGCTGATACATGAGCTGACATTTGTATACAGGGGAGTCTGCCTACATTTATAACACAACTATAACAACAGATTTTGCTGATTGTTCGTTTAAATCCACTGATAACACAACACGAAGTTCAAACGTGAACTTACTCACATTTGTTCTGAATTTGCAAAACAGTGTATATGATATAAGACAGTGACACTGTTAAGAACTAAGAACTTTCTAAATTGACTAGTTGATTTTCCCCCAAATAAAGCTATTATGTGTTGTCTGGGAACAAAATGTTAAAGATCAAGAGAAAAAAAAATCTGATAATATACAAGATGCAAAATTCTTTCTCTGAACCTCGTGAATTCCTTTTCTGTCTCTTTCATGAAAACCTTATTTTCTGTTTCTCCCATTTTCTTTTATTATTCTTATTCTCTTATTCTCTAAGCACTTCCAACCTTTAGGTAGTGTGTGAGGGTGGAAGTCTGCAGCATAAAAAATTAAAACGGAAACATACACGGTTTTGGTTCAAGCAAATTGGTGAACTATTTGACATACAACATGGGGATCTGTCACATTTCAATAAGGATTCAGAGCAAATTTCTAACTGCAGAGTATGGATCAAGTGGTTATTTTGTTCTGGTCAAAAGGATGACACAATGCTGTGGCAGAAAGTACTAATTTCTAATATTATTATTATTACTGTTATTTTTCATTTGTTTTTGAAGAAGTGAGTCTCCTACAAAATGTAAACTCTCTGTTTAATGTTTCATAATTTGTCATTAAAAAGATTGCAGAACTGTGCTTAAACAGCAAAGGTATTCACTTGTATCAGATATGTAAAAATCCATGACTTAATTTATTCTGTGCTACAAAGTCACCGAGCAGAGCACTTCACCAAAAGCAGATCAAAACAAACTGCCATGAATGAATACATTAAAAGAAGGAGACAGTCTGTTGTCTCATTCAGCTGAACATCTGCTTTCATCATAAATTATTGAAATGTTTTAACAAGCTTAATAAATAAAAACACACATCTGATATAACAAAACTGAAAACAACAGTGCGTCTAAATAACAAATTTTACCTCTGTAGCTTATAGATACTAATCCCAAAAAGTTGATTCTGTTCATCTGGATGTAGCGTTTTCAGTGGAAGAAAGATAAGACAAACCTTTATTAGTCCCACACATGGGAAATTTTTGGGTCACGGCAGAAAGAACAAGTTGAAGAGAAGTAAAAGTTAAGAAAAACACATTAGAACAGGATAAGAAAAAATAGAATAACATACTATACAACAAGAATAAAATACTATTTACAATAGTACTATACAAAATAGAATAAAATGCTTTATTATGGTAGGAAAAATTGCATTTGGTAATATTGCACATCAGGGAGACAGTTACAATTGTGTATGGGATGTGTGTGTGTGTGTCTGTCTGCACATGTGTGGTCATCTGCAGAGACCATGTTGTAGAGTTTGACAATAGTTGGAAGGAAAGACCGGAGACTCTCCGTCCCACATAGTGGGTGCCGCAGCCTGCCACTGAAGGAGCTGCTCAGTGCTGTGAGGGTCTCCTGCATGAGGTGGGAGATGTTGTCCAACAGGGATCACAGCTTGGCCACCATTCTCCTGTCACTCACCACCTCCAATGGGTCCAGAGGGCATCCTAGAACAGAGCTGGCCCTCTGGATCAGCCTGTTCATTCTCTTCCCGTCCCCAGCAGAGATGCTGCCGCCCAGCAGACCATACTGTAAAAGATGACCACCACAGAGTTCTAGAAGGTCTTCAGGACTGGGCCCTTCACTCCAAAAGATCTGAGTCTTTCCCCAACTCTCTGTGAATGGTACTTATGGCCATGTATCAATTGTCATTAATTAATTAATAACCTGGTGAGACTGAAGAAGTCACTTGGATAAGTGATGAAACGTTTCTCAAGACATTAAGACAAATAGTTTATAATTAGATATAAGATAATTATTAACTGTATGGCCATCTCAGAAATCGAGGGTGTTTTTAGTCATCCATGGAAATTAGAAGTGAAAGATGGAGGTGGAGGGAGTGGAAATATTGTTTAACAAAACCAAATGAAGGCACACTTATTGAAACAATCCCCAGCTCTCTTCTCAGGCCCATACAATAACCTGGTTCAGAAGCTTTCATCGACTTTGACCCCCTAATCCAATGTTGTAAATGTGTTCTTACATAGTTTCAGGAATACACAAAAAGCCTCTGATGAAGATAATAATATTTGAAGCCCCCACAACATAAGTATATCTGAATATGACTGAAAGACATTACCTAGCTACAAGCAGAAATGAGATTTTAACTGTTTTAGTAAAATGAAGACAGAACATATCATCTTTGAGGTTGCAAAATGTCCTTGTTTCTAAGCTCTAAAACAAACTGGTCCCCACCTAGCCAATTAAACGAGCACACACACACACACACAGACACACACACACACACACACAGAGATTAAAATGCCATGCTGACATAATCCTCAGTGTGAATTCTTTGTATTTGGTGCTGTTACCACATGGGAAATAAGCCAAAGTAAGAAGTTAAAGTCCACTTTTAATAAACGTCTCCATTAGAGATTTTGGCAATCCCTTCAAAACAGTGGTTTTAAACACACATCTGGGTTTTTCCCACACCACTGGTTATTTTAAAGACACCGATATCACCTGTGACCAGAATCAGTTTAATCAGTGTGTACTTTTTGAGAGCCATCTTCACAAATGACAGAAAGAATCCAAATGTAAAAAATATAAAACAATGTGAGGTAAACACAGAGTAACTCAAATAATAATTTTAAAAGAACAAATGAAAAAATAAAAACAGCTCAGTGATGACTGTCTCTATTCCTGCAGTATAGATTTGAAGTCTGTTTCTGTTTCAATGCACAATAACTTTTATCACAGAACCAGTGTTACCGTCTTGATGCATTCTCAATCATCCAGGAAAGTAAATCTCCAAAAGTTGAATCTGTTCATCTGGACGTAGCGTTTTGTGGAAGAAACGTTTCGTCACTCATCCAAGTGACTTCTTCAGTCTCGGCTGACTGCAGGTTTCCCCAATCTTATAAACAGTGCATTTGCATAATGACTGAAACCAGCCCACTGAAGGAACAATGGGCTGGGAGGTCAGTGCATATGCAAATGCACTGTTTATAAGATTGGGGAAACCTGCAGTCAGCCGAGACTGAAGAAGTCACTTGGATGAGTGACGAAACGTTTCTTCCACAAAACGCTACGTCCAGATGAACAGATTCAACTTTTGGAGAACCAGTGTTACCAGCTTCAACTGAAGGAGACACGTGTAATTATAATTATATAATAAGTATAAAATACAATAAAGCACTTTATGGGATAATAATGCGAAACGTTCTTAAAGAAAACATCTACATTTCACTTAGTGACTGATAAGAGATTTTTTAGGATTTTGAGATTTTATTATGTTTATGCTTAAAAGTATATTTCATTTAAGTTTTCTAAATGTGTTTGCTCTTTTCACTATTCAGCTTAAATAGAGAAGTATGAGTCTGTCTGTGCAAACTCAACTGGAAACCTGCATGCTGTGCAAACTCAAACAGGAAGTCTGCACAGAGCACAGTTTTATTTTCGCTCTTCCTGTATGTTTCTGAGTTACATGCTTGAGTATAAATAAACGCTGACAACTGCTGCAGGGGTGTGAGTCTCCGTTGAGCTCTCACCCGTGTGCACGTTAATTTGCAAACCTGTCTGAGTGTCAATTATTCTGACCTGAGTTGCATTACAGGAAAACTCCTCACATTTCTTGGTCCTTCGAGCCGGATGGGACAACCCTTTTTGTGTAATCCCACAGGAAAACCTCATCGAGTCCTGACGTCGTGAGAAGCCCACGCTGAAGTCTGTCGACAGCTCCTGTCTAGGGTACAGGATAAAAGACCAGAGACGTACAATTCGGGTTCTGGCCAGCGTTCTTATAAGTGGTCCACGACGGTGGGGGTCGATGAGGCAGACCTGAGAGACCGGCAGTGAATCAGCAACCAGGTGAATATTAACACTCTGACACACCTCGCGTAAAACGTATAGGCTCGCCCAGAGGGGCTGGTAGCATTTAAAATAAAACAGAGCTCGTCTGAAATAGGACTGGTAGCTCCCCTGAAGTGGGTAAAACTTGGCTCGCCCGAGAGGGGTTGGTAGCATTTTAAAATAAAGCAGAGCTCGTCTGAAATAGGACTGGTAGCTCCCCTGAAGTGGGTAAAACTTGGCTCGCCCGAGAGGGGTTGGTAGCATTTTAAAATAAAATAGAGCTCGTCTGAAATAGGACTGGTAGCTCCCCTGTAGTGGGTAAAATTAGCGCGCGCATAAAGGTATTTATTGTTGTTGTTTTATTTTTGTTGGTGGAATAAGTTGATTTTACAGCACAATAAGGAGGCTGAACTATTCCACTAATTTGTTTACTGTTGGCCACCCAAGTACTGGTGAAGAGAGAAGAGGTCATGTTTCATCATATAAAGGTGACACCGCTTTCAAGAATAGCTTGAAAGTAGAAGGCCGTGTCAACTACCTCTCTCGATTCTCGTGCCAGAGAAGGTGCCGCAGTTGTGTAGTTGTAAAGGATTAAAATGGGTAACGAAGCTTCAAAACTCACTGCTGACGAGCAGTGGCTAGAGAAAAAATGTCCAGGCGCCGGACAAATTAGTGCATGTAAATGGAGAAATCCAAAAAAAAAAAAAAAAAAAAAAAAAAAAAAAAAAGACTAAATGTCCCACATAGGAGGGAAAATGTAGCCCCTCCGCATTGACTAAATTAAAAGAAACCCTCCAAGCAGAAATAAATACTAATAAAAAAAAAAATCCTAAAAAGAAAACAAAACGTACACAAGAGTTGTAATGTTTTAAAGCATGGAAAGTGGAATAAACAAAAGGTTAAGTTAAATTAGAGCTTATCTAATGTATTCAAACTAATAATAGGAAGGATAACAACCTGTAAACTGGTATTAACAATGAAACATAGTTGGCATGACGACCGTGCCTAGAATGAATAGAACGCATGAAACCAGATAATTCACACGAAAATATATTAAATAAAAAGAGAGATGCATAAGGTATATTGAGGCTGTGTCATTATTCAGCCAAGGAAAGTGTGTCTCCAGCTTGGGAGGGGGTGAAACTGCAGATCACCCCCAGCCCTGGATGGATACATAGTGAAATATTGTAATATACTATTGCTGTTATAAAAAAGGAAAAACAAAACAATAATAATATTAACAATGAGATACTATTAATAAGAAGAGGCACCTCAGTCAGTTATGATGTGAGGTGGATAATTGTTAAAAGTAGTCTAAATCAAGTTTAAGGTTTGCTCAAACTCAGTACAATGATATATGAGATGAAGAAAATAAGGAATTAACTACACTAATCAGGTGCATAGAGACACTTGACCTGCTTGTAAACCTGTCATCTTAGATGAGACTTCGTTAGGATGAAGAGCAAACCTATACTAACAACTACTGAGAAGCTGAATTAAATATGTGGACACTACCAAGCTAATGAGGAGCGGTGACACGCATGGAGATGCTGGTTTTGCTCACTACAATTGTATAAATAGAGTTTGAATTCATTACTGTGGATGTACAGTGAGTGACCTCTATATATCTTGAAAAGCATGTGTGAAATACTCGTATGAAAGCATATTTTGAGTGATTTTACCTGTGTGAATGCTGTGAGTAGTAGGTTTTGAGTGATTGGGTGTGATTTGTACAAAAATAATAAAAATAAGTAATAATAACACTACAAAGGTTCATAGTAGAGTGAGTGAACGAGTGGAAGTTTGAGAGAAAAGGCAGTGTGTGTGATGATTCCTGATGTCTGAAAGGGCTCTATTCAGGAGTGTGAGCGTGACATAAAGGTGTTGGTTTTAGATCAAGATTTAGTAGAATTAAAGAGGGTTTATAGAGTATGAATACAAAGAGAAACAAAAGAGTTCGATTAGTCTGCAGAAACAGAAAATATGTGTGCCTGTGGTGTGTCAAGACAGCCCACAGAGAGAAACAGAACTCTATGAATAGACTCTATGAATAGAATGAATAGACAACACATACTCAAATTGTTATATGTGAAATTATTTCTGGAAAGGGTCAGAAGAGATAGTTTGAATTTAGAACTCAGTGATATGATGCATGAATTAAACCTTATGGCAATAAACACTTGCAATGAAGAAAGCAGCTTACACTCAATTAATATGAACACAAAGCCTTGATGCCATAGGCATTTTGTTTTGTTTTTGTTTGTTTGCTTAGTAAGTTTGGAAAACAAATTTGTGATCATACTTGTGGATCACAGTGACACATAATGATTTGGGCATATGATTTGCTGATGCCTAGTTTTAGAGCTGTGAGCTATGAGCTTACACTGTCACACATCAGAATTGCTGTATGCTGTATCACGCGCTGACCTTCACAGCACCCCACAGGCTGGTGTCGTTGATATCTTTGTAGACTGTTCAGCGTCCAAAAGTAGCCTTGGGCGAAACTGTGTAGGTTATGCAGTAACCACAGCAGACACAGTTTTAGAAGCAAAGGCACTAACTTCCTCACACTCTGCGCAAAGTGCAGAACTTACAGCTGTTATACGTGCGTGTCAACTGCATGAAGCACAAGCTATAAACATACACACTGACAGCCAGTATGTTTTTGCAGCGGTACATCACTTTGCAAAAATTTGGCAGAATAGAGGTATGATTACTTCTACTGGCAATCCAGTGCAACATGGAAATCTTTTAAAGACACTGTTGGAAGTGATAACATTGCCAAAACAGTTAGCCTTATGTAAATGTGCTGCACACCAGAAAGACAACTCAGAGGTCACTAAAGGCAATAACTTCGCAGATCAAGCAGCAAAAGCAGCAGCACAACAAACTATAGACACATTAATGTCTGACTCCTCAATGCAAATACCACTTGATGTGCTTAAAAACGAACAGAAAGCCACACCAACTAGAGAACAAAAGAAATGGTTAAAATGTGGATGAGACTGACACAAAGTTCTCAGAAACTCACACCTTTTGAAATCATTCACGGTAGACCATTTCCACTACCAATCACAAATGAGCCCATAGATAAGTCAATAAGAGGAACTATAAGAGGAATGGATGACTAAATTACTTGAAAATAAAGAGATTGTTCTAAACAACTCTCCAGTGTCTTGCAGGTTGAAACCAGGTGATTGGATCCTGATCAAAGTACTCCAAAGGAAAAATTGGAGTTCACCAAGGTGGGAAGGTCCTTATCAAGTGCTACTCACCACACCTACTGCCTGCAAAATAGCAGAAAGACCATCTTGGATCCATCAAAGCCACTGCAAAAAAAGTGAGTGACAACATAAACTAATAGACGCCGACGCCCCTGCACTCTGGTGATCCGAAGGTGGAGGGAGGGCTGATTGGGAAAATTCCCGCCCTTGACCTTCTTGCCTTTGGTCTACTCATCAGAGGTCACAGGTGTGTCTGGTCATCATGAAGACACTCGTCCTCCTAGTGGCTAGTGTTGCACTTCTGGTGAGTTTATTAACACTCACCCGAAAGAAAGAAGATGAACAACACCACCTGCAGACAAGATGGACACATGACGACTCACATCTTCGTGACATGACACAAGACCACATTCACCCATGGATGAACAACGCATGGTGTCGATATATACATGACAGCACACCCAGAAAAGACTGCTATGTTTGCTCCTATATGCCCCCAACGACACAGTACGCCACCTTGTACGTGAAGGCAATGGACATAATTCAAGCAAAGTGTGCCGCAAGCTACGCCAGCCGTGGGTATCAATTCCAGGGAATCGTGGTCAACCATGAGGAACCTCTCCAGATAGAACTACGAAACGGCACATGTGATGAATGGTTCTGGGTTGACCTGAAAGTGAGGCACAGAAGTAAGGCTAAATCATTCCCAGTCTTTCTTGGAAACAATGGGAATTTGAGCCACAGCCTATGCTACCGCCAAGAGAACGGATCCACGCCAATGGGAAACACCACCAACTGTAAAGCAGTACAGACACACGCTCCTGGAGGGCCCGTGAAGAGCAGCAACATCTCAAATGGCACCTTCTGGGTGCAAGGGATGGCCTGGGATATCCTTCCTAGGAATTGGACAGGTCAGTGCGCTCCCATTTTCATATCTGACCACACTTTCAAGATAACCATGGACGCCATGTCAACATCAACGTCAACAACAAGGAAAAGACGAAGCACCCCAGACCTCAAGCAGCATGATTCCATATGGGGTTCCGATGTCCCAGAGGAATTTAAACTTTGGACTGAAAGACAAAAGGTTCTGAATGCTTCATGTAAATTCAACGACGAACGGGATCAGGAGATTGACGCTCTGTGCATTGCAGTAATGCAACACAGGATCTTGGCTCTTGGAAGTCCCTGCTGATTAAAGGACTTGTTTTTGTTGGTGTTATAATACTGTTATTGTGTCTTTTCACTTCATGTGTCATACCATGTTTGAATGGTATTGAAATGTTTACAAGTGGCCATAGACTGATACAATAAGCTATGAACTGTACATATACATATACATATGTACAACAGGAGGGAATGATAAGAGATTTTTTAGGATTTTGAGATTTTATTATGTTTATGCTTAAAAGTATATTTCATTTAAGTTTTCTAAATGTGTTTGCTCTTTTCACTATTCAGCTTAAATAGAGAAGTATGAGTCTGTCTGTGCAAACTCAACAGGAAACCTGCATGCTGTGCAAACTCAAACAGGAAGTCTGCACAGAGCACAGTTTTATTTTCGCTCTTCCTGTATGTTTCTGAGTTACATGCTTGAGTATAAATAAACGCTGACAACTGCTGCAGGGGTGTGAGTCTCCGTTGAGCTCTCACCCGTGTGCACGTTAATTTGCAAACCTGTCTGAGTGTCAATTATTCTGACCTGAGTTGCATTACAGGAAAACTCCTCACAGTGACGAGTTATAAAACAAATATTTTATGGTCTCCTGTCCACAAATTAACCAAATGTAAGAATTTTGTTTAAAATACTGCCTTTAAACATAATCAATTTCATTGTCATTAATTGCAAGAGGAATTGAAAGTAATGTATCTACTTCTAATTTTCCATATATTTAGCTTTAAAGTAGCTAATACCTTAAAGTATTAGCTACTGTTAGCTACAATTGAAATTTAGTGGGGGTTTTAATGCACAAAACCTAAAAAGGAAATTTTTAGGTAGTTGCCCAAATTCACATAGCAGGAGGTTCTTCAAAGATGAGTTAAAGACACACTTGTCTAAAGATGATTTCGTAGTTTTATGTTTATGTATGCAGGAAGTAATGTTTAATGCTCTAAAATATGAAGAAATGCGTGACTCCAGAGACAGTGAGTTGGAACTGTTGAGCTTTATTAGTAGCGCTTAGTATGAGAAACAGAAATTACAGTGAAGACAGAAAATATTTAGTCCATTAACAGAACAGAGTAGATAAAACAAAGTGGAATAAAGGTATCGGCAATGAGAGAGGGAGATTCACATGTTGTCAGTGTCCGTGTCACTTTTGGCCAAGTTGGGAGAGCTGTGAAAATGAAGACCACAACAGGTTTTTAAATAGACACAATGAAACGTCTATGGGCTTATTGGCTTATCCCCTCACTGGTGCTGTGTGGTTCCTCACCTGTTTGATGAACTGAGACGCATTGAAGAGCTCACTGCAGCCATAAACAATCTTCTTCCCCTGCTTAGACTGGAAATACAGAAAAATGAAGTTTCCTACTGAACCTATTATTGCAGGGAGAAAGTAACACTTCCACACAAATACTGTTGTTTTTACCATTCTACATGTATTTAACACCTTTGGTGTTAGCTGGTTGTTCGGTGGTAATGTTGCCTCACAAGAATAGAGGTTTTTGGGTTCAAAGCACAGTAGGGCCCCTCTGTTTGGAATAGGCATATTCACCCTGTGCTTGCGTGGTTTTTCCGTGGGAGCTACGGTCTCTCCTACCATCAAAATCACTAGGTTAATGCTGCCTATATCAGGAGGTATAGGCAGCATTGAGATTGAGGTAACACTTCAATCTCAAGGCTTTCACTTACTGGTAAAAATAAAGGTTTTATAATGCTCTGAACTTTGCAAACAACAAAAATGATATAAAGAGTCTGCGTGTCATTTTGTTATGTTAGTGTTAGTATGTGTTGTAAGTTTGGTCCAACAAACTTTGAATATCAGTATCCCAGTTATGACTTGCTCGTGTTGGTCACTTTATTTCACACTGTAAACTGTAAAGCTGCTTCGTTGGTCATTTTAAACCACTTCAAAGTCCCTTTAAATCTCAATTGTAAATTTTAGACTGTTACTAACCCTTTTTTACTCCAAAGTGTATATTTACTCCCCTTACCTCAGTCTCAAAGTGTATATATGTTTATTCTTACTCTTCCTATATTTATTGTTGTTCTTTTGCACTGACTGGAACTGGAGTCTCGTCGTCTCGTCCCTCTATATACTGTACTGTATATAGCAGAAATGACAATCAAGTTTACTTTGACTTTGAATACATTTTCCCGACTTCTATTTTATATAATGTGACAGTGTTTTCACTGAAGGACCTAAATTGTTTTAGTGTCATTAAACTTTAACAGTTTTAGTTTGATATTTAACCCATCCCATATGAAACGACATTGTATTCATCTAAAGAGACATCAGACTAAAATATGGAAAAGAACTTTGAAATGTACTACCGTACCTTGGTGTAGTCCACCAGATTCTGGTACTCAATATAGTTTCCTCCACCCACTACGAAGACGATGGCCTGAAACAGCAGGAGGTAAAAAAATCAAGCTTATATCAGAGGATATGTTGAAGGTGATGGACAGAAAGACTGCAAATGATTAAAAAAAAGCTGCTGAAAGGGGTAGACGCCTCTAATTGTATGCAGGAAATCAAGTTTTATTCCAATATTCAGGATTTATAATTATTTACTTCATTACTATACTTACGTATGTATTTAATTTCAGATATGTTTTTACTTGTTCAAGAAATCAATTTTGTGATATTGTATCTTATTTTTTCACATCTATAATTACTTAGGCTATTTTTCCCTGGTAGTAACAATAGTAATGTAATTACTAGTCTACCATGGACTTGCTCGCATAACTGTTGTTTTACATGTTGTTGTCTGCCGTGACTGTGTGGTGATGGGATTAGTCCAAATCAAATTCAATCTCATAAAAAATTCCAGATTTGAAACTTTGCAACTTCCATCACAGCTAAGAAACAGTTAACTGTGCTTTATGAGAGAATCATGTGCAGCAACAGAAATTCCTGTCTGTCTTGTGTTTCCTTTCAACTTTTGTTGATCCTGGAAATAACCTGAACTGAATCTCATCAGTCAAACTTTGGTCCAGATACACAAATTCACCTCCTGAAACGGGTTCTTGTTCCTGGGGATGGAGCTGAAAGAGAAGGAAAGGATGATGAGACATCTTTGAGTGTATTTTACCCACCGAGAAGATGAGCTCTGCCAAGCTACAGATGAGACTTTGGATTTGTTTTCATACCTTTCACTGCCTCGCAGCATCTTTGGGTCAAAGTATCGATAATCATCTGTTTCCTTAAGGATCAGATAGAAAAATTTTTTTAGACAGACGTACTACACATGACACACTTGTACTCAACAGCCACAAAAATAAACCCTAAATAATGTAGATGGTAGAGGGATATGTAGATTGGTTTGGCCGCTCTGATATTATTAGATGATGAAGAGCTTCCAATTTGTAACTTAAAAATAAAAAACAAAAACCTGCTGGTGTCAAAATGTAAAACAACAACAACAAACAAACAAAAACAGAGTTAACCAAATTGAAAGCACGACAAAGGCAAAAGATTTATTTCACAGGTTGACCTGGTTGTGTTGTCTCTCAGCTCCAAGGACTAAACACAGACAGAATAACACAGCACTGTGTCTTTTGGCTTACTGTCACATGACCTAGATGCAGGTGGGTACAGGTTTAGTTCAAAGTAGTATTTGTACTGGAGAAGGATCGTTTTTGTCAGTGATGTAAAAGCCCAAGCAGACCATGAAAAACAAAGACGAGTCAGATTTATCATCTTCTCTGGTTCATATTTTCCTCATTTTAATGACACAAAGCTCTGCAAATTGTACGTCTCCCACTCCATCCTAAATTAATTACAGGAAATCTCAGTTCATATGCAGACACTCAAAAACAGCACAACCTATTTATTAGCTCAAACTTAAAAAGTATTTCCTTAACTGCTTTGAGCCGGTGTCTATAATGGCACCAGTAGTTTTTGAGGTTAAAACTTGTGCCAGAGGACCTCACAAACGCAGAAATACAAAGTTAAACTGTGATTTTCTAAAAGTCACTGGAGACTTTAAAGGCTTTCAGTTTGTCCACATCGAGAGAAAATCGTACAAAAACCTCCACTGTGAACAGCAACATGGTTTTATTACGTGGCTTTATCTGATTAATGTTAGTATTAATATTAATATTTTATCTAACTAAAAAAATGAGTAATAACCTCTATAAACTTCTCCACCATTTTGCTATACTTTAACTAAAATATAACCTCGAAATGCAACAGTTTTACACTGAGGACAATCTGATAGAGGGAGAATGTGCTCCGTTTCTTTTATCTTCATCCCAGACTTCCATCCCCGCTCCACCCTTTCCCTTTTTATTCACAACAACAGGACCTTTGTTGGTAGTCTGTAACTCCAGACGCTGAGAAACCTGCAGGGGGTGTGTGTGTGTTCACTTGCAAGTCTGTCACTACAAGGACCGGTTTAAGCTTTGAGCAGAGACATTTGGGACTTAACTTCAAAAGGAATTTTTGACAGTTCAGAGTTTGTTTTAGGGTTCACGTTAGATTCAGGTTTTGCTTTGCATGCATATTTGTGCGCATGGTCAAAATGAATACATGGGCTGAGAGTCGGAAACTGCACTTTCAGTTCAATGTGATAAAGTGTGTTTGCTAGTTCACGTGGGTTCAAACGTGAGTAATAGAATCTGTACTTTCCCTCCTCTCACACATGGACCACAGCAGTTAATATGAAGCTAATGTAATTTGTGGCATGTGTGTTGGAGCTGTCAATCACAGCTGAAGTGACACAAAAACGTGTCTTTCTTCTGAGTTTCCTCTCACCAATTAAGTTATGTTGAGGCCCACAGATATGCAGGTCTTACAGAGGAACCTTTCATATTTTCTTTAGCAGAGAAGTTCTATATGTAATATAGAGTACTCTGCAGTTTTGTATTCACACTATACTGTACATGGTAAGCCGCTTTTATATCATGTGTCTTTCTGTCGGTCAACTCTACACTTTCTACCTCCACTGTAGAGATTTGGGGAAACATGTTAAAAATAGTGTATATTAAAGTTCCATTTGAGTAACTTTTCTTTCACATCAAGAGAAAACAACTTAAAATGATTCATGTAAAAATGTGGCTTTTTGGAAAACTTTTCCCAATCTGTACCGCAGAAGTGGACACCAGAGACACATCAGTGGGACTAGAGTTCCCCCCCCCTTTAATACTCGTATTAAGTGTTTCTATAAAAGAGCTTGGGCTTTTCCCGCTTTTCACAACACTTCCTATATTTTTAACTAATATAGGAAATATGTTTTTTAAATCATGAACAAAAACAAAACTCACAGGATGAGACTTCATCTCCATCAGGTTGTCCAGGATACGGGTAACCGGAAGGTTCTGGAAAAAAAAGAAAAGAAAGAACTTTTAAACATAACAAACAATAATGAATCTCTTACAATAAATTCATTTACTTTTTATGATTTGATATTTCATAAGAATCACGAGTTTGTGTTTAGGTTGGACTTTTTTTTTCTTTTTAGATATTTGGTAAGTAGCTATTTTGGAAAACTGGAGTTGCAAGTGAAGAAAAAAACAAGAAAAACTTCAAATATCTTCCCTAAGAGAGCATCAAAAGATGCATTCAAATCTACTCTCACTGTTAATAATGTTCTGGCAGCGAAGCAGAGCAGGTGACTTCAGCGGGTCCAATTTCAGTATGAAGAAAACAGACGCCACCTCCCTGCGTGTACGTGTGTGTGTGATGATTATAAATGACTTTCTTGTCTGTGCCAGTTTTAGTCTGAAACACCCTGCCATCGTCATCGTGCTCATCCATATTCCTGTTGTCTAGGAATGAGAACGTCGTCACATTACGTGCACTTGATTTAATATTCTGCCAGATGCAAGCAGACGGAGGATGGTACTTTTGTGCAAAGGCTGTTAAATGCAATGTGCAGATGCAGTTCAAAATGATCTCGTTTTCAGGTGAAAACATATGCCAAGGAAGTTTCCCAAGTGTTACATGGACAAACATGAACAAAAATGTGAGAAAAGGAAAAAAACAGAAAAAGAAGGAAAAGTGCTGTTGATTACAGCCCTGTCCCTCCAACCTAGCACTTTATTAACTACAATTAAATAAAAAAAATCTTCAGATAATCTTCATATAAATGAGAAAAAATGTGATCTCTGTGACATTTGTGGCTATTTTTAAACTAAAATGATTCTTCTTTTTCTTCTTACAAACGAATGCCATTTCTGAGGTGCTAAAAGGTCCTCAAAAACTCTGACACGTGTCACATGTGTGAGCATGAGTGATGTAAAATAGCTTTCAAAGTTGCCATAAATACAGCACATTATAATAAATATGTGTAGCTCTGATGATGTAAATATGCAGCAGTTGTGTGGCAGGCTTTAAATGTAGTTTTATCACTTTAATTTGAAGGCTGTAAGGCATCTTTGGTCAGATAAGACTGGGTACTGTTCAGGTTGACGAACTGGACTTTAGACAAGTTCTTAATTACTTTTCTTGTGTTGATTTTGGTAAGATTAGTTCATTGTTTCAGCTGGTTTTCTGGAATTGAAATGGTAACAGAAGGACTTTTACTCACATGCTGTTTGAGCACCAGGTTTTTCACACCCTCCATGACAAACTGGGAGCCAGTATTCATCACTCTGGAGAACAGTCTGTGGGGATGGGGTTGGGGGGGGGGTTAAGGAGAAATAGATGAAGAAAAGCCAGGACGAGAGGAGAGACAGGATGGAGGAAAGCAAGAGGCGGAGGGCAGGAGGACAGGGTTAGGCTGGTAGTCTAAGAAACTCTAAAGTAAAGGAGAGAGTGAGATGTCCCTGACTTTTTGATTCAAAAAGTCAGTTTACAAAAATAGAGTAATAAAAAACACTCAGTCCACAGAGAAATGACCACAGCCTACACTCAGGAAAATAAACTTTCAGGATTTGTGTTACACTGTGATATCACAATTACACAGCCAAGCACCTAATTAGTCCCACCTGGATCCACCCCCTACTCTACCTCTACTATAGCAAAATCATAACTGCTGTCACACTATGGTACCAGTGTGCCTGCTATTACCATTAACCTTGGTTGTATGCCTACAGACAGAGAACCACTTTCTTAGAGAGCTATGGCTACGAATATAGACGTATATACACAGAGTGAAAAGGAATGACCCACTATTTTATTGTCTCATTTTTCACTACTGTATCTAATGGCAGAGGCAGGAAAGGAACAGCTCACTACATGAATGAAGCACACAGCAGCCATTCCTTTGGAGCTTAAATTTGGACATATTAGACTTCAATAACACGCGGAAATAGGGTGTAATACGTGACTAACAGTACCAGTAGGAGAGTAATCATAGTAGACTCCAGTTATATTTCACAGCCATTGAGAAGCAATTAAGAGTAGTAATATGTGATTATGTTGTTTCTAAACAGTTTCTAAAGCTGCTAAATCTCAGTGGAAAAACCTTACAAAATTAATACATAAAGCTGGTCCAGCTGTTTAATTCACTGCTGATTACTCAATGAAAAGAATGTTTAAATTGTCATATAACATCATTTTAGACTTGTCATTTCACTTATTAGTTCATAATTCTAAAACTATGTTAAAAAGGTACAAATTAATAATATTATTTACTTACCCCATAGGTTTGACTCCACTGTTGCCATAATTGGCTGGTGTGGCAGCCATTTTGGTAAAGGCCCTTGAAAGCATGAGAGGAAACCACAAAGACTTAAGCATACTGACGAATTAGTCAATACTGTGTAAATTAAATGATTTTTAGATAAAGCCTTGATGGAAATTTTGAGTGTCAATAGTTCAGCATTTATTACAAAATCTGTTGACCATTGGAGGATCAAAATATGTGGAGTAACAAATAAATAAAATCAAAGAACAGAGTGAAATGCAACACATAGTGCTTTTAATTTGATTTTTACGCTCACTGATAACAGTAAGAATTTAAACAAATTGCTAATTGTCAGTTATTTTGGCACTGATGATGAGTCTTCATGTGAAAAATGAAAAAGGTTGGTTCATTACTGAAATGGTTTTTACGTATTATTAGTTGGTGTCCACAGCTATCTGTGTTATGATGTGATCTTAATGTGCTATGGAAATAATTTGTAGCAAACATTGTATTTCTCTTCATTTTGAATTATTTGCTCAATTTTCCTTAAATGGCATCAAAATTTAAGTGAGACAGCAGTTAAATGATGCTGCTGGGAAAAAAACACAACTTACTTCCATTGTTTAATGTAGTTTAGAGGTGAAAGGTCACAGCCTGCATCCAACAAAGCCTTCTTATACTGCTCCAAATCAGACTGAAACACAAAAACAAAATCCCACAGTCATCTAATGTTAACACATAAAGATGACCAAGGCTAGAAAATAGGTGGAAAATAACAACAACAATAATAATAATAGAAAATAATAATAAAATAATAAAAGGTTAAATAATGGAGCGACTGTACTCCACTGTCTGTATATTCAATGAAAAGCTAAACAGATACTGTGAGTATTTTGAAATAGGTGCAGTGTCAGCTTTGCGACTAAAAGGTACTGGCAAAAATTCTGGGAGGAGAACATTTAAGGAAATAGTATAATTATGATTTACAGCACACAAGTTTGCAGCACCCAAATTAACACAAATTGTTTTGAATATTGCAAAACGTACATCTTATTTGCACTTGATGTGATTGTGATAGGTGCTGTTGGGAGTGTTTATTTATTTAGAATTGAGAGGGAGATGCTGTCAAAACAAGTGTGTAACTGACACTGACAAAATGATCAAAGCTGTAGATCGCGTTCCAAAACTTGGCTGTGTCTTGTAACTCTTCATTGAGTCATCACCCTGAATGTTTAGCGTTGAGCACCAAATATATTTGGTCTACAGCAACACTTATACTCATGAAAGAGAGAACTTACATGAACAAGAAAGTCAAGACACTTTTTGCAGCGAATGACTGGTTTGTAGTGTTTCAGATTTTTAGTCCCATCTCTGCGTATTTTCTCTCAGCAGTGTGCACACAGTGCTATTATATGCAATACAAGGCAATACTGTATACAAGGATTTCAGGTTTGTGTGCATAAACCCTATGTTCCACCTGACCTGTCAGATTTATTGAATGAACAGGTATCTCAACTATCCTACCGCACACAGTCCCAAACAATTTCTAGCAGAAAAGTTTGCATTTATATGTGTCAGAAGATAATTATGTTTTGATCAGTTACATGAAATGTATTCTTTATATTTATCAGTGAAGCACATGTCTACGTGACTTTTGACCTAATAACTTTTGACATGAACTCTTCTGTGATAAACAACTTACAGCTTCCTCTTTTTATTCTAGAACATACAGATTTAGAAAAGGGGAACCTCAGCTCTGAGTTCTGAGAATAATGTTGTTATCTTTGTACACACACACACATACACACACACACACACACAGAACAATCTTGTATAAATAAAGAACGCAGACGGTGACAAAGCGCGAGTCCATGAGTGTCTCCTGTGCGAGCGCTCTGTGACCGTCCTCGCGAGTAAAGAACTGCAGTGTGCTAGTGTTTTCTAACTCAGACGTCTCAGCTGAAGAACGGCAGGGTGATTTGAAGAAATCCCCTGTCAATATGAAAAACATTGATTCTCAATATATTAAAGATTGCTCTTACACTGTATTATGTATATAATGTTACTCACTCCCTTATCAGGTCTGCTCATTTTTGACCCCCAAATTTACTTTCAGCACATATTTGTGATTGCAACATCAAGCTAATTTTCACACACTTAGTAAATCTTACCTTAAAATTAAAAAAAAAAAAAAAAAAAAAAAAAAAAAAAAATCACAACAAAAGTCGCCTCAAGGCGCTTTATATTGTACAGTAGATCGCACAATAATAAATACAGAGAAAAACCCAACAATCATATGACCCCCTATGAGCAAGCACTTTGGCGACAGTGGGAAGGAAAAACTCCCTTTTAACAGGAAGAAACCTCCGGCAGAACCAGGCTCAGGGAGGGGCGGCCATCTGCTGCGACCGGTTGGGGTGAGAGAAGGAAAACAGGATAAAGACATGCTGTGGAAGAGAGACAGAGATTAATAACAGATATGATTTGATGCAGAGAGGTCTATTAACACATAGTGAGTGAGAAAGGTGACTGGAAAGGAAAAACCCAATGCATCATGGGAATCCCCGGCAGCCTACGTCTATTGCAGCATAACTAAGGGAGGATTCAGGGTCACCTGGTCCAGCCCTAACTATATGCTTTAGCAAAAAGGAAAGTTTTAAGCCTAATCTTGAAAGTAGAGATAGTGTCTGTCTCCTGAATCCAAACTGGAAGCTGGTTCCACAGAAGAGGGGCCTGAAAACTGAAGGCTCTCCCTCCCATTCTACTTTTAAATACTCTAGGAACAGCAAGCAGGCCTGCAGTGCGAGAGCGAAGTGGTCTAATAGGGTGATATGGTACTACAAGGTCATTAAGATAAGATGGGGCCTGATTATTTAAGACCTTGTATGTGAGGAGCAGGATTTTGAATTCAATTCTGGATTTAACAGGAAGCCAATGAAGGGAAGCCAAAACAGGAGAAATATGCTCTCTCTTTCTAGTCCCTGTCAGGACTCTTGCTGCAGCATTTTGGATTAGCTGAAGACTTTTCAGCAAGGTTTTAGGACATCCTGATAATAATGAATTACAGTAGTCCAGCCTGGAAGTAATAAATGCATGAACTAGTTTTTCAGCATCACTGAGACAGGATATTTCTAATTTTAGAGATGTTGCGCAAATGGAAGAAAGCAGTCTTACATATTTGTTTAATATGTACATTGAAGGACATGTCTTGGTCAAAAATGACTCCAAGGTTCCCCAGTGTTACTGGAGGCCAAGGTAATGCCATCCAGAGTAAGAATCTGGTTAGATACCATATTTCTAAGATTTTCAGGGCGGAGTACAATAACCTCAGTTTTATCTGAATTAAGAAGCAGAAAGTTAGCGGCCATCCAGGTCTTTATGTCTTTAAGACATTCCTGCAATTTAACTAATTGGTGTGTGTTACCTGGCTTCATGGATAGATAGAGCTGCGTGTCATCTGCATAGCAGTGAAAATTTATGCTATGTCTTCTAATGATGCTGCCTAAGGGAAGCATGTATAATGTAAATAGAATTGGTCCTAGTACTGAACCCTGTGGAACTCCATAATTGACATTAGTGGGTGAAGAGGACTCTCCATTTACATGTACAAATTGGAGTCTATTAGATAGATATGATACAAACCACTGCAGTGCAGTACCTTTAATACCTACAGCATGTTCTAATCGCTCTAATAGGATATTATGGTCAACAGTATCAAACGCAGCACTAAGGTCTAGCAGGACAAGCACAGAGATGAGTCCACTGTCAGAGGCCATAAGAAGATCATTTGTAACCTTCACTAAAGCTGTTTCTGTGCTGTGATGAGCTCTGAAACCTGACTGAAACTCTTCAAATAAGCCAATCCTCTGCAGATGATCTGTTAGCTGTCTGACAACTACTCTTTCAAGGATTTTTGATATGAAAGGAAGGTTGGAGATTGGCCTATAATTAGCTAAGACAGCTGGGTCTAGAGATGGCTTTTTAAGTAAAGGTTTAACTACAGCCACCTTGAAGGCCTGTGGTACATAGCAGATTATTAGAGATAGGTTGATCATATTTAAGATTGAAGAATTAATTAATGGCAGGACTTCTTTGAGCAGTTTTGTAGGAATGGGGTCTAAAAGACACGTTGATGGTTTGGAGGAATTAATTATTGAAGTTAACTCAGAAAGATCAATTGGAGAAAAAGAGTCTAACTTAACATCGATGGTACTGAAAGTAGCTGTAGATAATATTACATCTGTGGGATGATTATTGGTAATTTTTTCTCTAATGATAAAAATTTTATGTGTGAAGAAGTTCATGAAGTCATTACTAGTTAACGTTAAAGGGATTGTTGGCTCAGTAGAGCTCTGACTTTTTGTCAGCCTGGCTACAGTGCTGAAGAGAAACCTGGGGTTGTTCTTATTTTCTTCAATCAGTGACGAATAGTAAGATGTTCTGGCTTTGCGGAGGGCTTTCTTATAAAGCAGCAAACTATTTCTCCAGGCTAAATGATGATCCTCTAAATTTGTGACACGCCATTTCCTCTCCAGCTTACGAGTTATCTGCTTTAGGCTACGTGTTTGAGAATTATACCACGGAGTCAGGTACTTCGGATTTGAGGCCTTAGTTTTCACAGGAGCTACAGTATCCAGAGTCGTACGTAGTGAGGAGGTAAAATTATTAACAAGATAATCGACCACTGTTGGAGTAGCGTTCAGATAGCTGCTCTGCTCTGTGTTGGTACAGGGCATTGAAGATGATAACAGTGGGTGGATTATATTCTTAAACTTAGTTACAGCACTTTCAGAAAGACATCTACTGTGATAAAGTCTACTCTCCACTGCTGTGTAATCAATTATTGTAAATGTAAATGTTATCAGGAAATGATCAGACAGCAGAGGGTTTTCAGGAAACACTGTTAAATGTTCAGTTTCTATGCCATATGTTAAAACAAGATCTAGAGTGTGATTAAAGTGGTGAGTGGGTTCTTTTACATTTTGAGAGAAGCCAATTGAGTCTAATAACAGATTAAATGCAATGTTGAGGCTGTCATTTTTAGCATCTACATGGATGTTAAAATCACCCACAATAATTATTTTATCAGAGCTGAGCACTAAATCAGATAAAATGTCTGAGAAATCAGAGAGAAACTCTGTGTAAGGCCCAGGTGGACGATAGATGATAACAAGTAAGACTGGTTTCTGAGTTTTACAGCTGGGGTGGACAAGGCCAAGCACCAGGCTTTCAAATGAATTAAAAGTCTGTCTTGGTCTTTCGTTAATTAATAGGCTGGTGTGAAAAATTGCTGCCACACCGCCCCCTCGGCCTATGCTTCGAGGTTTCTGGTAGTTAGAATGACTCGGGGGTGTTGATTCATTTAAACTAACATAATCATCCGGCTGCAACCAGGTTTCTGTAAGGCAGAGTAAATCGATTTGTTGATCAATTATTAAGTCATGCACTAACAGAGACTTGGAGGAGAGAGACCTAATATTTAATAATCCACATTTCACTGTTTTACTTTTGGTTCAGATGTGGATACTGTATTGTTCTTTCTTTTTGATTTTTTATGTTTAAATTGTTTATTGCTGGTTTTTAGTTTGTTTTTTGTCTGTTTGGGAGCTGACACAGTCTCAATGGAGATGGGTTTTTGGGGGGGTAGCAGGAGGAGAGAAGCTGCAGAGAGGCGTGTAAGACTGCAACTCTGCTTCCTGGTCCCAACTCTGGATAGTCATATTTTGGGGGGTTTAATAAATTGGTCCATATTTCCAGAAATGAGAGCTGCTCCATCCAAAGTGGGATGGATGCCGTCTCTCCTAACAAGACCAGGTTTCCTCCAGAAGGTTTGCCAATTATCTATGAAGCCCACATCGTTTCTGGGACACCACTCAGACAGCCAGCAATTTAAGGAGAACATGCGGCTAAACATGTCACTCCTGGTCTGATTGGGGAGGGGACCAGAGAAAACTACAGAGTCCGACATTGTTTTGGCAAAGTTGCACACTGATTCAATATTGATTTTAGTGACCTCCGATTGGCGTAACCGGGTGTCATTACTGCTGACGTGAATTATGATCTTACTGTATTTACGTTTACCCTTAGCCAGCAGTTTTAAATTTCCTTCAGTGTCGCCTGCTCTGGCCCCTGGAAGACAATTGACTATGGTTGCCGGTGTCTCTAGCTTCACATGTCTGAGAACAGAATCACCAATTACCAGAGTTTGACCCCTGGCAGGTGTGTGGCCGAGTGGGGAAAAACGGTTAGACACATGAACAGGTTGGTGGTGTACCTGGGGCTTCTGTTTAAGACTATGCTTCCTCCTCACCGTCACCCAGCCGCCGTCTTTCCCCAGCTGCTTGGGGTCTGCCGGGGAACAGCTAGCGGGGCCTACGCTATCTTCGGCTGCACCAGCTACAGGGGCCTGGCTAGCTACGGGTGAATGAAGAGTGCGAAGCCGAGTCTCCAATTCAGTAATCCTGGCCTCCAGAGCTGCAAATATGCTACATTTGTTACAGGTATCATTACTGCTAAAGGAGGCCGAGGAGTAACTAAACATCTGACACAATGAGCAAGAAAGTGCAGGAGGGACAGGTGAAGTAGCCATGGTGCTAACGAGTCGGCTACGAGCTAAGCTAAGCTAGCGAAACAGTACAGAGACAGTGAGTGAATACTTTGGCTATAAATTAGGTAGTGAGTACACAGAAAGGGTGCTTCAGATGAAGCACATGAAGATTATACTATGAAAAAGGAATGTATCTAAAAGATTTTAATTAAATTGCTAAGCAGAAAAGCTACTCAGAAACACCACTGTGTTTGAGCAGGAACAGGAAGTGATACTCTACCACAAAGCGAGCGAACACCAAGTGACAGCACCATATATATATATATATATCTTATATATTATTTACCGGATTTTTCGGACTATAAGGTGCACTTAAAATCCTTTAATTTTCTCGGCTACTGTAGTCAGGAGCCTCGCGGAGGAATCCGTACTGTGTGTATAAGGACCCCAAAATGGCATCTGTTAACAGACATGCTTACGAAGCGGATTTCAAACTCAAGGCTGTCAGTAGAACATGAGAAAAGGGCAGCTGCGAGACAATTCAACATTAGAATTTGATGGATTTGTGGAAGAGAAATGAACTGAAAAACTGAGTATATTGTTCTGTATTTTATGTGTTACAACTGAACAATGTTGAGAGTTATTGTTAATGAGTTGAATAAAGTTTGACTTATCTGACTGTATTGTTTCGCTTAATGCGCCTTATGTATGAAACTGGGCCTTATAATCCGGTGCGCCTTATAGTCTGAAAAATGCGGTAAGATATATTCATGACAGTATGCAGATTCTGATCTTACAGTGGTACTGGCATGGCAGAATATTACACCAGCAGTGTCAAACATAGGTTTGGTGAACTGTGGCAATCCAACCCACTGGAGTTTGTTTTACACTACAAAAATTACAGAGGAACAAGGCATAATTTTTTGACTTTTACTTTATTTTGCACCAGAAACCAATACTTTTCACTTTAAGTGACCAAGAGGTCATTATCGTAAGCCTTCTTCTGGAACTGTATGAACAAGTTTCTTTGACTTATGAGTGTGAATGTATAAAAAACTTTAACTGAAATAAATATTTTTTTTAGGACTTCTCAAAACGTCCACCACCTGTTTCATTCATTAAATACAAAAGGTGTTTTCTTAGGTTATCCAACAGTCCAATCCATTCAAGATCAAATTGCAATGTATGTGGCCCATGAACTAAAATGAGTTTGTCAGCCAAGGCATATCATAATAGGAATGATTGGATTTTGTGCTCCAATTTAATTTTGGATAAGCTGGTGCCATTCACAACAGAGCAGAGGAGGTTAATGGAAGAGGAGTGCTCTGTGATGTGTTTTTGTCTGAAAAAAGGTCTTAGTTATTGTCAGTTATCACTGATGTACATGTGGGATTTATTTAGCCTGCACTCTGATTGAAACAAAAATAAATGAAACATCACTTAAGCCACCCCATGTCAAATATTTCATTAAATATTTCACTAATGCATTAATCATAACACAGAATTTAGCTGTTCAGAGTCTTGCCAAGTAAAGTAAGACATTAGTGTATATACTTGGTAATATAGTTCAGTTTACTTCAGTGTGAAAGAATATGATGCAGTGTGGATCGTCCACACATAGCTTACTCTGATGAGCAGCTTGTGGAAGCCACCCAGGTATTATTAAAGTGCCAAACCATGTTAGAGGGCGCACAAAAGTGTGCCTGATTGTTTTTGTAGCTATCTGATATTTATCTAATCCACACTAATGAAAATCCAGCAGCAGTCGCAGAAACCTTAAAGCAAATAGAAGAGAGTAAGGAAAAGGGTGAGAGCTAGGTCTGTGAGATATAAAACAGGAGGTAGAGGAAAGAGAGCAAGAGACAAAAAGACATGGACAGAAGGCCAAGAGTTGGTCACATAGGGAGAGGGATGACCGGAGATGACAGGAAGGAAGAGGGGAAAGAGTGAAAGAGGGGGTGGAGGAGAGGGGGCTGAGAGGGTACTCCCAATGGGGAACATCTCTCAGCTGGATGAAAGATGAAAGCAAGAGTGAGGCTCACATTTTGGCAGAGGGGCGAGCAGTCACACCATCTCACAGCAGAGGAAATGGAGGATGACACTCTGAGAATCACAGAGCTCAAAGTGGAGATCTTAAACAACCATCAAACAGTCTCCTTTCTGTTGTTCACATTTGGGAAACTTTTCGCCGAAAAAGACGATTCAACAGACAACTCCAGACATCATCTCCTTCACAAACCTGACCAATCACTCCTTGAAGTGGGAATGTCTTAGAATTATACTATACTGCATTATCCACAACATACTGGTACATATCATCTCAACAATAAGAATTATGCTGGTCCAAACTACTAAAAATGCCAAAAATAACACAGTTTGAGAGACAATATACAGTATTTTTACACTAAAAAGTTTGAATCCCAATAAACTATACCATAGCTCAGCATGGTGTGCAGTGTGTCCTTAAGAAATACAAGTGCCAGGCCTAAAAAACTATCTAGAGCAGACGAACAGTATCTGAAAGTCATGTCTTTAAGAACTGAGACCTGACAGTCACATTTAGCGCCATCAACAGCCTCATTAATAGCCACCCTTTCATCAGGTGGAATGGTCAGTTGGAAAATGTTTACATATTGCCCAACGTTACTACACAAATGACAAAAAAGACTGCCTGAGAGAATTTTGACTGTGTAAAGAATAAAGGTTTCTTCCCAAATATCGACTTTCAAGCAAAATATAAAGAAATGAAGGGTTGCTCAAGAGTTTTGCTTTATTCTCTTCATAGCTGAATCAATGGGCTACTTTCAGTCATTGTGCAAAGGTACTGTTTATAAGGTTGGGGATACCTGCATTCAGCTGAGAGTGAAACAGTCACTTGGATGAGTTCTCCCACTGAAAACGCTACGTCCAGATGAACAGAATCAACCTTTTGGGATTTACTTACCTGGATGATTGAGCATGCATCAAGAAAGCCAAATCAGTAATGTGACCTCCTCCAGTGTTCTTTAAACTTATCAGGCATTGCGGAAAATGGGATGCTTTTATATAACGACATCCAAGGGTTTTAAGAAAAAGAAAAAAACTTTTCTGTCATCTGGAAATGGTTGTGACGGACAAGATGTGAATCAAAGATCCATTCTTCAAGAATCCAGTGGAGGGAAAATAGGTGTGGATGAGAACAGACAGTGAAGAGAAAAAAAACAAAACATAACTGAACTTACTCTTGATGCCACTTGAGGCTGGCTCTCCAAATATTCATATGTTAAAATTGATTTTTGGCTAGGCTTAAAGTTAGGGGCAATGGGATGCTTCAATTGACAGGTAGCTCTTAGTGTCTTCTAATCTTAACCAAATCAGTTTTTTTTCTGAGAGAAACTTTGGTTCAGCCATTTGTCAGTGGCTCATAATGAAATGATAAATATGGTACAGCCAAAAAGATGTTTCTCATACAGCACATCCAAAATGTGGCTATCGATCAACATCCTTTGGTTCTGAGAACACAAGAGCGCAACCTACTTCAAGCCATCTGCACAAACCATTTCTATTATTTGCCAAACCACAGCTGGTGTTGCAAGTCTCCCCTGTGCCATTTGTTTGAGTGATGATCTAGAGGACTGTCATCTAAGATGACAAATTAAATTCTGTTTGGTTCAGAAGTCTGAAACAAGATGCTGAGACTTGGCCTGGGTTAGCTTCCACTTCAAAACATGGAAGAGACAGTGAGATCACTATGGAAGGAGTTTTATTTAATCAGTGAACTTATAATACAGTGTGTAACTAAGAGAATACATCTAGTTAATCTCTTGTTCAATCATAATTGTGATCCTATAAAATAATGCCTACCATTTTTAAAAGTGCCTTTTTGCATAATGAGTAGTCTTATAATTTTTTAGTATTTGTTAGCTTTAAATAGAATAGCCATAATGTGTACAACCCATAATAGAATATTATTTTGGCTTGTACACTGGCAAAAAGTCAAGATAGTTGACTCGCTTCTTTGCAAAACAGTTACCCATTACAGAACATTCATTGGATGTTTTGCAGTGGCAGTGCCACACTACATTTACTTATGAACAAACATGAAAATTTCGTTATGATCTCACCTGTTAAAAATACTTTGTAATGTCATGTTATTTGTATATGCTGCATTCTATTAACACATCTCTCTCAGAGAAAGGTATTAAGAGCTGAAGTCAAATGGTGGAAACCATCACAGAGAAATAAACTACTATACCGGTTTTTGATATTCTTGTCTTTCTTTGTCTGAACTGCAAATTTCACAGCCTCATCAACATTGTATTCCCAAAAGGGCAAAAATGTAAACATCTAGGCAAATTTTAAGGAGCCAGAAAAGATTCTTATTTCCATCTCGATTTTATTTAGGGGTTCTCCTACAGTATCAGTAAAGTACAGTTGTTATCGTTCACCATTTATCTCATAGTGGCACTTCTTGCAGTTCATTAAGTGTTTATGAGAAGGTATTTTTAAAATTCCCAATTTCCTTTGCAGAAACATGCGTTTACAATTAAGGGTGCCACTCTGTTCTGAGACCTCCCTGCCCTTCCAAGTGCATATGGACAGCCAGATGTAGTGAGAGTAGCAAAAACAATATCTCTGCCTCTGGCAAGTACAGATCAGACAATGACAAATCAAGAAACAGCATTCAAGACAAATCTGGAATGTCTAGCAATTAGAGGGAAACCAAAACAATTTAAAAGAAGGATCATGTATGAGATTTGGATGCGTAGAAAAGTATAAGCTGATTTGTGCTAGCACTGAATTCAGCTGATTTGCTTGAATTTTGACTAATCTTGACTTTAATTTTATGTAAAAGGTAGTAGATAGTTTAGAATAGTCCATTATTGTTATTGCACATGTACAACAAAATTTTAGGTGCTCTACACTAAATATGCCTGAAAAAACAAACAAACAAACAAACAGGAAGAATATATACAAAATAAGAGAGAGGCACACAATAGAAAAGGATCTGTAACAATGGTATGAAGGCTCCAAAAGCCAACTGTAAATCTAGTAAGAAACAGAATTTCTTCACTGAAAACTGTGTTAAACTGAAAATGTTTCTCAAATTAACTCAAACAATTTTTGATTTCCTTGCTCAGTTTATTTCTGCATATTTTGGACTTTTAGCATTAAATACTCATTTTGAGTTTACTCCTGCCTTTTGTGTCTCTGCAGCAACAACAATACAGCACATTATGTCTGGTAAATATTATGCTCATTACTGTTGGTAACAATGGTATAAATCACAAGCTAGATATATTATATATTAGAAATATACATATTTCTATATATGCTCAATTAATGTGTGTTCATGTTTGAAATATGCTGAAATAGAAAACGTATGTGGTTAAATTAATTACTTTTACATACCTTTAGTCCATTCTTAATATGGGTATTAGACTTTCTCAAAGTATATATAAAAAATAAGTTAAAGCAAAATATTTCTATTATCCAAAAATGTATTTTGAAAGCGCCTTCCCATCTGTGCTTTTAAAACTTCTTCTGAGATGTGAGTCTAATATCTCAAGTCAAGCTTAAATGTGGAATAAAGATCAACTACTGCATAATCTCTTTTTGCTATTTTAGAAACTTAACACACACACACACACACACACACACACACACACACACACACACACACACACACACACACACACACACACACACACACACACACACACACACGACCAACCAAGCCTGAACTTTGACTGTGATAATGACAATGTTAGAAGTTTGTCTGGGGAAAAAGAAAGCTGTCTCCATTTTGCTGTTGTGGTTTAATTCTCCTGTGTCCTCAGATAACTCAACTCTCTTGATATCCCCGTTTTGTTCCTTGAATAGAACACTGTACCACAAGATGACCACACAAAATTCCACATTCTCCACAGTCACAGTTTTCCTCTATGTCTGCCTTTATTTTGACAGAAGGGAATCAGAATGGGGAAAAAACAAAACAAAACAAATTCTAACATTGCCCTGTCACTAATGAATCATTTTTGCACCCAACAACAAAAACAAAGATAGCCTATGGAGCACAAGCATCAGAAAATAATATATTACAAGTAAAAGATTGTTCTGGGTCATGACCAAAGTTCACCTGAACTGATCATCCAAAAGATGGTAAATAGTAAATGGACTGATTTTTTAGGATATTTGGCATGCACACTGGGGGAGCCAGGGATTGAAGCACCAACCTTTCAATCAGTAGATGACCTGCTCCACCTCCTGAGCTACAGCCACCCCTAAGCATTGCTCTTTTCAAGCTTAAGTGTGTTAGTTTATTAAATAAGGTTTTACGAACAATCCTCATAAAGTTAAAGTCCAGTAACAGAGAGCTGACAAATTCCAGCACAAACTAACACTTTTTACATATTCAAAAGTGAAAAATAAACTACAAATCTACACTACCAATCAAAAGTTTGGACACACCTTATCATTTAATGTTTTTTGTTTATTTTTACTACTCTTGTACTACTACCACAAGAGTCAACTCTGCTGTTGAGGATAAATTCATCTGAATGCCACACGGAGTTCCAGTAGCAGACACATCTCTACATCAACTGTTCAGAGAAGACTGCGCAAATCAGGTCTTTATGGTCAAACAGCTGCTAAGAAACCACTACTAAAGAAAAGCAATAAGCAAAGAGAGTAGTTTGGGCCAAGAAACACAAGGAATGGACATTAGGCCAGTGTAAATCTGTGCTTTGGTCGGATGAGTCCAAATTTGAGATGATCGGTTCCACCCGATGTGTCTTTGTGCAACGCAGAAAAGTTGAACGGATGGTCTCTACATGCATGGGTCCCACCCTGAAGCATGGGGGAGGTGGTGTGATGGTGTGGTGGTGCTTAGCTGCTGACACTGTTGGGGATTTATTAAAAATTGAAGGCACACTGAACCAGCATGGCTACCACAGCATCCTGCAGCATCATGCCATCCCAACCGGTTTGTGTTTAGTTGGAACATCATTTATTTTTCAACAGGACAATGACAGCAAACACACCGCCAGGCTTTGTAAGGGCTATTTGACCAAGAAGGAGAGTGATGAGTGCTGCAACAGTTGGCCTGGCCTCCACAGTCACCTGACCTAAACCCAATGGAGATGGTTTGGGATGACATGGACCGCAGAGTAAGATGCTCAGCTCCTTCAAGACTGTTGGAAAACCATTTCAGGTGACTACCTCATGAAGCTCATCGAGAGAATGCCAAGAGTGTGCAAAGCAAAGGGTGGCTATTTTGAAGAATCCAAAATATAAAACCTGTTTTGAGTTATTTCACACTTTTTTGTTTACTACATAATTCCGCATGTGTTCGTTCATATTTTTGATGCCTTCCGTGAGAATCTACACTGTAAAAGTAAAGGAAAATGAAATGGGAAGGTGTGTCCAAACTTTTGACTGATAGCGTATAAATTGTGTCAATAAATATATTTAAATAAATCTTCTTTATAAATCTTTTTTTTATTATTATTATTATTATTATTATTATTATTATTATTATTATTATTATTATTATTATCATCATCTATGATCTTAACAAAATCTTAAATAAAGGCAATCATACCATACTGGGGATGGCTGTAGCTCAGGTGGCAGAGCAGGTCAGCCACTAATCAGAAGGTCGGTGGTTCAATCCCAGGCTGCCTCCTGGCTGCGTGCCAAATATCCTTGGGCAAGATACTAACCCCATGTTTGCCTACTGGTGGTGGTCAGAGGGCCCGGTGGCGCCAGTGTCCGGCAGCCTCGCCTCTGTCAGTGCGCCCCAGGGCAGCTGTGGCTACAATGTAGCTTGCCATTGCCAGTGTGTGAATGTGTGTGTGAATGGGTGAATGACTGAATGTAGTGTAAAGCGCTTTGGGGTCCTTAGGGACTGAGTAAAGTGCTATACAAATGCATTAATACATTTACCATTTACTGTCGCCAAAGTGTATCCAGTGTTTTCTCTGTTTTCTTTGTATTGTCTTAGGCTCTTTACCTTACAATATAAAGTGCCTGCAGGCAACTGTTGTTGTGATTTGGCTCTATATAAATAAAACTGATTTGAATGATCCTGATCTAGTCAAGCATTAAGTATTTGCATCTGAACTGAATTCTCTTCTACAGCTGCATCAGGAAAGTTATGGTTAACACTTCTGTAAAGTGACCACTTTTTCACACCAAACAGATGGATGAATAGCCCACCCTGAGTGTGTTCTTCTGTTGCTGTAGGCTCATCCCTGTTGAGATGTTTATGTTCCTGTTGCCAACTCGGCTATCTTAATAAACCATTACAAGAACAATTGAGAAGTTGTGCAGGAAAGATTTGGGGACTAATACTTCATGTTGATCATGACTTTAGTACCTTCAAAATGGTCTGTTGACATTTACCAGAATAGAAGTTTGGATTTCTGTTCTGGTAAAAGTTTGGATGGTTTTTGGTGAATAAAAAATAGACCAGAGTAGGGCTGGAGAGAAAAACGTTTTAGACATTGGAAAATATTTAGACTCTGGAAACCAGAGGCCGTTTTACTCATTGACACTATTAGTTAGACTTGGTGTGCTGGCAAAAAACAAAAACACATTTGCCAGTTCACTGAATGTTCCTACAATAAATATGGAAGGAGCTTTTTCTAAATCATTTTTCACCTTTAAGATGTTCAAAATACGTATGAGAAAAGTTGGCGTTTGATGACACTTGATTTTCTACCTCACAACATTTAAGCTGCTTTCAAACATGAACTGCAGCTGTTTTCTAGTTATTGCCTGACTGGAGGTTCATGTCAGAGCACAAATGTCAGATAAAGTTGTTTCAGACAAACAGTCTTTAAACTTCTAACCCCTGAGCACAAAGTCCTTGGGAGGCCTACTAACATACTTGTGAGAATAAAGGAGGTGATTACGTGGCGAGTGAGTCGCTGTTGTGCGCTGCCTCCTGAATAAACGATCCTCACTTAAACCACTCAAACGATTTCCAGAAATGAGAATACATCTGTCTGTTCCCACTCTGCATCAATCAAGTTCTTGTAATTCTCTCCGTGTTCAGTCTTGCAATGGCAATTGAAATTGTAATCCTTACAGAAGTCTGCTCTCCACAGTTTATGCATGTGGCTTTACCTCTTCCTTCAGTAAATAAATATTTGGGCGTCTATGTATGTTAATGACTCTATATTCATCTTTCAGTCCTATCAAATTCATATCATCTAAATGACGTTATAACACATTTATAACAAAGCTGCTTCACTTGCACACAAGTACGTATGCAAATAAAAACAAAAAGAAATACCAGTCACTTTTAAAATGAAAGAACACACACTTAAATGGGACAAGCTGCATGACGTTACATCTGAATCCTAATTTCCCGCTAACCTCATTCAGGGCAGGCAAGAACAAATAGGCCAGACGTGGCCCACAGGCCATACAACATTCAGGTCTAATCTACTTCAACCCATCTGTTTGATTTAAACAACTTGGTTTTCTGACCTTTACAGCGGCATGTTTTATACTAACCCCCCCCCCCCCCCCCCCCCCCCCTCGCCAATTTCCCAAAATTTTAATACGACTAAAGTGTTTACCTTGACATTTTATGAATTACTGTCGGTGAGTGTGTTACCTCTGAAGGAGCCTGCTGTGCAGTGATGTAGTAGATGAGGAAAAGTCTCATTTTGTCTTCTGGAGTGCCAGCTGACAAACACACACGTTTACACACAGCTTATTCAGTTTATTCTGTCTCTGTAACACATGCTTGCTGAATATAAACAAATACAATTAAAACAACACTTAAAATAACCCTGCAGTTACAGATTTTGCACTTATCCCAGTATGGTATATGATAATTAAGTACCTGCATGTGAGTGTGTTTATGTGTGTGTGTTTGTGTGTGTACCATCTGGGTCACTGATGATGTCCAAAAGGGATTTGTCTAAAGTTGACTTGCTCATCAGTTTCTCTTCAAATTCAAAGTAAACATCCAATTTCCGACTCTGAGGACACAAAGAGCATAAAATCAGTACAACAAACACTATATTCACACTCTGTATTGTATTTTCAGTGCACTGGTACTGCTGTAAACCATCCACTAAACACTTCATATGGACTAATCTTTATACATATTAGTGCACTGTTTTGTAATGGTAACATGTTTCCAATGCTAGCAGGCCTAGCCTGTAAAGTGAGGTAACTGTAATTTGAGGAGAAACTTCAGTGATACTGGGTCCACCTAACAAGCAACCCGTATTACAAAGGGTGGATGACTTTTAGCAAAGGTATGATGTCACTGTACTTTATGTTTGACTTTTAATGGAGAATAGGTTATGTTCAAGATAACAAGAAACACAAATACTCCACCTTCTGACTATTCACCATTCCTATAGGATCCAGGAGAGGTTCTCAAATTTCTAGAGCCCTTTGTTTTTAAATATTATCTAAAAGAACATTTTTCCTTGCTTCATTATATTCTTGCTAGTATCTAACTTGCTAGTGATTGGTTAGCTCCAGTAATTGACCCAGCCACGTCTGCAATCTGTCATCTGGCGACAACAGTGCTCCCATTTGTTTAAACAAGCCAAGCAATCAGTTTTTCAACTCAACTCAACTGTCAACCTTCAAGTCCAAAGTAATATTAGAGTTTTATAAACTCATTTTATACTACATAGCCTTTGGGTGTGTGGCACTTAAATTGAATCTCAGTTTCTGGAAACTACTGTATACCTTGATGTGGTCAAGCACTGCTGTGGCAACATTGGTGTGCAGATCAATCAGTCTTTTCTTTTCCAACAGCTCTGGCAGAGAGCTGCAGAAGGTACAAAAAAATGTCAAAAACAAGTCAAATAAAACTCAGTCTGCATTTTATTACCTATCATATGGTCAAAACTCTTATTGTACCCAAGTCTGTAAAGAATTTGCAACTACAAGGCTGTTTTAGACAGTGTATCTCACACACACACACACACACACACACACACACACACACACACACACACACACACACACACACACACACACACACAGCTTTATTTTATGGAAATCTCACAGATCAAAACCAAAACTTAAATCAGATGTTCCCTGCCTCAGTACTCATCTGTCCTCTTAAGTTCATGGAAATAATTTCTTTGTTGTTGAGAAACAGACTGACGCAAAACCAAAGACATTCAGTGAAAGGGGTTAAATAAAAAGCTCTGTGTTCACTTTTGAACCATTTAACCATAATTTCACCTCATTCACTGAGTGCATGACTCAGGGACAACCTGCACTGTGGTGTAAACTTTTCTTCCACTCAGAACTATGGTGCCAGTATGACGATGATTTTTTTAGGCCATAAAATATCAGTCTGTCTGTCTGAGCAATAAAACACTGGGACACCTTAAACCCAAAGAACCATTGTAAATACACATTTTTTGTGTCATTTTTATGATGAGGAACCTCATTCATGTAAGATTTATATTTCCAAGGGCTGATTTTAAAATGACCTATGCTTGTTTTGATGTAGTTCAGAGGGAGAGTCGTTTTGTGTACATTGCGTATATATTTAAATTACCCTGTGTTGGAGAGTTCTCAATGTGTTCATTACCTGACAGCAGAGGTTAGCTTCGCTGTGTTGTCTGAAAGCATGCTGATGGCTCCTTCATCTTCCCCCTCTAAGCCCTGCAGTCAGAACAGACATCACAAGAAGTAGCATGCAAAATCATGCTGTAGTGTTTACAATCGCCTTAAATAGGACTGTATAATCTGCCATATAGTCTTCATGTAAGGTATTGTGATTATAACCTTGATTGCCATGCAATATCATCTTAAATTTCTTGAAGTAGAACAACAGATGGTTAGACATGCCCAAAAGGGATCTGGAAATTTTCTTGAAAACTTGGACATAAACTTGGACATATCACCTTAGACTTGAAACTCAAAACTGATGTGACTGACCTCTGAATATGACTTAACTATGTGACTCAGACAAAGCCTCAAACACTGTGAAACTGGAGCTGGATTGTACCATACTGAGTCTCATGCTGTATATGTGAGTCTTACCATGATACTTTTCAACCGTTTGACTTCATCCTCCTGCGCTCTATACGTGTCCAGCTCCTCCTGAACTGACTCTGCAACCTCTGGGAATGGACTGTAACAAACAACCAATTATAATAACCATATTATAATGATATTCATTATAATAAAAAGAAAAGAAAAAGGCACTAAAGAAGATGAAGGGTTAGTCAGATAAACTTAGACATCATCAGCATAGAGACCAATGTTATAATGTTCTGATACACACATACACATATACAGACATCCATACACCCTATTACTGTTTGGCACCTAATAAAGCACTTCCTCAATACAAATTTAAATAGCAAAATGTTTGAACATTGTTGTAGTTATTCCAAAAAGGTTTTTTCTGTTGTCTGTTTAAATTAAATACAGATTTTAGAAAAGTAAAAATGGGACATAAAGCGTTGGGAATATTAACCTTCCCAACGCTACTGAAAATTTATCAACTTTCCTTAAAAGTCATGTCTGTACTGGAAAACCAGGAGATTAAAATGAACACTATCAATACGGCCAAGAAGTGTGGCATCCTGGCCTTAAACATGTCTAGAATGGTATGCCTAGTCCAAATAATATTTAGCCCCAAATCCCACATTTTCTGTGCCAAGTTAAGATAAATTGTAGGGCTGTCAATGTTAACTCGCGTTAATCCGTCACCTTAAAATTTTTTATGCAATAAACCAATCAGGAGTGCAGAATGACTCAAAATCCTTGAAATGCGTCTGTCAATGCATTTCGGGCAGTTTGTCTATTCCGCGCTCCAGATGGGTTAATTGCGTTAAAAACTTAAAGCGTGTTAATCGTGATGGTGGATTAACACACGTTAACGCGGTAATCTGTCCATTCAATATTTGGTCAATGCCCTAGCTTTTATTGTTCAGTAAAAAGCACTTTCAGCGGTTACTGAGCTTTAATACCAGGACTATAAGGATGTATTCAATTATGCCTTACACATATTAGCTGCACTTAAACTTGCAAAATCTGAAAAGAGGCTTTCACATGTTCACAGATGAATGAACAACCAATATATGGGAAACAACATGTAATTTAATTCTATGATTATTCTGCTGATTATTCTGTTAAAAGATTTCAAAACAGGTGCCAGAAAACAGCCAAATTTTTTTCTAAAATAAAAATGTCAAAAAAGTCAAAGATTTCATTTACCATCATACAAAACAAAGAAGTCCTCTTAAGAATGAAGTTTAATTTAGAGTTGTTAGCATTTTTACTCTAAATGATGATGATCTAGACTGAAACAAAACACCACCTCTTTGGGAACTGACCTGCCCTTGTGTTTCTGCCAGAACTTGTCAGCGGCAGTCAAGTCATAGGTCTTCCTGCTCTTCTTCTTTGGTCTAGCACCAGCAGGTGATGGCTCTGCCCCCATACCCTCCTCCATCACCACCCTGTTCAGATGGAAGTCCTGGTGGACACAGGAAAACATTTTTTTTAGTATTGTTGGCTAATATTTTGTCCAAGTGCTATGATTATTGCTGTTAGTCGGTTATTTTGGTATGTTAGAGCTCATCACAGAACTAAAACTAATCCAGTTTTCTGGAATATATTTTTTTTATAATAAAACCTGATCAAGAATCCAGGAAAGCTATTCCAAGAAGAAGTATTGGTGTGCTAAAGATAATTGGAATGAGCTACAGAGCAAAGACAATCTTTCCTACAGCACATCGTTGCTAATTCCAGGACACTAAATGGCGCCAAACGCTGACAAGAACAATAATATTATTGTTGCCATGAAAACAGAGGAGGCATAGTAACAAACACTTGGTGTTACAATCCAGTCTCCTGTTGGGGGGGCGTGGTCAAGTTTACAGGAAATAGAGACGGAGCTGTGGAGTCGGCAATGCTGCCATCTGGACTGATGCAGCACTTACTGGCAAAACGAGGCCACAAACAGAAATCCATCCTAAAGCAGGCTGACACTTTTTTTAAAATTTTTTTATCTTCCAACAAAAAAATCAGTATGTTCAAAAGTTATAGTAAAGTGTCTGATTCAGACTTCTTTCAAGATGCTAATTTCAAAATAACTCCCACACGAACTAAGCTAAAATGGAGTAATAACATCCATAAGTCAGGCAGGCTAGATGAGATAACTTCTGATGCTACTTTTATCATTTATATACTTTTTATTTGTATTGTCTAGCAGCTTTCATAGACACCTACACTATCCAGCAATGCGGTCTGCCTTACCCACATTAATCAGATCAGATCTAGAAGTTTATTTGTGCTATGTTAACCACATATGTAAAAATCTGACTTTCTAAAAATCTTAACACACTTGCTGAAGAGAAAGTGATAAAGAATAAATATGAGACCAAATGACTCCTCAAGAGTGATGGTTGTTGGGCTTTATTTGCAAAAGCTGAACTTTTATGAGAGCAAGCACATTTGTGTGTGTGTGTGTGTGTGTGTGTGTGTGCGTGCGTGCTGATGACATGTTACATAATACATCATTCACCTCTACATTCCAGTGCTGTCAGTATTAACCTCAACACCTCACTAGTTGACAGCACTCTGGCAAGAATTAGTTTGAGAATTTGTGTGCGTTGTGGGAACATGGGGATATGTGTTTCTGACAGTCATATAAATGTGACTGATTCAGCAAGCCCCCAAAATGTGCGTACAGTCATCTGAAAAACAAAATACACCCTCCTTCAGTTCTAAGGTTTTATATATCAGGACATTAATAAAAACATCCAGTCCTTAGCAGTTCTTAAAATCAGCTAAATACAGCCACTGAAAAATACAACACACTACACCCGTTTATTATTTAACAAAAATTAAGCCAAGATGCCAAAGTAGTATATTAGAAATTAGGTACACTGTTTCTGCTTCCATAGAAATTAAAAGGGTAAATAATAATCAGGGGCAGATAATCAAGTGCACTTAATATGAAAAAAAAAAAAAAAAAAACGTTTAAAAAAAATTTAATTAAAAAAAATAAATAGCTTTTTTTAATACTAATCTTTTTTTTTAACAGTTTCAAATTTTTTCGGCTACAAATTTGATTTTTGTCAGTTTCAGACTTGAATTTGTGTTGTGGGCTTGTATCACGGAGGAGGGACAGAGCATAGGAAAAATGATTGGTAGGTCGCTAACCCATGAGAGCTATGAGCGCAGTAGAGAAATCTAAGAATCGTCCATTCATTTCTCAATACTATATTGAAATTAGAATTCCCAAACTTAACACAACTTTAACCTTCTTTTGTAACAGAATCTTTTGACATGCTACACTGAGTAGCATCAAAACTCAAATGACCATCGAGAACTGAAAGCAAAACGGCTCCATTTTTATTTTCCCTAATCGTGAAGGATTTGTCACAGACCAAGCAGAGACTGAAAAATGAGGCCAGTGACATGCTAAAAGTTACTGTTTCTCTAAAAGTCAATTGAGTTTGAATCCAGAAGCGATTTAATCCCCACAGACCCCAATCCCCATGTTAAAATGTCCAAATTTAGGACAAAAAACAGAATATTTTCAGCCCAGTACTTGTTAAAGGTTCTGGTCTCTATAGATAGTTTCCCACTTAAAAATTGAATAATGGATAACTGCTTTCTTTTTTTAAAAACTCATCCAATGGAATATTGGAAAGTTTAATGTTATGGCAGTGGCTGCTTTGATTGACAGGTGTGCTAACAAAAGAAGCTGTAGCTGTTTGTAGTCTGCTAGGAATCGCCTTCACTGAATCAAGCCAATGAAATGGACTCTACTGTGTTTGTGATGCTGATGGAACCATGAAATTTGTTGTGTACCACATGGTTTTGCAGCTTCAAAGACAAAAGGAAAAGCAGAAGTATTTCTGGTCATTCTCAGACAGGTGACTGACTTCTTACCAGCACATCATGAATCAGCGCCTGGTAGGTCCAGGTGTGATGGAGGGGCGTGGCCATGTCCACATTACGATCTACCAGGACAAACAGGGGTCTCTGAAAGCTAGGGGGGAGAGTATAATACTGCTGAGTGTAGTTAAACACAGGGCCAATATTTAAACTGGCAGAGACAAAATACTGCATGATGGGAGATAGAGTCTCACATGAACTCAAAAACTAAAGTAAACCATACTGATTACACCTTTTATTCAGTGGATATCTAAAGCAATATTATTAATGTTAACATTAATGTTAACATGTTGAAAGTCGACCTAGATCTTCCTCTAATATAAATACATACAGTATATACTGTGTGTTTTTCTACCATTTAACTCCTCATGCTAATGCTAGTTGAGCAACACTACAGAATGAGAAATGAGAATGGTACACACTAAAATAATAACTGAAACAAAGAAGAAAAATGGCATCACCTGATTTATATTCCCAATATTTATAATTTTGCAGAAACTAACATATTCGTTAAAAATGCTGACCTGAACTGTCCAGCAGTCATGCTGTCTCCTGTGAACAGACTGTTTCTGGCATCACGCAGGTTCTCACGGAGCTTTTTGTCCAGTTTCTACACAAACAAGTACACAATTCAACACAAAGCGCTCATATTTCCACAAAATTATAATGACTAAAGTGAATGCCTTTAATATTTTTCTGTCCAATGTGTTATTTTTCTTGGAAATCTTGGATGCTGGTATTCATAGGGATGATTTTTTTAAACAAACTATTCACCTAAATGTTGTTCCAGTTCACAAAAACAACAAAACAAAACAACCAGATTTGGGTTTCCGAGCAACCTCTTGCTGGAGCTAGGCCCAGGGGGATCAACGAGCATCTAGTGATTGGGTGTTAGCCCTTGGGGCCTGGAAGGGCTCAGCCTAAATAAGCCATATGGGCCACCCCTTCTATGGACCCACCACCTGTAGAAGGGGTAATAGAGGTCCAGTGGAATGTGGATTGGATAACATTTGAAGCCAGAGACCATGGTCCGATCCCCAGTTGCTGAAACTCGGCTTTGGGTAACTGGAATAGGTAGCTAGTGGAGGAGGAGTCTGGGCTAGTACTTGAGGCCACTGAATCTGAGTGGACCATGTTCTGTACTTCCATTGCTGACGTGGCTGTACGGAGCAGCGGCTGCAAGGGGGATGGTGCCTGTTGTGGTGGTAACTCCCAAACCAGATGGTAGACACTGGAGGTGAAGAGAGCTTTCAAGCTAAAGGAGTCGTCCTATTAAACATGGTTAACTTGAGGGACTCCGGAGGATACTGACAGGTACCGGCAGGCTAAGCGGAGCGCAGCTATGGCAGCAGCCAAGGCAGCAGCCAAGGCAAAAACTGGGGTGTGGGAAGAGTTCGGAGAGGTCACAGAGCAAGACTTTTGGTCGGCCTTGAAATGTTTCTGGCAAACGACTCAGGAGAGGAAGAGCAGGTTCCCATCAACATGCAATACAGTGGGGATGGGACTCTGCTAGTCTCAACTGAGGTCATAGGTGGGCAGTGGAAGGAATACTTTGAGACACAATGAGCAGTTTTTACATGTTAGAGTGGACTCACCACAGCAACCATTTCTGCTGCGTTTCCTCTAGGACAGCGGATGATCGGAACCGCACCTGGTCAACAACAACACACTTTAATGAAGTCTCAATAAACTTGACAACAACAAAAAAAAAATAATGCCAAAAATTTGCCAAATAGATACATATCTTTATCAACAGAATCACTAAATTAGAAGGTTAAAATGGTTTACAGACAAATAGAATTCAGAGAGATGTTTTCTTCCAATGAAGCATCACAACTTGGTTCAATGTTGAGCCACTATTTAATAAGGATGATGTGCAAATAGTGAGTTATAGGTAACTTAAGGTTGTCAAAAAAAACCTTCAAATACTATACTGATTATTGTGGTCTAAAAATGTTGAGACCAGTTTTACAAATAAAAATTGACTCTAAAAGGTCACTTTTACTGACAGAGTCAGAGATTTCGTCTAACTTTCTAACTGAACTTTCAGATCGATCCAGTGAATAGCTGTCCCAACCTACACACCAACACACAATCCCCAGAAAATTCTGACAAAAGAGTTCACCATTACATGAAAAGCTTATTCATTCTTCTTTGGCTGGTTTTCACTGATCTAAATTGCCATGTGTGAAACAGTATTACTGTATATACTATATTAGTGAAGAGGACTAATTGCATTTGTGATTATAAATTGTTAACAGAAAACTAAGAGATTTCCACTCCCATCTACATACTTTGGCCACTGTGGTATTGTGCCAAATTGTCCTTACTGTAAACTAGCAAAGCTACTGTGGTTTTGACAGGGTCGAGGGAGTTTGACAAGTTGAGGAGTTTTTACCCCGATAATAAAAAAAGATTGCATTACCATCTAGTGGACTGTAACAGTAACACACCCAACTGAAAAAAATGCTTCAGCTAAAAAAATAAACATTGTGAAATCCAGGTGAATTTGTAAGCACACAGATATCAGAATTTGCCTTGGCTGTCATTCTATGAGCCACACTCACCAAGAGTGACGAAGAAACAGAAAAGACTGTCTACAATGGTGTCCATGATGGCCTCCATGTCTGTGTCCTGGATGTCTGCCCTGTTGATGGCTGCACAGGTGTGAAAAAACAGGCAAAGCAGAAACACTTACTCTGTGTTTATTTAAGTAGAAAAGGTGGCAGCTAAAACAACATGTCTCTTCTAGTCATTATATTACGTCTAGTATAGGAAGCTATACTCACTATATATAAGTGTGTTTGTGTTGGTCATTCAAGTTTCAGTGACTAAAGCTGTCTGTGTGTCATACTATTTCCTTTGAATTTAATAAATGTCAGTACACATAATATGAAATACAAGACAAGATACTCCTCTTTACACATACATATCCATCAGGGTTTTATGATACATAATGTGTTGTGTTCTTTTGCTAATCTACACATCTGATAGCTTAACTCTTAATACACAGATTTCAGGTTTATACTGAATTATGTGCAATAAACCACCATTTGTCACAATCTTAGATCAGTTCATCACAAACTACTTCTGCAATGTGAAGCTATCCTGTTGATATTTTAGCTGAAGCTTTAAATTAGATTTAATTGAAGTGTAATAATATTTTAAGTAGATTTAAATGGATAAGTGAAATAATGATTTCAGACGAGGCAGGTGAAGGCACCTCAGTAGTCTCAGGGACAGATTTGCTAATGGTCTGCACCAGCATGTAACCCTCTTTAGTGTTAGGGTCATTGTTTAGCTCAGTGTGCCGAGCAGGTGATGTATATGCCATAAAGTGAACACAGCGGTCCAGGTTCTAATATGCTCCGGGTTATTTGTAGCATTTGCCTTTACCCTGCTCTGTTCTACTTTGCTGTCATCTCCTGGCTGCTTTTATCATAATAACTCAAAAAAACAAGACCCACAAAAATGATGACCAAAAAAAAAGGTCCTGTCAGAATTTCCTAAAGCAACATGTTGTATTTTGTATTTTAACTCCATGTATTTCCATACATATGTTTCCGCTTGAGAGGGCAAAGATTTTGGAAGAACTGTATAAATGAATTGCACAAACCCAATTTACTAAGGTTTGCGGTCTGCAATTTACTGCAAACTGTGCTGGAGAAAAAGCAATTGCTGTGGCTGTGACATCTGCTACTGGCAGTGCTCACTGGTTTGGAAAGGGAGGGGAAAAATTATGTTGTCAAAACATCTTGTCCTCAGGCTGTGGGTGCTGTACTGGAGCTTTTTGGTTTCCGTAAATGTATATTTGGATGAAATAATACCACCACGTGAGGGGGCGAGGAGCTTTAAATTGTTGATCATTAAAACACAGGTAAGTGCTACATAGCTAGATTAAACGAACTGCCACACGTCATCTTACATTTTGTTGACTTGGACTTTTAGAAAAAAGTTCCTATAGTATTCATTTGTCTCATAAATGCTGTGTCATAATAGTAAAGCTGAGTGAGTATTTTTCCAGGTCAGGTAAACCTGTAGGACAGGGTTAGGAGATGTATGCTCACATGTTGGTGCCATACTCTACGCCCCTCTGACAGTTGTAAATACACAGTGAGTAGTGCATTCAATAGCACAGCAACTATCTGGCAAAGGAGGGCTTGAGAATAAAGAACTGCTGAACTGTTTTCCCCACCAAGTCGGTGTGTCCCACTAGGTCTGGCGTGAAAACTATGGATTGCCAAGTACTTTTGAAGGACTTCTTCATGTGTGTACATCACTATCATATACTTTTGTCTGCCTTATATTGTCACTTGATTTTCTGATCTTCCTATTTAGCTTCTTCTGTGAAACACTTTGAAACGTGACTCAATAAAATGTTTCATGAAGAAATACAAATAAAATTTTTTATTAGAAAACAATAATATACATCTAAAAACCTCAACATCAAAATGCTGTTTGAAGCTTCAGATTTGGTTTTAAGCTTCAACTTACAGTTTTGGTCAAAAGTTTACATGCACGTCTAAAGAACATAATATCATGGCTCTCTTGAGTTTCCTGTTATTTCTACAACTCTGATTTTCCTCTGATAGAGTGATTGGAACAGATACTTCTTTGTCACAAAAAACATTCATGAAGTTTGGTTCTCTTATGACTTTATTATGGGTTAACAGAAAAAAGTGATCCCATCTGCTGGGTCCAAAATATACATACAGCAGTGCTAATATTTGGTTACATGTCCCTTAGCCATTTTCACTTCAATTAGGTGCTTTTAGTAGCCATCCACAAGCTTCTGGTTGAATCTTTGACCATTCCTCTTTGCAGAATTGGTGCAGTTCAGTTAAATTTGATGACTTTCTGACATGGACTTGTTTCTTCAGCATTGTCCACATGTTTTCAATGGGGTTTAAGTCGGGACTTTGGGAAGGCCATTCTAAAACCCTTATTCTAGCCTGATTTAGCCATTCCTTTACCACTTCTGATGTGTGTTTGGGGTCACTGTCCTGTTGGAACACCCAACTGCACCCAAGACCCAACCTTCGGGCTGATGATTTTAGGTTATGTTGAAGAATTTGAAGGTAATCCTCTTTCTTCATTATCCCATTTACTCTCTGTAAAGCACCAGTTCCATTGGCAACAAAAAAGCCCCACAGCATAAAACTACCACCACCATGCTTGATGGTAGGCATGGTGTTCTTGGGGTTAAAGGCCTCACCTTTTCTCCTCCAAACATATTGCTGGGCATTGTGGCCAAAAAGCTAGATTTTTGTTTCGTCTGACCACAGAACTTTCCTCCAGAAGGTCTTATCTTTGTCCATGTGATCAGCAGCAAACTTCAGTCGAGCCTTAAGGTGCTGCTTTTGGAGCAAGGGCTTCCTTCTTGCACGGCAGCCTCTCAGTCCATGGAAATGCAAAACACGTTTGACAGTGGACAATGAAACCTGTGTTCCAGCAGCTTCTAATTCTTGGCAGATATGCTTTTTGGTGATTCTCGGTTGACTCTTCACCCTCCTGACCATTTTTCCCTCAGCAGCAGGTGATAGCTTGCGTTTTCTTCCTGATCGTGGCAGTGACGAAACAGTGCAAACAATTGTTGCACTGTTGCTTTTGGGACCTGCAGCTGCTTTGAAATGGCCCCAAGTGACTTTCCTGACTTGTTCAAGTCAATAATTTGCTTTTTCAGATCCATGCTGAGCTCCTTTGACTGTCCCCATTGTAGCGTTTGTGGGCGTTTGTATCCAATGAGCCCTATTTAACTGGCCTCAGAGAAGTCACCAGGTAGTCACTCATAATCACTCACAAGAAGTTAAGAGGCCATGCTATGAAGCTCATTTCACTGACAACTTTCTAAGTCACCAAAATTGCTAATTCATGTTGCTGTATGTATATTTTTGACCCAGCAGATGTGATCACTTTTTTCTGTTAACCCATAATAAAGTCATAAAAGAACTTCATGAATGTTTTTTGTGACAAAAGAGTATCTGTTCCAATCACTCTATCAGAGGAAAATCAGAGTTGTAGAAATAACGGGAAACTGTAGATTTAGATCACAAAGACAGAAAGGTGTGTGTGTTTGTGTGTGTGTCTTTGTTTTACCATGGTAGGAAATGAGCTCCTTATTTTGATGGCAGAGGATGAACATATCATCTTCCAAAGTGATAAAGTTTAGATACTGATCAAACACCTGAAACACAAACAGATATTAGCCTGATTAATTAGTGCTGGACACAATAATATTACACCTGCTCGGTGAATCTATTACAAAACCTGTGTTACTGAGCTGATATAAATTATCCCGCAAGGTTGCAAAGAGAAGGAAGCAAAAATAATGACCACAATCTAGCAATAATAATAATAATAGTAATAAAAGCAAAAGAAAAAATCAAATAAACCTTTTAATATTTATATTTGTCAATGTTAATTTTCAGATTTTTTTGTTATTTAATAAATTGTCATTGCCTTATTGAGATATTTTTTGCATTTTAAACATTTATTTAGTTATCACTGCACCAAAAAGGAGTGCTTCATAAACACAGAAAGAACGTAACCTTGGTGACTTGGGTAACAGCGTTAGCAGCCAAAGCGGCACTGGCAATGTCCTCCAATTTACTTCTACTGATGGCAGAGATGAAGTTCAGATAGTATGACTCATACAGCTGGTTCCTCAAGTCCTATACACACACACACACACACACACACACACACACACACGACATGAAATTACAGTTAATATTTAATATTATTTTACTACAATGATGAGATTGCGAATATGATAAACACTGCATTTCGTAGTAGGCCAAAATATCTCAGTCTGACAAGTACTGATTATTGGATCATTAAATAATCAACAAAAATGTTTCCAGAGCTCAAGATCATCCCTAAATGTCCACACTATATGTGCCACAATTTAAAAAATGACATGACACAACAGAACCAAGACATCCTTGGTTCTGTTGTGTCATGATCAATTCATCACGTTCTGTTTTTCCCTCCACACCAAGCAGCAGTACTTTATTGCAAGCAAATTCTGTATTCTCTATTAGAGTATTCTGACAACAAAAATCCAGAAAATATTCCAGTGTGGGATGCTGAGTATCATCAGTTGCTAAAAAATGATAATTGATAATAACAATATTTTGCTGCTGCATTTTTAACCTCTAAGAACCTGTCGTCCACATATGTGGACATCACATTTTGGGATGTCTAGACCACAATATTAAATTTTGCACAATCAACCCAAATAGCAAAGAGAAATTAAAGATGCATGCAGTTAAAGAGTTCAAGAGTTAAAGAGGCATTAGGAGGTTAATGAACTCATCAAATCACAAAAACACAGAAACTGTGAGCTTTCGTCACAGATGACACAAACACAGAAAAATGATAAATCATTTCTCAATAAAAAGGAAAGGTCAAGCTCCAGAAAGGCAGACAAATAAACGAATAAAGCTGGGATTGTCAATGTTTTTACCAAACTTTAATGACAGGTGAAAATTAAACGGGATAACTGAAAAATGATTTGAGCTTTTAGCGTCTTTTAGTTCATGGTTTTGGTCCTGCTACTTCTGAAAGGAACTCTTCTGTAATTTCCAGAGTAGATAAACACATTCAGGCAAAGAGCTGAGTCCAGCTTAATGAGTTACTGTGTGAGATCACCTGACAAATCCTGTCGATGTTCTCCTCTGTGGGCATGACGAAATAAATAGCAGGAACATCTGGAATAGGATCTCTGTCTGAATGAAGCAGCCTGAACACACACACACACACACACACACACACACACACACACACACACACACACACACGTAGCAATTATCATTGGCATTTCCACAGATTCAACTGAAGAAATGTATTAATTCAGTCATATTTTTGAATCTATCTATATATGAATTTCCATAATGATTATATAACAGCAGGTTTTTTGTTATGCACAACTGATTTCAGAAAAGGTGTGTGAAAGTTTTGGTGCCAAAACCACAGCATATTTAAACTGACGTAAACAGCTGAGGTGACTCTCCTGTGCCTTCTCTGAGAGGAGCATGTGACCAGCTGGCTTTGTGGTGATTACCGAGGATGATGATTATTTTTGATTATGTAATATTTTGTTTTGCTGTTCTCTTAAAACAGCTCTGTGTGTGTGTGTGTGTGTGTGTGTGTGTGTGTGTGTGTGTGTGTGTGTGTGTGTCTCCTACAGATGCAGAGTGATGCCCATGTCTCGGAGCTCTTTGACAGACAGCAGTGGGGAGATGATGTCTTGGCCAAACCGGTCATATATTAACACCTGCAGAAAAGGCAGAGATCAAAAGACTTTTTCTGACCCAGGCAGAAATCACAAATACAAAGCCCTACTGATAAACCACACAACACTTATTTATGTGACTGCTTTCACTGTGTGAAAAGTCTTGCATGTGAAAGCAGTGATTGCTAGTGGAATGTAGATCTAAGGGTGAACTACTGATACATACATACACTGATTAACAGCATGAAAGAATGAGTTGGGGATGTGGGCTGGCACTGACATCAGCTGATTTGCCAGCATTGTGGCTTAGGTTGACCCATGTGAACTATAGAATTATCATGTATTTATTTATTAAACTTTGAGTTCACTTTGAAAAGCATGACATTCTTCATTACACAGTAAGCACGTACACTGTCCCTTCACCACCTCTTAGAAACACAGGATGTGGATTTTCAGAGGCTGAGTTAATCCTAAATAAGATTTAACACACAAAGCAGCACACTGCATTTTCTGAAGACATTGAGCTTTTATGCACGGCGAGTATGAGTCTCAGTATTTAAGTCATGATTTCAGGCTGGATGTTTTTCCTTGACACCTGTTAAGTTACTGCACTGTCAAAGTGACTTACCTTCCATACTGGCTCAGCTGCAGTGTTCTTCAGAGGAGGTGCATTGAAGTTCAACATTCGCTTCAAAGCGACTGCAGAAATGCAACACAGAAACTTTTACGTTAGGGCACACACGATCAGTATCCACATGGCTAATAAATACTGCTCCATTAATACTAGCTTAGCTGAGAAGCAGTTGTTTCTGTAATCAAATTGTTGTTTCAGACATCTCAACAAATACTCTTCTGAAATATGTCAAGGGTTTAACATGCTTTTTTCTATGGTGAAACGAGCCTGGGGAAATGGCATGCCATATGACAAAATAAAGCCTAAAATCTTTGCATTTTAGGCTTTATATGTCACATTTGTTTCTTAAAAATATCAATAATGACTATCTGCTATGATAATCATAATTGGCTAACTGCTGCACTTTTGACTAAAAACAAAATTCTGTAGGATGTGATTTTAGTGTGTGGAAACATTTCTCTGAGCATTTCATAGGCAAAATGTTTATTAACTTGAAACTAGACTACCGATGCAGTCCTCTGGGTCTGCAGTACACATCTAGCTTTATTTTTTGCCAGCTGACGATTTGATAAGTCCACTAATCACTGCAGCTTTAGATCACACATTGATAAATCTCTTTATTCACTGACCAGACTGCCCACAAAAATATTCAATAAATGTACTTGAATAAAAAGTATATGCAAGAATAAGACATCCACATTCTCCTGTCCATCCAATATTTAATATTAATAAATAATATTAAAAAGCAATACAACAACAAACTGATCCAAACAACAAAGCTTACTGAAACCATAAGAGTATATTCACATGATGAAGAGAGGATCCATCCAGTGTATATGAAGCTAGAAACTAGAAATAGCTTAAGGCTTTCTTCACAGTTAGCAGGAGGCTAGTTATCCGTAGCTATTTCTACCGTAGTAGAGCTAGCAGCACTGATAGCTGACAGGACGACGGGGTAACTTTGGGTAAATAATTTAATAGTGTGGTTGACAAGTTAACGTGTCTGTAAATATAGGAAAAATGAACGAGTTCCGCTATAAATAGTGAAACAGGAACATTAATGAAGTAGCTCAGCCCCTGTTAGTTTAGCACGTAGTTTAGTTTGTCAGCTATTTAAGAGGGGGAATGGTATCTCAGTCAGACTTCGGGTTGGTGGACCTCTCCACAGCCCGTCACCGCTGCTGTCTTTCGCCTGATATAATGTTAACGAAGGAAAGAAAACATTTTAACAAACCTGTCTGCTTCTCCCGGACAGACGCCGCCATGTTTGATGTTGTTAGTTACGGAGTGACTGATGACGTGGCACCAGCTCGACGTCAGCTCACACGTCAGAGAAGAGTAGAAAGTGAAGAGGTCTCACTCTGGTGCTGTTTAACAGAGAATACAAGAAAGAATGCAGATCATCAAAGTAGAGTTCCGTTTTCCAGTAGACCAATAATGAAAATTTTTAACAGCTGTTTTTCAGAGTTATGTGGTCCTCGCATAACAGCCACTACAGGCACTGATTTAATAGAATATGAGGAATTGATTAGGAGTATGAAATATTTGAAATGAGCTCAGCCTTAAGCATCTATAGTAGCAATATCAATCCATATAGCACTAATAGTGAACATTCTTCTCCACGACAGGGGCAGATCTAGAGAAATTTTCTTAGGCTGGTATGAGGGTGGCATGGAAATCGAATGTGGTAGCAAAATCAAAGGCTTTTACACACATGCAGGTGTTACATTCTGTAATATGCATTATATATTGTCAAAATACATCAAATGCAGTAAGTATACACTGGTTCATATAAATATACTCTATAACTTTCTTATTTTCTTTAGCCCACATAATTAAACATTTCAGTTATATAAAACATGCAAATTTGGATTTTATGTACTGTATAGCCTATATAATAAATAAGTATGTAGTCCAATAAGTATAAAATCCAGAAAGCTACACAACATAGGGTGGCTCATTTACAAACACAAGTCTAACTTAATTTCAAGACTCAAGACTCAAGACGTTTATTGTCATTTCGTATGGTGTTACTCAGCCTGAAATGAAATACTGTTTCTCACCAGCCTCTACAGCCTCTACAAGAATAAATACAGTTTAAAAAGAATAAATACAGTTTAAAAAGAATAAATACAGTTTAAAAAGAATAAGTTTAAAAAAGAGCAACGAAAAAGGCATAAATAGCATGAAATCATGATTTCACACTCTTTGTATTAAAAATAACCAAATCGTTACATGCTTAAACTTACACAAAATGAGTGAAATCTGCACTGTCATGAACACATTTTTCACCAACAGCTCAAAAACTATTAAAGATAAAAGGTGAGTGAATGGAATAACCGCTATATTAAATAGTTTAAAAGTAATGTTTGAAAAGTGCATGTCAACTGAAAGTGTAAAGAAACATAACCTTAAATAAATACCGCATTCTTGATGGATTTTAATTTAGTACAAGCAATCACTGCCAGTATGATTGTTTGTGTTATTATGTAATCTGTGTGTTAATGTGTTTTATCATCTGTTACAGGTTTCGTATTCATTTTCAGTTATATTAAATACATAATTTAAAAAAACACAGTGAAACAATAAAACTGGTGTTTCTGACAGTATTCATCTTTACTGAGGGTCCACATAACCTGACTGGACCACAGTCCATCTCTTATCGCCCACTGTTTCATGCCAATCTTTGTTACAGTCTCCATTTATATTTTCCCCCTTCCCTGACCAACATAAAATGAAAACCTCATATGAACAATTTAAAAGTCTGCTAAAATATATTCAGACATCATTTCCGAAGACCATTAGTAGTTCAATGTGTGGATCCAAAACATTCCAGTTCTGTTGATAGTCGGGGCTGCTGGCTGACTCTTGGCATGATAAGACATATGTCATCCAGATATGGGCCAGGCCTGGCATAGTTAGCACTGTTTATGTGATGGCATGCCATATCTGGACCGATTGTGGTTTGGTCCATCTGGCCCAGGCTCATAGAAAACGGGTATGACCCGGATCTGGCATCAAGCTGGCGCTTCTGACTGACTGGTGTCATGGCAGGGTGTATGTCAACCAGATGTGGGCCAGGTCTGGCAATGATGGCACTATTTATGTTCCTATTTTCTTTAGAAGACCCAAATGCCATGTTGCAATACTATACAGCTATGGTAGCCAACGTTTAAAATGCAGGTTTGACAGGTTTGTGAGTGTACACTTTATCCAAAACCTAGTGAGGGTTTACTCGTGTTTGCCACCGGGTGGCTGTAGCTCAGGAGGTAGAGCAGGGCCTCTACTGATCGGAAGGTTAGTGGTTCGACCCCTCCCTCCTCTAGTCTGCTTGTGAAGACTTCAAATGTAGTTAGGAAGCACTCAGTTTAGAAAAAGTGTGTGAATGTGGCAACGTAGAGCACTTTGAGTAATATGTGAGAGTAGAGAAGTGCTATATAAGAATCAGTCCATTCACTGTCTGAACAGGGCTTTGTCATGTTACTTTTGCACTATTATGTTCCAGCACATGTTGTTATTACAGGGCTTGATTAAGGTACACATTAGGCTGACATCTGGGGCCAGAGCTGAAACTGTTCTGGGCCAGCACAGGACCACCAGTGTGTCTGCAACTGGCCTTGTGCTGGCCCATGTGTGTGCCACCTCTGGCAAACCAGATCTGGGCCACCAAAGGGCCGTCATTCTTCGCGGTAGGTGGGCCATGTGTAAGCATATTGTGTGGGCCAGATCTGGGCCATACCAATTTTGCTTTGTGGGTATCTGCCACGTTGCCTCCTGGTGGAGATTCATTACATGTCAAACTCAGGACTTGGTGTGGGTCTGACCGCCATCACAGTATTTATTTGCAGACTGGTGAAAGAGTATATGAGTTGAAAAGTTTCATGGAGACTGCAGATTTAGTCACCTTTGTTCACTCATGTCTGGTTTATTTAAGAAGGCCCTGGTCATACAAGTAGTTAGATGTAAGAATGATACACAAGTGCCATTTCTTTTCACCTTGTAATGCCCTTAAAACCGTATTCCAAAACACGATGCTGTGGGCAGCAATCAGCACTTCAATCAAAATAAACACCCTGAATGATTGCATATGAAAGCAGTTAAAAAATACCTGAAATTTCTAAAACTAACAATAATTCAAAAACTAATATTACTAGTGCAAAACTGCCTTAGAATATTACTGTTGTTCATGCAATGGAAGAATGGCTGCCCAACACCAGTTTAAACTTCAAATGACATTAGCAGCATAAGGACCCAGTTTGAATTTACAGACACTGTGTATTTAAAGCAATATGATATCATCAGAATTAATCAACGACAGTTTTTTGAACTCTACAAACAGAAACTGCAGTTTGCCCTCAGCATGACAAACATTTGCCTATACACAAACACTTAAACCAAATGAAATTAACACATTTTACACATCTAAACTATAGCTTACATATTTATGAACTGCCTTGATAAACGAGCAAGTCTTAATCTAACTGTGCGCTGCTTCACCCTCCACAGCAAGTGGAAAACCGAATTTGCTATAAGGACAGTACAATTTATTTCATCACAAAATGCACTGCTGTTGTTGGGTTCGTTTTGAGAGAAAGCCAATGTGTTAAGCAGTTGAAGTTCAAGTAAAAAAAAAAAAAAAATTCTGCCGTATCACAAAGAGCACCACAACCAGACAGTAAATGCTTTTTATTATGTGTGATAAACAGGACAACTCAAAAGTTGTAGGAAAGCCACAGTTCTCCTTATTTGGTAAAGCTCCAGCACTTCGGCTAACATTTCTTCTTCTGCAGCTTTCTGGGCATCTTATTTAAATGATAATTAGCTTTTTTTTGAAGCTATAGGCCAAAATTATGAATGAAATTGAAATGACAATGTAGTTTCAATTTAATGAGCGTAAAATTTTGTACATTTCTACTTTCTTCTACAAGTCCTGTTGTAAAGTTACAGCAGTGCAAAATATGCCACACTGACAAATGTATTCAGTTTCTCATACAGAAATGAAATGTTAAGTGTTATGCTTGATCCTAATCTGCTGCCAACTCTGTTTACATTGCTAGCTTAATAGCGGACAAAACAGAAAAAAAAAATCTGTTTATCACTGAGAATATTAAATCAGTAAAGTTAATTTCACTTCCTAAACATCATTTAATGTCAACACATAGCGTGAAACTTCAGCAAAGAGACATGGACCCCTTGTTTGTTTACATTTGGATAAAATATAATGATTACAGAGGTTTTTTTTATCTTTATATCTGCGAATATGAACAAAGTACAAGGAAAGCAAGGACAGCTCATTAAAAGAGGTTTTGAAAAATATGTACAGTAAAGTATGACTGAATTAAAAGTCAAGGTTACAAAATCAGCACCGTATCACAAAAGATGTTGAGATTACATAATATAAAGCGACGACGGTTGAAGACCTTTTAATGCTAAATGGATTCCAAGGACAATTCCAGGGCTACGTTTTGGCCATCAATGTTTTCTGTCTCTAAAATGCAACACCCCCCCCCCCCCCCCCCCCCCCCCCCCCCCAAAAAAAAAATCTCCCTACACCTCCGCACCCAGAAAAACAACACATGAGGCAGGATTAATTATTAGGCAACTACAAACAATATGTACAAAATCCTCAATCACCATAAGCATAAATGTATTTAAGATATACTGTGATACAATCAAAAGAGAGACAAGCATTAAAAAAGAACTGAAGCCTACTTGGTCAAATGTGTTATTGTAAAAGAAACGTAGATAAAAAACAAAACAAAACAACAACAATAATGCACCACTCTCATGACTCAGAATGTGTTTGCAAGGTTGTAATAACAGAGATAAGATAGTAGCTTCACTTCAGGTAACTACAGCCTTCAAGAAGTGTTTTAATATTGAAGTCTAGCTTTTTCCAAAGGACAAAATTTTAATGTACCCAAACACCTGTCGCTGACAGCTTCAAGTCAGGACTGATCCACGGATGCTGCCGTCAAGATCAATTTAAGGCGTTTAACGGCTTGCATCCTCAGCAGGAAAATTTGAGCTTGGAGCAGAGCGCCACAAGAAGGAAAGGGTTTGTGGTTCAATTCATATCCCGTGCTTGGATAAGGAGTTAAGTAAATAGATAAAGGGATGGATATTTGCACCTAGCTTTACATCTTCAAAAGAACATACAGAACATTCTTTCTTCTTATCAGCCAACTCCAAGAAGCCTACTGACAGGAATCGCCTAGTGCTTGTGAGAATGCACTCTTCCAAGCTTGTGAAGGCATGCTGCACTAGCATTCTACTAAAAAATATTATACATATGTCAGAAAAAAGAAGAGTATTACGTAACACTGTCGGTCCTCTAGGTATACAACACCAGCTAACTCAGTATAAATGATATAGAAAACACTAAGGTCTACACATTAATACCGTGTCATGGTATCTGTAACCAATACCACTCAACCAGTTACAATACTGAAAGTTTTTCTTGCTGAAGCAAATAGTGATTTCTTTAACAAAACATCAAAAAACCTTGTTCATTATTTTAAATGCGTACATTGCCCAAATTCCTCTCTGTCAATCACAAAGAAACCCATTAGGAAAAAACAAAAAAAACAATCAGAGTTTATCTTCAAACACAGATCCCAAACCAGTCCAGAGCCAACCCCCACCTCCTTCTTTAACCATCTGTGGGGAGAAGGTGCACATGGTGGCTGATGGCCTGCTCCATGGAGCTTTTAAAAGCTTGGTAGGAGGAAGTGACGGGTAGGAGGAGGTGTTTGGACTCAGGCTCACTCTGAGGGAAGAGTCCCTCATCCCTCCAGTCCACACTTCTCCCTTCTTTGAATCCTAATGGGGAGGGCGTGAGAGGATGGAGGAAGGAGATGGAGGGAGAAGAGAGGGCACTGACAGCTGGTAGCTCGGCACTTCCTGTGGCAAAGCGAAGGAGGTCCTGAAGGGAGATGGAGCTCCTTCCAACTGAGGAAAAACAGAAAGGGAGTATAAACATTTTATAGCATAAATATTGTCATCATCATTTCTGTGGGACACTTTGAGAAAACGTATCAACACATAAAACAGAGAGTTAGAAAAGGACCCACGACCACTTTTATCCATCCCAATGCAAAAGTTTTTATTTATATTAATAAAAATAGGATTAACATTTCACCTTCACACTCCAGCAGGAAGTGCCTCCAGAAGGTGACAACGGGCGTCTCTCGGTTCAGTTTTTCCTCCTGCTCAGAGAAGTTGATGGTGAAGAGCTGACCAATCGTCTGAGCTGTGAGATGATCACCAGCTTCGCAGAAAACTCCACAGAAGACAGATGGGAAGAGCTGAACCTGATCATAGTACAATGTAATTAGTGTTTTTAGCTTAACTTTTCTTCATTTCAACTTCTGAATACTTTATCTTGATGTTTGATAACATTAATTGCTGCTTTTTATATTAATCAGTCCAGTTTAAGTCACTTAGTCTTTTTTCCCATCAAATATTCCCATTTGTGTTAACAGGGTTACAAACAGCTCTGAGACATTTTTGAACTGATTTAGAAAAGGGTAAATTTCTTTTCAAACTTCAGTCACCTGATCAAAGACACCCAAAGTCTGTAGACCCTCCCGAAACCTGAGGATGAAAATAAGCAAAGTAAACACTGAAAATACAAGAAAGACCAAGGACAACAGGAGCGTTATCACCACAATCATTACAATGGAAAAAGCATATCTTAAAAAATACAAAATAAGACACCTAAAGAAGATCAGCAGGTCCTGTTATAAGGAAGTGTTTTTAATTTGGTTTCTTTTACTATTAGGACTACAATTAGTAACTAGGATGCACCAATCCAGGCTTTTCCCGTTCTAATATGCTACGATGTCTCGGTTTTATGCATCTGCTGATACCAAGTACTGATCTCATAACTGTGTTAAATTAATAACTGGATTTTCCACTGCGAAGATGATACTAGTAATCTTTGTGTGTATGGCAACATCAGTTTCCACTTAAGCATTGCTTCCCCAACTCATTTAGTATTTATTCATAAAATAACAAATGACTAAGATCAATAACACTCAGGACCTTCTTGCTGTGAGAAAAAGTGCTAACTATTGCACCACCATGCTGCCCAGAGTTGTATGTAACAAAGTTTAATATATAAATGGAAAATAATATTTGTGTGTTTCTGTAGAGATGGATGGATTAGGATTCTCCTTAATGAGAGTAGGTCTGATTGAGGTTATATTCAAAGAATCAGTTTAATTACGTTTAATGACTTAAAGCAGTACACCTCTGATGACCATAGTGGTAATATTTTTTGTAAATTAGAAAAGGAGAATTATATTTTGACAAGCTTTTATTATTTTCTCTGTTTTCTTTATTTATATTTAGTGATAGAGTTTTAGCTGTCCATAAAGAAAACAGGGGTAATTTTATACTCTGTGTCTTATATTCAGGACAACGGTCTAAATAACATAAGCACCAGTTCAAGCCACAGCAGCCCTTTCTCCTCTAGGAGACAGTGCACGGGATCCCGGCATGCTTACGCTGACTTTGCTGGAGAATTACCTTCACTTTTCTTACACAGGAGCGATTAAACATCACACGGGCCATGTACTAGGGTGCTGCTAGAACTATTTAAGACTGATTTCATTGATTCATACACATTTATGGGCACCTCTATTAGGTGACATTCAGAAAAGATCAGGACTGCAGTGCACGCAGGAAAACAGCCATATACTGTACTTCCATGTTTATTTATCTTACCTCTGCAGTGGCAGCTGCATCCTGGTGATCATGGTGAAGCTCACCAAATCCTCCACCAGAGCCTCTCTCTCCTTCAGGCTGCTGATTGGTCGATTACAGCCAGCTAGTTCCAGGTACTCCCAGCTGACTGCCATGACTTCTTTTAGCTCTTCTAAAGACTCTGCCTCTGTGATCTGAAATGATTCGATCTTTATTTTAAAACTACCTATAATTTAATTTTATATGTTTTTAGCCACTGTGCCTTCAATGAAAGTTTGTCCTGTTCTTACCCTGGTGACCTGGTGGGTGAAGTGTGTGTCAGGGGTCATATGTGTGACATTGAGGGGACGGTTGGCTGGGTAGTTGAATAGACACTGATAGAGAGCACGCGAGAAGAAGCCAACAGGTGGACCACCATGGACCAGAGAGAGGGCCAGCAGGCAGCCGACATCAAAATAAAGGTCCTCACGCAGAGCTGAATAACATACACAGTCAGTGTCTTTGTTCAGATTTTTCATTTACATACAATTGCATAATGGCTTTATGCCACAAAAATAAGCTTTGGAAGTACCCTCTGAGTCCAGCGCCAAGTTTTTGGATCCATCTGGGCCCTCGAACACTACACACTCCTGTATCTGCTGCATCAGCAGCTTCAGAAAGTACTCCTTGGCTGTGTCACTGTCCCAGAGGTTGTTGGGAAGGGGAGTCTGATCTATGTCTTTGAACCTGGACAAATAACATCCCACAGTAAAGAAGACAAATAGCAAGTCTAAACAACAAGCACAACTCAGGAAAGCTTTTTGCCACTGACCTGACAGACAGAGTTTGTGTGGGGTCAAAATCAGCCCTCCTGACTAAGTTGAGACCAGCTGACAGAGCCTGGTCCCCGATCACCTCCACCTGGACACTTGGGGGATGAAGCCGAGGGACCAAAGAATGCAGGAGCTCTTCAGGCGATCCAGATCTTTCGGGTAAAGATGGTCTAAGAGACAGAGAGTGACAATTAAGAACAAATCCTGCATCCTCGATGAGGTACTGGCAGGTTAACTTGTTGTACCTTTTACAGCTGATGGAGGAGTGAACTGAAGGCCTGTGGCGTTTGGACAGCAGACTTCTCCTCGGACCTCCCTGAGGAGACCTAACAAGGGAGGCTGGAGAACAAGGTAACACGGTTTAGAGTGTTTAGTCATCTCTCCATCAATTTATAAAGCAAAGAGGAGGCAGAGCTAAGTGACATGTTGTCTCAGACGTTGTCAAATATGAAAAAAAAAATGGAAAAGGTACGATTAGCCAGTGTTTTACAAACATGGAACCAGCCATCATTAACCACCCATACCTTTCCCATCTGTCGCTTGTGTGCAGTCAGTGCAGGCCCAATCTTTAGTGTCCAATTTTAGTCCCGAACATTTCCTGTGAGTCCCTTTAGAGCCACACAGTCGGCAGCGAATCACCTCAAACCACCTGAGAAACACAAAAACAGAATTATAAAGTGATTCCCATAATATTTCCTAATCTCTAGATGACGAAGGCCAGAGAAATATCACTAATGTTTATGCTTAACACTGCTGAGGAAACTAAGATCTGCTCCGCCGAGACAACAGCACTGAATTTTTTATTCCACTCATTTTATTGCTACACTTTGCCAGTCTTGATGCCTTACATAATGTAAAGCACAGCATAAGCACACAAACAGCTGCCCCTGTGCTAATGTGGTTCTGTTGTTTAAAGGATTTTAAGTTTTTTTTAACAGTAACTAATGTATTTATTTGATAAGCAGCAGTTATAAATATAGATTCTTAGACACAACTTTATTTCTTGACTATTTTTCCTGTTGGCTCTAAACAATTTTACAACATTTTTAATGTTCTATAAGAAATAACATATGACCTTAAAACAAAATACCTTTTTGTACTTGTGCACATATGTCTGATTTTTTTTTTTTTAATTCTTTTCTTAATCTCAGACTGTTAAACACCACTTAAAGGAGCAAAACTGAAACTGTCTCCAATAAGTCTGAACATTAATTGAATGGAAAAACTATTGAAATCCATCAGATTCTCCACTTATATTCTGATATTAACCTCACGAAACTCTGCTAACTTCCAGTCTGTATTTCTTTAATTCAAATAGGCCACACTTTATTAATGTAATAACACTTGCTGAACAGTGACATTCATAGACACCTCACTCTCATCTACCGGAACTTCAACACTATACAGTCCATTACATACAGTCCATTCATATTGCTATTCCTTTTGCACATTATTCAAACTGCTGACCGCTGTATATTTTACATATATGTATAAACACACACACACACACACACACACACACACACACACACACACACACACACACACACACACACACACACACACACACACACACGCATATATATTTGGAATACATATTAGTAATGTGCATACATTACTAATATACAGAAAATGTTGTTTTTACAAGCATCCTTAGATACGAAAGATACAAATCTGTAAACTAATAAAAGAAAAATATAAATGCCATACCCGCTCTTGGCAGAGTGTGTACGACCATTGTTGCAGAGGCAGGTGAGAGCGTCACAGCGTTTGTAAACCTCCAACAGTTCTGCATATGCATTTGCCTCCAACTCCCACGAGGCATCTCTGCAGGAAGCCCAGACAAAGGGTTCAGGTGGGGGGCACCAAAAAAACAAAAACAAAGCAAATAACAGTTTTTCCTGGATAAACCAGTGCTGAAACGCTGCAGGTATAATTTAAGGTTACCTCTCTGGGATGTATATTCCCATTCTGAGCATTTCCTCCTGGAAGTTTTCCTTGTTGTTACACAGGGTACATCTAAAGAAGAACAGGCCTGCACTGTGGGCCTGACGCTAACACAGAGACACACGCCAATAAAAATACACAGAAATACAAAAATGCACATGCATTGTACTTTTTATATACAGTGGTCCCTCGCTATAACACGGTTCACCTTTCGCGGCCTTGCTGTTTCACAGATTTTTTTGTGCAATTTTCCATGTTTTTTTTTTTTGTTTGTTTTTTTACAGCGCATTGTGTTCTGCGTCCTGATTGGCTGTAGAACATTGTCAATCAATCTTGTGCAGTGTCTCCTGTACAGTACAGAATGCGTTCAGCTTGTCAAATTTACACGTCGAAGAAACATTTTACACTGTCCAAGGCAGCTGCAGGTGCCTTTGGTTTCATTCTATAAAACTGGACTTATTTTTCTACAAAGGTTTGAACTTTGAGAGTGTTTAAACAAGAGATAAAAGTATGAAAATGTTCATGCCTGTCTGAGAAAAATGTATAAAGTGTGTAGTGAGGGATTTTACAGCCTTAAAACATCTATAATAATTGTAAAAAATAAAGTTTGCTACTTCACGGATTTTACCTATCGCGGGTTATTTTTGGAATGTAACTCCCACAATAAACAAGGGACCACTGTAATATGGAGTGTAAAAAATGAATTTAATCTTCTCAAACTGAATGGACACAGTTTGGTGGTAGAACTGCAGATAATCAATTCAGCAGAGTCCAGGATATGCAGGACAGCCATATAAACCATTAAAAAAATGCAGGACCACATATTCAGGGAATATTTCAAAACATTCAGCTCCCATGAAAGAAAAGTCGAGCTGCATTTCCTGTAAACCTTTCTAAATAGTACTAAATAGCCAACCCAACATATAAAATCAGGGCTCTCTGCACACTCATGGTACCTGCACACAGTCTCTGTGGAACCAGCTGGTATGGCAGGATGGACACTTGAGGATGGAGTAAGACAAAACGGGATCAATAGAGTCCAGACAGATGGAGCAGGATCGAGGCAGACTGATGTCTAACCCAGTACACAGAGACTGGGAGGGACTATGATCCGGACAGTAAGATCTGGACACACAGACAGAGGGGCAGTTACTATCTTTTATATTTACAGTATTATAGTTTAACAGTTTTATGCAGCTGCAGCTTGGAAGAGTTTTGCAATTTCTCTGCAGTTTGGTGCATATACTTTTTAAAAGGAACCAACACTATTGAAGCTGAACTTTGACAGCATTTTAAAGCAGTTTATATACTCAGTGATTGGTTTTAAGTTTTAAATTCTGTAATAGTTCGGACATTTTTGTAATTCAGTTTTCAGCAGAATTAGATTCTCTTTGTGGCAGAAACAGTTTTTTATGGGTTCACAAAGAAGAGGTACATCTACTTCTTAAATTTTTCTTTACAGATACATCACTCCCAAAGTACTTGGTGATAAATGAATAACAGTTTCACCTGCCTCTCTGACAGACTCCAGTTTTAAATCACAGCTGTGGATCTGCTGCAGCAACAGAGTAAGGATTACCACTTTTAGATGCAGATGGTGTAGCTGGAGTAGGTCTAACAATAGAACTGATGAGGCAACAAAGTAATAGGCCAAGAAAATAAATGGTGTGTTCTCCAAAGAAAGATCCATGATGTACTATCAGCTTCAAAGAAATAACAGCACAGGAGGAGACCCACCGAGAGCTGAAACTAAGCAATACTGGAAGAACATTTTGGAGAAAGAGCCAAGTGCCTGGTGGAACACAGAGCAGACCATAGCTTTCTAGAACAAGAGCCAGTCAACAGCCAGTCAAAGACAGACATCCAACAATGAGTCTCTGGAATGAAGAGCTGTACAACATGAAGACCTGACATGAGCCATGCCTACTGGTTGAAGAAGCTAAATGCACTCCATGACCACCTGGCAACAAAAATAAATGGGCTGCTAACAGCAAATACTCATCCATCCAGCCTCTCCACATCATGACAAGATGAGTAGGCAAAAGAGTCAATACACAGCTCAGAAAAGCACTGGAAATAAAACCAGAAGACATTCCCAGTATGGTCAAATGGTTTCATAGAGGGGAGGTGATTTGAACTAAAGGGATGGAGCCACCAGAAGTCAGACTAAAAGATATACTGGACAACCAAAGTACCTAGGTGTCCCACAGGGCAAAGGAAACAATGATAAAGATGCCTGAATGTCAACAAGTCAAATACCTTCAGAAGGTAAGACAGGTGCTCCATCATTGAGGCTCTGTGAGCAATGGAAAGAGGAAGGGCAGAGATTAGTGAGTGTCAGACCCACAATCTAAGAAGATGACCCCCGAAGATGAGCTGAGATCAGTAATCAGGAGCATTAGCAGCTATAACCCCAGAACTGGAAGAGTGGCTCCTGCAGATCCCCAGCACAACATCAGATGATTCTGTCCAGAAAAGTGCAGTCCTACAAAAAGCTAAGATACTGCCCAGAACCCTTTATGTAAACTTAGCACACAAAGTAAGGAAACTTGTTTTTGGTCAATTATTTCTTTGCTGTAACAATGTTTGTTGGCAATATATTTTATACCACTGGAAAGTCTGTTTATTTTCTCTTAAATGTTGCCATATTTGTAAGCAAAATGCATTTGTGGATTAAGCAGTAGAGATGAGAATGTGGGTTACATCCATGACAAATCTTAGTATGTCGCCCTAGTACGTTTGTCATACTAGGGCGACATACAAAGATACTAACACCCATGCATGTAAAGCCTATGTGTGGCAAACACTGAAAAATCAGCTTGTGTATATCTTTTATGACTACCGTTTGGCCACAGCAGGAGTATCTCATGTTAGAAAACGGTGCTTTATGCCTTCAACCAGCCTGCACATACAATTAAAGAATTTAATGTGTTGTCAGCACTCACGGGAAGAGTCCAGTGAACTGGGAGACAAACATTTGCTTCCTCCCACAGGGGAAGTGAACCATCTTCCTACAGCTCCTGACATTACAGCCGACACATGCTCCCTTCTTCTTACAGCCAAAACATGTCTGAGACACATATACAGTACACAAGGAAACAGTAAATACAAACAGGCCCGCACACTTCAATCACACCTAGAGGATTTGCTGTTGACCAAATGTAGAAGGGTGTTGGGATCTTATTTGTTGTATTTGCTCTACAGTATCTCACAAAAGTGAATACACCCCTCACTTTTTAAGAAATATTTTATTATAATTTTTCAAGGGACAACACCAAAGATATGACACTTTGATATAGTATAACAGTATAAATTTGCTGTCCCCTCAAAATAACTTAACAAACAACCATGAATGTCTAAACTGCTGGCAACAAAGGTGAGTACACCCTTAAATGAAAATGTCCAAATTGTGTCCAACGTGTCAATATTTTTTGTGGCCACCATTTTTCCCCCTGTGCCGGCAGCCCCAAACCGAGACATTCCCACCACCATGCTTGACTGTAGGCAAGACACATCTGTCTTTGTGCTCCTCACCTGGTTGCCACCACACATGTTTAATATCATCTGAACCAAATAAGTTCATCCTGGTCTCATCAGACCACAGGATGTAATTCCAGTAGTCCATGTCCTTAGTCTGCTTGTCTTTAGCAAACTGTTTGCGGGCTTTCTTGTGCCATGCAGACCTATTGTATGCAGTGTGCTGCGTACGGTCTGAGCACCGACAGGCTGGCCCCCCATCACAACCTCTGCAGCAATGCTGACGGCACTCTGGACATGGTGCTGAGCACGTGGACTCAACTTCTTTGGTCGACCATGGTGAGGTTTGTTCTGAGTGGAACCTGTCCTGTTAAACTGCTGTATGGTCTTGGCCACCGTGCTGCAGCTCAGTTTCAGGGTGTTGGCAATATTCTTATAGCCTAGGCCATCTTTATGAAGAATAACAATTCTTTTTTTCTGATCCCCAGAGAGTTCTTTGCCATGAAGTGCCATGTTAACTACTAATGACCAGTATAAGAGTGATAACACGAAATTTAACACACCTGCTCCCCAGTGAGACTTTGTAACACTAACGATTCACATGACAATTGGGGAGGGAAAACTTGTGCTAATTGGGCACAATTTGGACATTTTCCCTCAGGGGTGTACTCACTTTTGTTGCCAGTGGTTCAGACATTAATGGCTGTGTGTTGAGTTATTTTGAGGGAACATCAGATTTACACTGTTCTACAAGCTGTACACTGATTACTTTACATTGTATCAGAGGGTTATCCCTTGAAAAGATATAATAAAAATATTTCCAAAAAGTGAGGGGTGTACTCACTTTTGTGAGATACTGTAGAGCTCTTAATATACGCATGTAATAATATTGAACTGCTCACCAGTCGAGCCGACCGGCGGACCTCCTGTTTGATGTCCTCCACCAGGAAACCGAAGATGCCTTCGTCTTCCTCTCCTCGCTGATAAACTCCACAAGATGTTAGCTGAGACAAACACATGCATACAATATTATTAAGACACACTCTTAACAAACAGACCCTTTTAAAGCATTTTTAATCTAAGAAAATACATCATTGTCACTTTATTTGTGGGACAGAAAAATACAAACCATGAGCCCTCTTGTTCTGTGGTGACTGTGCTCCCTCCTCTAATATTTACCTCCAAATAAATTCACTTAAATCATAATGAGGTCATAGAATAAATCATTTCCTACTTTGTTTGCTTGTTTTATTTGTTTATTTTTATATTCGATTGTGTCTTGGTTTGTACAAGTCTTTCAGAAAGAATATTTTTAATGCTATAACTGTTGGTCAGGCACTTGTAAAGCAAGTCTCAATAAAATATGACTGCTTGAAGCCTGAAAAAGACATATTCCTGTGAAAACAGAAATACTTGCAGGCGTTGTCTTACCAAGCAGAAGTAGTGGACAGAGAGTTTATGTTCTTTGAGTGTGACTTTCTCCCCAAACATGGCTGGGTCATCATCACTGCACCTACACAAAGCACAGCCTGCAGATACACACAAAATATGCAAACCTTCATTCAACTAAAAAAGCTTTCTCAAGGCCCTAAAAGACATCATCATAAACGCTCATTAAGGTTTTAACGTATGTAAGGAGAAATGTGAAGATATAGCTTTAGTTGCTGATTTTCTTTTTTTAACAGTAAGAGCACTATATCTAAAACCACAGCGCCAACACAACAGAGTTGAAAAGTCAAGCCTAACACATAACACACAGTGGCTGGAATTAGCAGTCAAAAGGTGGTTCAAATACACATTTGTCAACTAAAAAAACAGCAGCAGGACATATTGACTTCAAACTGTGTGTGAAAGTCACTCACACTCCTCCTGGACACTGTTTGTGTGTGTCTCCTGCGACCTCCTTGCCTTCTTCTTCATGTTTGTGTGAATCAACCCTGCAGGAAAATGAAAGACCACATTTACTGAGCTTTTACAAACACTGTCATCACAACATGCTGACTACATGCTCACTACACAACGCAGTGGGTTATTGAACAAATGCCTCCAACCTGACCATATTTGACTTCCCTGAAAAGAATTCCAGGTTGACGATAAACTCCTAAGCTTTCCCATTTTTACTATTTTTTTCATAAAAATGGTTTGGAATGAATCTAGAGACATATTCTAGCCCCAAATACCTGTCACTGTACGGTCATTAAACTGGAAGTGAAGCTAAAGTTCAACATAAAATTTAGAGCTCAAATTTGTTTAAGCTCTAATAGTAAGGCCTGCACCACTTGCACATATGCAGATATTTCAAGCAAATTCATTATGATATTACAAAAATTACATTATATAACAAGAACAATTTGACTCATCACAAAAATATATTTTTTAATTAAACAAATAAGAGTAAAAAGTAAAAAAAAAACTTTCAGCGTAAACTTTAACAATAAAATACATTTAGAATGTCTGAGGATTGAAGAGACAACACTATTTATTTTAACGTAATGTATCCTTTAGCATTCATGGTGCCTTTACAGATGTAATAGCTTAAAAAACAAACAAGCCTCCTTTCAGGTGCTTTCGTGCTCTTTCTTTGTTACCTGGGAGGACATGCCTACAGCTGCTCCTACATTTCCAAAAAAAATATGTCACGTTTTTATTAGTCAGGCAAAAGGACTGCTGTTTCACTTCAGCAACCATCCTGGTATCAACTCCAGGCAATTATTTAGGCAGAAACAATGCTCTTAAATTATTTAGGCAGCCTTTCAGATTAATCTGCATTTTTCATTTTTTTATTCAGCCTGTTTGAAGCTCTTTTTTTTTTAAACATACGGTTAAAATACTAATTGAATTGAACAAGCGTATATATATAAAAAATTTTTTTAGCAAAAATAATATTTTATTTTGATTCTATTTACATTTTACAAAGAGGTCTCACTTTATTAGAAACAAGGTTGGATACTGGAAGTCACTGACGGCCTCTCATAAGGTTAATCGAGCCTGAAAGTCTTACAGTGATGTCTCGTTTTGTTTTGTTACTCACACACTGAAAAAAACAAAAACATAGATAATAATATCAGCTAAATAAAAATAAATAACAACAACAATAAGAAGTTAATCTTTATGTCTGGAAAGATTCTTCTTTTGATATTTCCTTAACTACAACTAATATTAGTATTTAATTATAATATTACAGAAACTATAAAAGCATTTGAATTATTTTCTGTGGCAGCTCTAAAAGCTTCCGTTGTGCTAAGATCGACAGCTCTCTCTGTTAGACCTACAGTCAGTTATGACAGTAACTGACCAAATGTTCCTAACATGATGCCTAACATTGCGTTATAGCTACTCCATTATACTCCTATCTGTAAACATTTAGTCGGAAAAATTAAGTGCATTACTGCATTTTCCTTCTTGCATTAGTGTGGATGCAAGAAGGCATTAGTGCAAGAAGGAAAATAGGAGTTTGAACACATTCTGCTGAGCGGTCTCAGTTCAGCTGAGACGTTGACATCAAAGAAAGGCTCGGTTTCAAACGCAACCTAAACACTACAAAATATTTCTCCGGTGACCTACTTTACATTCAGGGGCGAAGAGTGTTAGTTTGCGTCCATTTTCCTGTCGTTTTTTGAAGGCTTACTCCAAATGCTTTTGTTTATTTCCGACTAACGCCGTCGAGTTTTTAAATTTCCCTCTTTCAAAACAAAAGAACCTTATTTCCGCTTCCGCCTCTTCTTCGTTTGCTTTAGAGGATTTTTCGCACTAGGCTCTCATTTGCCTACATGCGCGCCCTCTGATGGTTGGTGTTGATAATGCTCTCAATAATATTAAACATCTCAACAGATGGCGAAAAAATAAGATATGTGAAGGAAATAAATCTTGATTAAAAACAGTGTCTCCATAATATATACACAAACTACATTTTTTTAAGGTAGGTAAAGTTATCAGAATTTTATTAAAATGAAACTTTGATACACACTTGGTATTTCAAAATTAACTTGAGTTAAAGGTTATGACTTTGATGCAGGATCTCATCATTTGGACTTTTGAATAATAACAACAATAATAATAATAATAATAATAAGGTTCTTAGCAGGTCTTAAAATTAGGTAAATACAACCTTAGATGAACTACAAAACATGAAATAATACAGAGTGTTATTATTTATTAATAAACACTAAGCAAATATGCAGAAACAGTTTGTGAAAAAACAAGTAAGTAAGTTAATAAGATTCAGTAGCTTGAGGAACCACGTCTGCCAGTAATAAGTCACTTGAAGGTTGAATATTTTTTGTCCAATTTTCTCCCACATCACTGTGGGGGAATTTTAGTCAACTCTTCTTTAAAAAAATGTTACTTCAATTCATTGATGTTTACAGATATTCCTTTATGAATAGTTCTCTTAATAACTCACTACAGTATTTGAGTCTGGTTGATGTCTGGACTTTCACTGGCTGGTTGCAACACCGTGATATTTTTTTCTTTTTAGATTTGCTACTGTGCTTGGTCTCACTTTGCTACTGCATGATCCACTGAAAGGAAAGGTGTACACCCTTTTAAATTATACAATACCAGGAGCATCCAAAAAATAAATATCTCTAAACTGACAATTTCTGTTTTGGCCCTTGGCTATTTTAACTTCCAGCAATTTAATCCTTATAGAACACATACGCTGCGGTGGTTTTTCAGTAATAGTGGGTGCTACAGGACAGCATCTCCCTATAGCAACAGCTCTATTTTCACATTATCATTTAAAAACTGTATTTACACAGTTTATCTTTGTTTATTACCATTATTATTAATAGTAGTAATAGTAGTAGTAATTTATGATCTGAAACATTTAAATGTGACAAATATTTAAAAAAAACCTAACAAATCAAGAAGTAGGCAAATAGTAGGCACTTTTAGTTCAAGTTAAACCTTCCGTACTATTCCATCCGTGGCTTAATTAGGCTACAGTTAGTTTTTACTTACTTTCATGTCATACATCTGTATGAGGGCCTAAAAAACTATCCATGTGTTTAATGTCTGCACCGGATTTGTTTGTGAGCAAATATTCATATTTGCCGCTAGATGTGGCGAAAGCACTCCCGTGCTGTTGCTGAGCCTCTCGTGGTACCCTGTCAGAACATTCTTGAAACCTCCCCGTATGTGCATTGTGTGTGTGTGTGTGTGTGTGTGAGAGAGAGAGAGAGAGAGAGAGAGAGTCTGTGTCGTCACGGGGGGAAGGGCGGTGCCCCCAGGTAAGCACATCAGCACCCTCCACATCACAAACACACGCCCAGAGCAGCACACAGAGGAGGCACAGTACTGAGAGTAGCCGAGACTCCCTGGAGCCAGACACACACTTCCCTCCGCTCAGGCTAAGGACGGAGCTCACAGAGAAGGAGGCAAAAACAGCCGCAATATTTGGAAACATCGAAACAAGGAAGTTGGATACAGAACACAGCGGGAAGCATGTTCAGCTGGGTCAAACAGGAGCAGGGTGGCAGCAACAAAGAAGGAGAGATGTACCAGACCGTTACGGAGGGACTGCAGACTCTTTACACCAAGAAGCTGCTGCCGCTGGAAGAGACCTACCTCTTCCATGACTTCCACTCCCCGGCCCTAGAGGCTGCTGACTTCCAGAGTAAACCCATGGTACTGCTGGTCGGCCAGTATTCCACTGGGAAAACCACCTTCATCAGGTACTGACCAACAACTGACTAGTGTTCTTGTCTGTGGAGAGGCTGGAAGGGCCGGAAATTGTACTAGATGTAGGGAAAAAAGCCCACCTCTATTTTTGTTGCATCACTTGAATGTTATTTGGTGGGACCTCGTGTCAGATCTCGTTAAAATATCACAGTTGAAGACGCGTTTGATTTCATCTCAACTCGAAATATAATTGAAAGACAAACTCCGTGGGGATCCCAAATTTGTGCCGAAGTGACTTTTACTATCCTTTCTTTCTTTACTGTGAAAAATATGTGGCATGCTATTGAAAACAACACATCTTAAGGCTCATGGGTATTGGGAGTGAGCTGTGGCATTATGAATGACAGGAAGCACACAAGTTAAATTCACAGCCGTGACTTATGCAAACAGAATGAGATTTCAACACTACTGTGCCTTCATCAGAGTCAGAGTGGACAAACACACAAGGAAAACACAGCCAACCCTTTGAATCTATTAGATAATGAATCAAAGTTTCAATTATTCTGTTCCACTATTTCAGAAACAGAGAAAAAAAAAATGACATGACCGCCTCAGTTAAGTGCGATAGGCCAAAGTAAACATAATTGCTATGTAAGTGGGGTGACATCATATCAGGAACAGAACCAAAAATACAGTCTGCTTTTAAAGGTCATCAGGGTACAAAAATAATCACCAAACAAACCAAAAACCACATATAAGCATGTGTCATGGGCAAAAACTGCAGGAAACATGACAAGTCACCTTTTCATGTGCTATGTCACTGTGTTCAAAGTGTAAATTCAATATTTCTGTCAGTGGTGCCATGAACTGATGATGCACTGCTGCTAGGAGATGATGGCATTTTTGGATTATCCCTTACCTCTCACTGGTAAAATGAAACGAACAGCAAGAGAAAAAAAGTGTGCCTTTAAAAGATTTTAGGGAAGGGGAGAAACAAAGTCACCCTTAGAATTAAATTTCAAAATTAGATTTTGATTTAAAAAAAAAAACCAAAACCCTGAAATGATCTGAAATTTGTTTTAAAGGTTCATGCAGCTGAGTAGGTAAATACAGGTAATTACACTGCCATCGTGTTTATGTTTTGACACTGTGTGTGAATTCTATAACCTGCAATCATGGAATAAGGTAAAAGTTAACTGGAACAGTTCAGGATCCCTGCCAGTTTAGGTTCCTCCTGCAGTATTGGACAATTGCTCAATAAATAATTTAGCTGCAAAAGAAATAATATATAAGGGCCAGATTAAAAGTATGTAGTTCTTTTCTTTATGGGCAAACTGACAGTAGAATTGTTCTGTTGCATAAACCTTAATAATACATTTTCAGTTTTCTGGTTAAACTTCCAGATGATTAGGTGAGAATAAAAAGGCAGCTTGGTGACCACGCGAATCTTCTTATTCTTTTTTTGGGCACTTACTTTATGGGTAGCCACAGTTGACCTGCCTCCATCTCACTCTAACCCCAGCGTCCTCTGCTGTTGCACCAGTCCTCTTCATATCCTTCTTCACTCAGGTTTTTCCCTGTAGTCTTTCTCCTTTCCTCCTGCCCATGTCCAAACCATCTCCACTTTGCCTCTAATGCTGGACTGGATTATTACTGGTGATTTTTAGTGTTGTAGGTGATTAAGATGAGGCCAGTGTGACTTTAGCCTGTAGAAAAACAGAAAAATCTTTTTTTAAACATAATTAGGATTTAATTTCCTTCTCGTTGCTTGCTTTTAAACAGAACTACACTACCAGACTGTAAACTATAACAGCGCTCTCTGAGTTTACAGCTTCCTATTAGGATCCTTCCTGATTATCTAATTCAGACCTGTGACAACACATCCTGTTTTGGTGCTGCGGGATGGAGTGATTTTATTACACTGGAAGGACTTCATGAGAAATTATGTCAATTTAAAGCCCTTCCATGTTCATGAAAAAGGCATGAACATGTATCATAGCAAATTGTAACATGTCAAACAAGTGAATGCAGTCTCAGAATAAATTCTGGTCACATAAAATCCAATCCAACTAGCAGGTCTATAGTTACAGGTATAAAAAACATTTAAAAAATGTCTTTACTAAAAGAAGACTACAGTGAGCGCAATTAATATTTATTTTCAGTTAAAGACACAGGTCAACATTATCAGTGGAGTTTTCACTTCATACAAAGTTTTAATGGCTTTTGGAATTAAACCAAACTTCCTTCTGTGTGTTTTACCTGCTGCACCCCTGATAGCACTAGCTTAAACTAGCCATAGAGGGCCTTATGTGTGAGCTTGCTTTTAATCTTACCATGCCATTAATAAGATTAGTTTAGTATTGAGCTGTGTGGGGACAATTTTCCTTAAAAAAGCTCAGGAACCTGTTCTCTCTGTATGACCCAAGCTTTGCTGAGAATCAGAAACAGTTCCCAAAAGTAGCAGAGTCTCATTTTCCCATAATAGAAATGAATGTTGCAATTACCAAATAGATTGGCCAATTTTCCAAAGGAATTTGGCATTACTTCTTCTCTTTAGGGTTTTGACATATTTAATCTTAATGAGTTAATCACTAAGGTTGTAATAGTCTAACCACCTCTCGGATAAGCTGTTAGATTAGTTTCCATGAATTTGCAGCTGGGCTTCCTGCAGAAGAATTGAAAGTCCAACATGCACCTGCAGATTTTGTCACTGAAGGTCTCATGGTGTTTTTTTGGGTTTTTTTTTTGGTGAATGTGTCTGAGCCTTTTTCAGAACTTCATTGATGTAATGGAAAAAATAAGGCACATTCATAACTCTGAATAAGTAAGGAGTGAATGATATGGTGCAACAAACTCAGAGCATAGGTCATCACATTTCAGTTGCATTTCACCAAACTTATCTCATGTCTGCAGAGAGAGACAGAGAAAGAGAGAGCACGTGAGTGTGTGTGGGTGTGTGAATACATGTTGAGTGAAAACAGTTGTTTTGGCAACAAGGCAGACCAGCAGATTTGACCTGCAATCCCTTCAAGTCTTGCACAAGCTGCGGAGAAACTTTGGCAGTTAGTAATGTGTGTGTGTGTGTGTGTGTGTGTGTGTGTGTGTGTGTGTGTGTGTGTGTGTGTCTGTGGGGTAGGGGGTGGTGAGGGCACAACCGAAGCTCCACCTTGCGCCGGAATGCTCTGAATCATGGGAACATGTTGCCAGTAAATTGCCGAGTCAACATATTTTCTTCTTCTTCTTGTCTCACAAGGGTGAACTGAAACCCTGGCGTAAGCTGTGGCCCAGTGGGCGGCTTGATAGACACGAACAGGTCTTAGTGCATTCTGTTTGGACAGTAGTAGTAATCTGACCAAACCTGCATCTATGTTAATTGATGATAACTATTAGCATATTTTCTATAATGTATAATCCCACTAAAACTCACAATTTCCTAACTGAACACAAATGACCAAACAGTGTAACTGTTACACAGCTATAAGGAAATGCTTGGAGAAATGGGAAGATTATGGGTGGAAGCTCAAAAATCTCTGCATGAATGACAGAAGTAATTATTTCATAGGAAACTAAAGCCTAACAAAATAAGATTATAAACATCTCCAGGTGTCTTTGTGTGAAGAGTTGGGAATGCATTAATATCCATGAATGTTCAACCATTGCTGTAATATATTTGTCCTCCTGTCCTTACAAATAAGTGAAGCAGCAGGCAACAATTACTTTTAGCCAAAATATGTCAGCGCTGTGCTAACGTGGGTCCTCGGCATTTTACCTGCCAAGTCTGAAGAACACTGAACATTGTCAAGAAAGGAGAAGAAAAGATATTTCTCACATTTTTCATAAGTTGCACAAAGATAAAAATGCACATAAACAACTACAATCAGAGTGGATCTTCCACAATTTTTCAAACTGCAGCTAGAGGTGGAAATTCTTGTGGATCAACAGCTGAATGAAAACATGAGGGAAGATTATGACTAAACTGTAAGGCCAAGTGACATGTAACATTAAAGGGGCTCTGTCGTTTCTGACATTTCAGCATAGGGGCATGCACGGTAGTTTTCCATCCTTGGGTCTTGCGCACTCTTTGAAGTCTGCGCTGTCCACAAAGACAGGAGATGACGAGAAAGAGCCATCTTCCCTCTCTTCCTTCCTTTCTCACTTTTCTTTTATAAGGAAAAGCAAGTGGAAAAGTAGACAAGGTCAGTGTTAAGATGAAAGGAAAGGAAAAAGATTTATTTTCAAAGTCTGTGCAAACACAGCTGTTCCATTACAGAGATCAGAGCTCTGTGTGACTGAACCTCAGAAACTGGCCAATGGCCTGCTTTTGTGACAATAGATCTGGGATTTTCCTTGGCATCAAATTAAAAGTCAAACTGCTGTTTAAGTCATTAAAAATAGTTTTAACGATCAACTTAGCCCTTTTAGTCTTTTTTTTAAAGACTAAAAAGGTTAAAATGTGCTGTTCCAGAATCATAAATGTGTGATTATCTATTTCTTGTCTGTAACAAACCTGATCATAAACTGAATATTTTTCTTCTTAAACATAGTACCCAGTCAGTGATAATGGGTGAACAGTTTTGGGACAAATTTACATAGTGGTGTTGATGTCTGACCGATGTGAAGCTGATTTTCAATAGTTCATAATTAAATGTATTAAACATTGGGTTTCTCCCTGTTAGCCAGTAAACTCTGGCTTATTAATTAACCCAAGACCTAACAGTTTGAAAGCCTGACTATTAGCCTTGGAAAAGTCAAAAAACAGTTTTAGTTGTTACGTTAGAATGTTTTAGCACTTAGTTTCTATCTGATTTCAGAGACTTTTGATATGATTTTGTGCTCAGCTCTGACAAAGTAATTATTGTAGGTGATTTTAACATGCAGATGTTGAAAATGACAGTCTCATTAGATTCAAGTGGCTGATGAGGTTTAGAAGTATAACTATTATTTTCTACCATGTGCAAACGCAATGCAGAGCAGCTACCTAAACTTTACTCCCACAGAGGTAAATTATTTGATTATTGTGTTACGTCATCACTATATATGACCCTGGATTCCGTGGTTTCTTAAAAAGGAAGGCAGCAAGTAAGACATGCTTGACTCCCTGCAATAACTCACAAATGTGCAGCTTAAAGCAGATGATCCATAAGCTGGAGAGGAAATGGCTTTGCACTCATTAAGAAGATCTTTGTTAGGCCTGAAAAAATAGTAAGATTTCCTAGCTTTACAGTTTTTGAAAAAATAGATTAACAATATATTTGTCATTGTTCAAGGAAAACAGTAACAATCCAGCTTTCTTCTCAGGACTGTAGCCCGACTGACACACAGTCAGAGCTCTGTTGGGCCAACCGTTCTTTAACTTTAACTTTCACAAATAAAATGTTAACCATTAAAACAATTTTTTTGTCATAGGGTAAACACAGATGTATCATTATATACAGCGACGTCAGTAGCTGCTGATATTTACTTAGACTCTTCTTTCTAGCAATCATTGAGTTCATGGCAAAAAAGTCTTTCTCTAAAACATCATTGTGTCTTTTGGTCTTAAGTCTTGTAGGAATGGTGTCTCCATTCCTACAAGACTGCTAAAAGAAGTCTCATTAATTATTAATGCTTCAATTTAAGGTTGTGGTAATTAAACCATTACTTAAAACACCCTTATTTGGTCCAGCTGTCTGAGCTAATTGTAGACTCATTTTTAACCTTTCTTTTATTTAAAAAAAATCTTGAAAGAGCAGTTGTCAGACAGTTAACTTTGTTTAAGTGTTTATTTGAAGGATTTAATGTGCATCATATCAAAGGTTATGAATGACCTTCTTATGGCCTCTGACAATGGAATCTCTGTGCTTATTCTGCCAGAGAATAAACACATATCGATGACCGCCATATTTTACTACAGAGATTAGAACACATTTTTCGTACTGAAGGAATTACACTTGCTATATAAACGTATTCATTTTGTCAGAAACTGATGCAGATAAACATACACATACACTGTTTTGTTATTTACTTGTATGCTTGAAGAATAAACTGATGAAGAAACTGAAAATATCACTTCAGCTGAAGACAAAATGACTGGGTTGTTTTCTAGTCATTTTCTAGCCACAAATCTAGAATGACTTCCTGTTTTTTTTATTCTTGCTACCAGCTCCACTGAAGAGCACCTGTCTGATCACCTGACACAGCCATGCATGTATTTCAGTTTGGACATTAGGCGTGGTTTTGGCAAGGCACTGCTGACCCCAGTAGAATATTCTTGTTGTAACACTGCTTTCTATTCACCCTTTTTTATGAAGCCTAAAACGGTGGGGGTACTTGATTGCAAATTTCTGGACTACACTAAAACAACGTTTTTTTCCGAACACTCTTATTGTTGTAAGTATGGTAAGATCCTGAAAGTCGTTAAAGTTGAACTACATATATTCTGTCTTTGGCCCAGGTATCTACTGGAACAAGATTTCCCTGGGATGCGGATCGGTCCAGAGCCAACCACTGATGGCTTTATAGCAGTGATGTATGGTGAAAATGAGGGGGTTGTCCCAGGCAATGCTCTAGTCGTCGACCCTAAGAAACCCTTCAGAAAACTCAACGCGTTTGGAAACTCCTTCCTCAACAGGTAAAGGCATGCACACATTAAAGAAGGAAAAACACAGCTTAAACAACCCTCAGTGTCCATCTAGATATGTTTATAAACCTTCAATTCAAAGAGGGTTTTAATATTTGATGTACAGTATTTTATGAGAAAATCTGGTTCCTTCAGTTATAATTTTTATTTAGCCCTCAGAGATCCAAGTCATTAAGGGTGGCAATCCTAACCTTAACCCTACCCTAAGACTAGGCCAGAATGGAACTATTGTGTCAAGATGTGAATAGTTTTTTATGTGTGTTTTGTTGTTTTCAAACTGTTTAAGAAAAACACCAACTATATATTCTGATTGCCTAGGATTAGATTTAGGTTTAAGGTTGGGGTCATGATAGAGTAGACCTCAGAGGATTAAAAATCTCCATTTTTGGTGTCAGACCACAGACTGCACAATATTACCCCATAAAACCAAAACACAGTGTACAAAAATCAGACTTTCGACATCCTACCTTACTATAAAATGATAAAAATTTAAGTTTTTAAGAAAACAAAATAAAACGTTGATGCACCCTTGCTGATAAAGACTAGCTAGTCGGATCGTTAGCCAAGGCCATTTTTTTTGTTTCTTTTCAATTTTGAAATTCTGTTTTGGTTCTCTGTTTGAGTGAAATTTGTTACAATAATTAAAAGCAACATTTAATCATGAGAAAATTATGATTTATTTAGTAAAGAGAATATGATGGAGAAACCCTTGTTGGCGAGCGGAGCGGTAAGACCTTTAGTTTAGTTGGTCACCAGGCTTGTTCATATTTCAGGAGGGATTTTGGACCACTCCTCTTCTTGGTCTGATGGAGACCAAAACAAACAATCAAGCAAAGCCAATCAAATAAAATGTAACTCAGACTGACTGATCTATAATAGCAACACACAAATCGACCAGTGGATCAGTCCATATACTGAAGGTCTCTCAGGATGTTTGCCTGCTGATCTCCAGAACCATTAATCATTTTAATCGCTGGTCATTAGACTTAATTCCTTTTTTCATCATGCAGCTGAGGTCATCGATGAAATACAGTACAACTGAGAAAACTGGTGATTTCTCCTGATGGAGAGAGACTGAGGAGTATGGAACAACAGATCTATAGACTTCTTAGATGTGCTGTGATTTATTTGTTGCTTTTTCTGTATAGATTTTATTCATACAGACAGAATGCAGAGAGGTTGGATAAATAAGATGGGTGCAGACTGATGTGACATTAGAGACCTCAGCGGTCCGCCCGGTCCTCAAAGAGATCAACGCTTAAATTGAATCCTTAGAGAATAATTCCATGTAATTGAGGGTTTGGTCTTATTTTCTGCCTTTGTAGATTGTTGTCACTTTGTTTCACTACTTTTCACACAGACAGGCACACCCAAGAACCAAAGTAGCTAAATCCAGAAGAAACCTTTGAATAGGCTATTTATCATACTCATGGGATTACTTTACATATACTATTCCAGTGACGTCAATGTGTAAGTCTGTACATATGTTTACAGCAGATAGTTCTCATTCACGTGTAATACACATTTTGAATATGGGCTTTTTTTTCTTTCTTTTCTTTTTTTTGACACTCTTGTGACCTTGCTCCCGCTTTGGCAAACACCACTCCATGAACACAAAGAAATGCTGGCACTTCCTCCCACTTCTGTCACTGCTTTCCTCAAAACATTTACAACGTGGGAAGTGACCTCTGTCCCCCCACACTGACATATAAACACTATTAGCTGTCAGATTCTAGAGTTTGTATCAGGCATTTAAATTTAGCTAAAGCCACTCCTGTCCAAAAGTATTTCCTCTGTCCAGAAATATGTCTAAGAGCAGGAGAGAGGAAGTGGACACAGTCCACCCTCCTAATGTCTGTTTGTAAATATACACCTGAAACATTCCTTAAGCTTGAAATCCCGTCTTGTCCCGTTGAGACCCTCCAAAATAAGTTATTGTTTCCAAGGGGAAGTGTGTGTGTGCGTCACCATGTGTCAATATGGTGGCTTTGTTTTTTCCCGCTGCCAGCCTGCCGCATCCCTGACAAGTCAAGGCAGTTTATAGCTCCTGTAGCCTCTCGACTAAATTTAGGTGACAGGGAGATTAGAAGTACAGTGACCAGAACCTGGAAGATAAGAGAGAACAATGATAACAACCAAAGTGTAATAATAAACTAGTAAAGCAAGTCTAGCAAGTCAAGCAAATCTACATGGTAATGTATAGCCTATAAAAGACGGATGCAACCAACGTAGCATCCCCCACTGGTTTCTGTATTTTGCAGGCTCAGCATTATGTTTTAGTTGCGAACGTAATGGTTCTTCTGGAGCCAAGAAACTGTATTTGCTTGATAGTGTGCAGTCCAAAATTATCAGCTAATGCAAACAATCGTAGTTAGAAAGCCGTATTCATAAACTGTATGGGTGTATCCAAATGTCACAACTATAGATGAGGTCCAGATTATTGACTTAAATATATGCAGCTGCATCAAAGAGCAAACCGCTATGCCACATTATCCACAGAAGAAGTTTTTTTCTTTATCATTTTCGACTCTTTTTAAACATTCTTTGACCTCTGACCCCACCTTTTGTTTTAACCCCGATCATGGTGACAGCAGCAACACAGTAACCTTTGCATCCTGCTGCTTGTCACAGATAACCCACACCCCCCCTGAATTTTCACCCTGAGGAAATATTTCTTGTACACTGACAATTTGACTGTTTGTACACACTAGCTTAAACTACTTTTTGTAAAGTTCATCTTACTAGAGTTCTTCTTAGAGATTTGCTGTAGTTCGATAACCTCAAGGGTAAAGTAAGTGGTTGGGTGGATGGGGCTGTGGAAATGTTACTTTCTTGAACTATCTGACCAGCTGACAGTTCGTTAGCCTGAGATAAAAGAGTTGCTGCCCTGAAAACATGAATTCTCACTCAATTCTCACTGTTCAGGTTTATCTGCTCCCAGATGCCCAATCAGGTTCTTCAGAGCATCAGCATCATTGATACTCCTGGTATCCTGTCTGGAGAGAAACAACGAATCAGCAGGGGTAGGATATCTGTGTGTGTGTCTGTGTGTGTGTTGGCTGCCTAAAGGAGGCACCCTACTCTCAGTTTGTTGTGTTGTTGCATAATAGCCCTTGACATTCCTTCACTTCCTCATATTGTATTAAGTCAGTGAGCAGCTGACCTCCACAGTTTAATCTTAAGGACGGTTTGTCAATTAGTCTTCTGTTAAAGGAAAAGTCTTTTTTCCCCGTTTTTTTTCTTTGTTTTGACCAACTCGAGTAAAAACGTATTAGCTTCATGCAACATGAATTTTCTTTTCTTTTCTAGACTGAACGATTAGTCAGTTTTTCTGGAAATTAGTAGGAGTGGGTCAGTATTTCTTAAAAAGATTTTGATAAATACTGGCCAGAGTTTTGCACAACCTCAAGACAAACAAGTCTAAATCTCCATCAAATGTTAAGGTCCAGTGTTTTACCTCTCAGAATAAAATTCCTTTAGAACTTATGGATCTTACCTGCTGATCAATCCTCTAGACAGAGTAACTGCGCTAACATTTAACCTAAAAGGTTCTTGTGAAATACTGTATCTCTCTTTTCTGTCTCACTTCCTTTTTTGTCTCACAGTCTGTTTCCTCTAGTGAATCAGTGCTGCTGATGTGAGTTTATAAACGCAGATCTGAAACCAAAGACATTGATTTGTAGGAAATGAACCCACGGGAGCAGTTACACATCTGAAAAATCTTGACCTGACTCGATATATTTTGTGCCAGGGCTCAAGTGATTGTCAAAAAATATTTTAAGAAATTTCTATTTTTTTTTCCTCATTAAAAATATCTGTTTTCTGTCCTGAATGACAAAAATCATATTATCTATTGGAGAAAATGTGTGACAAGAACCACGTACCAATGACCCTAACAGTGGGAATTTAGTATTAGTTGTATTGGTTATAATTAGTTGAATTTGTTTTATAACCATGTAAAAAGGGCTTGGCAGGACCAAGCATAAAGCATATTTATACATTTTCTATATATCTTTTAAAGCTCTGTTTATTAAGTATTGACTGAGTAGGAGTTACTGGTAGTACTGTTTTCTGTTTTGGTTACTTCTAGTTTAGTTTCCCAGGACTAGGTTAGGGGAGAAACCTGAATCCGGGGGCCTGCCGCTGGTTATGGTCTACTTCCTCTTTTGGTTGTTTTTGTCGGGGCTCCCATTTCTTTTTTTGCTATTTTTCTTTTGTGAGTAACTACATACCCTTTATTAAACGCTTGATAAATTACAGCAGCATTCTGTATTTATGGACGGTAACAGTAAACTGAATGCAAGGTTTGCACTTGTGTAACTGGACGACTTTATATGCCAAAATTACTAACATACTGCTTACCATGTATAATATAAAAATGTATTCCATAAGGTAACAATCTATATTGATTTTAGTGTATGCTGTTGGGCCAAAAATGTGGGAAAATGTCGCTCCCACAGTAGTTTTTAAACCAGAGCATAACATTATCTGAAGTTGGTACTGTAGTGGTCTAACCAGATAAAAAGAGCCACCTTTGTGAAACTGAAGACTCTGGTTTTATGCTCAGCATACCTCACTAACCCATTACACTTTGTTATGGTTAATTCTGTCGGCTTTCACAACACAAAATCAAAATGAAAGAAAATGGAGCAATGTGAGTTTTCATTTAACTTCCTTATTTTTAGTTTCACCAGCATAAGCAGTCATATTTCAAAACAGACCAACATTGGTCTTGTTCTTTAAACTGTAAGAAACTGTGTTAACCACATGTCTTATCGTCTATCTGATACTTTGTTCTTCACCACTCTGGCTTTATTTAGTCTTCTGAAAGACCATATGCCTAATCTTCTCTTCACCTGTTTTCGTCTCTTTTCTCATGCTCTGTGGATTAAAGGGATGCTATCTACACTTGCCAACAACATCTAACAAAATCTCCTTTGACAGCCAGCCTTTAGATAAATGTTGGTGAAGTTGGCATCAAAAATTACACTCCTTGCTGGAATCATTACCAAATCAACCCTCAATGAACATATTAAAAAGATAGATTCAGTGTGGCATACAATGGCTTGCAATGCCAAATACCTCCACAATATGAAGACATTCCACCAGCTGATCTAAACATGTTCACTGGGGAGCTCGATATATGATAATATATTCATTTAAAAAATAAAAAGCAAATCAAATGTGCTGCATTATTCACTACAGGGAAAAAGAAATAAGTACCCAAACCCAACACTGGTCACTGGTACACTGCCAAATAATGGCTAACATGTACAGTCTATGGGAACAATGATATAACAAAAACAGGAGGGTGTTATTGTATAGATATGTATAAAGTTTGCTAGATATTTGTCCAAACGAAGAACTAAAGATGCAGACTTCCACAGAATACATGGAGGTTCTTTAATATAAATAATGAATATAATATTTCATTATGCATGTCTTTGATCCTGTCTTCCTTCTCTCTCCCCAACCGGTTGCAGCAGATGGCTCCGCCCCTCCCTGAGCCTGGTTCTGCCGCAGGTTTCTTCCTGTTAAAAGGGAGTTTTTCCTTCCCGCTGTTGCCAAACTGCTTGGTCATAGGGTGTCATATGATTGTTGGGGTTTTCTCTGTATGTATTACTGTAGGGTCTACCTTACAATATAAAGCGCCTTGAGTCAACTGTTGTTGTGATATGGCGCTATATAAATAAAACTGAATTGAATAGAATAGAATATTTCATTATATTGAGAAAATATCTGAATTGAGTACTAATATCTATAACAATGATCTAGATTTCTGTGAGCAAAATAATGACAACATGCAATGATTTGTAATAATGAAAAACTTTAAAATTAGTATGTCATTGGTAAAAAGTACAAAATTGCTTTTATGCTATTAGGTATATCATTCTGCTTTACTGAAATGAAAGGGTGTCTCTTTTCTGAGAAGATGCTTGTGCTGTACTAAGCTCTACATTTGACATCCCACGGGTGTCTTTGCTGAAAGTTTTATATAATAGCAGTGGTATGTTGGGTGGAGAGCCAGAAAGTCACATAGACTCAGACCATATACTGAGCTTTCTAATGCCATCGTGCTTATAGCACAGGACTGTATGATTCAGTGGGAAACACACCTGCTAATGTTCATAAACTGTCACAAAGGAGTTCCCCAGGGAACCAGCAGGGAGTCCTTTTAAATTGTATGTCCTCAAAGTAGCCCTTTACTTCACAGTTTGTATGTATTGTGGCATGCTACATTGTCAGAAATGCCGATGCTAAAGTTGTCCAAAGTACTTGGAGCTCCCAGAGGGAAACCTAGAGGAAGATCCATCTGGTATAAATGAGAAATTTTTACAAATCTGGCAAATGAAAGTCAGCAGAGAACAGGAAGGATATGTGATTCTGATTACAGCTGCACTTAAGTTTTGTTGTGGAAGATCATCTGTCAGAATCGAGTGGTTAGAGAGACAGTGAGAGTCAACAACAGTGCGTCCAGATATCAGAAATGTTAAGGAGGTGTGCAAGCCTGAATTACCAAATTTGCAAATAAGGCACCAACTCGACTTTGGAGGCAACAAAAGTTGACATTTAATGTTGTGGGTAGGTAGTCTTTAGTTAGATTGTTTGAATATTTTAACCACTGAAGTGCAACATTGTTAAAACAAAGACACACATTAGGGCAACTACATTCTCCTGCTCAGCTGTATATAGTCAGGAATGGTTTATCATAAAATCAGCTTTATGAAAACAGTTTTATTAGATCATGGGGTAGATCCACCACTTAACATGTAGTGGATCTAGTAATAGGGATTGCAGCATATAACAAAAATCTACCAATCTAACTTCAGTGCATTAACTAGACTATGTGTTAATTTTTTATTATCTATATTAGAATATTTTTGTAGAAACAAGTTTCTTCTTTTATTGCAGAATCCCCGTTGCCCTTACATTGAGTCAACCTTAATGAATGACACCATTACTTGAACAGCTCAGCTGGGCAAATGGAAGGATGGATACAGCAATGAAGGGATGGTGGATTAAAGGGAGGGAATGAGGGCCACAGGAAGCAGTGGTGGGGCTTTCCCTCCATCTGGAAGCATTTAGGGCTGCTCAGCTGAGCCTGAATTCCTCTTGAAGACTTTTGACAGGCCAACTGTGACTCAACATGATTGCACATAGAGACAGCATCAGCAATAGATTAAACTTCACTGCACACTTGCTGACGGCAAACTGTCATACCACTGCTACTGCTGAGGAATGTTTCATCTGATTAAGTTACTTTCAGCAGTTTAAAATGACTGAACAGCTCTTTGTGTGTATGTGTGTGTGTGTGTGTGTGTGTGTGTGTGCTGCAGCTGCCTTCCAACACATTCAACATGTTTTAACCCACTTCAGACCTCCTGCTGTGTAGACATGTGGCCTTTATGTTTTTTTTAGTCAGGCTGCATTTAAGATTTGTTTTGGCAACTAAAGCACCTGTATATTAGACATGTATCATATAGATATTTCGTATTTGTATACATATTTTATCTTTTCTGAGTTCAACAGTTTGTATCAATAATGCAATTTTTGCTCTGGGTATGAAATAGAAAGTTCCTTTGCTGCACCTAAAAACCAAAAAACTGTAATTGATTCAAGAAAGTCCCCTGTGCATCTCTGTGTCACTAGCAGGGCTTCAGGGGATTACTCTGTGTCAATCTCATTTGACAACTTGAATGTGTGCATATGCATGGGTATCAAACTTGTGCAGGTAGCAGCCTTTAATTTGTCAAGCGTCATCACTGCTAATGAAAGGTGACTTTCATATTGTGAGGCCTAATTAACATTAATGAAGTTCTTCAGTTTGACTGAGTGCATTTTTATAAAATAACAATGTATAATAGGATTAGTAAGGAGGAAGAAAGGGCAGGTATGAAGAGAGCGAAGAGTGGAAGGGAATCACTCCACCTGTGGAGGTATAGAATTGTCTTGAAGAGAAAGCAGATTGGGAAAACTATGGGAAAGAGTTGTAGAAGCTTGGTTGAGGAGAGAAGTTATGATTAGTGAGGACTAGTATGGCTTCATGCTGAGAAAGAGCACTACATATGTGATGTTTGCTTTGGCAGTGTTTATGGAGAAATACAGAGAAGGTTAGAAACAGCTCTGCTGTGGTACATGTGATGCTGGTGCCAAGAGAGGAAGTGTGGTACTGCAAGAGGAAGTCAGAAGTGGCGGAGAAGTATGTGACAGTAGTGTAGGGCATCTATGAGGACAATGTGTGGTAGGAGTGACAGATGGATTCAAGGTAGGGGGTGGGATTAAATCAGGGCTTCTTTATTGGAATGGTGATTGAAAAGCTAACAGATGAGGTCAGGCAGGAGTCTCCAAGGACTATGAAGTTTTCAGATGACATTCTGATCTGCAGTGAGAGTAGGGAACAGGTGGAGTAGAGCTTGGAAAGGTGGAGATATTCTGTGAAGAGAAGAAGAATGAAAGTAGGTAGAAGCATCTGTGACTGAAAGTGAGGATAGATAAGTTTAAATACATGGAGATACGTCCAAAGCAATGGAGAATGCACAAGAGAGGTGAAGAAGAGAGTGCAGGCAGGGTGGAGTGGGTGGAGAGTATCAGGGGTGATTTGTGACAGTAGAATGCCAGCAAGAGTGTAAGGGAAGGTTTACTAGATACTTGTGAGGACTGCTATAATGTATTGTTTGGAAAGGGTGGTATTGAAAAAGGACCGGAGTCAGAGCTGCAGGTGGCAGAGTTCATGATGTTAAGATTTTCTATTTTGTGTGACCAGGATGGATAAAATTAGAAATGACAGTGTGCAGAATTCCTCATTTTGTCAGTGAGATTCACCCATCGTTGTCATCTCAAGTTTCCAAACAGCAAGATGGCAATGGGTTAAAAGCTCAGCTGAAGGCTTTATTGGAAATTTGCTAACTAATGGGTGTCTACTACCTACCACCATGTGCCCCATTCACCCTGATTCTATTCTCTGTGCTTCCTCATGTCCAAAATAATGGATTTAACGTATGATTTGCAAATATAAACTTTCAAATGATTTAGTTATAGGAGGAGAGCTGGGGGACACTTAAAACAGGAATACGTCGACTGTGAAGGGGTTGGCAGTCAGTGGTATGGCTTTTGCTTTTGGAGTTTTTGCAGTGGTAAAATTTTCCGATCTCATATATACTTCCATGCAAATGTTTGTGGGAGTTATCTGTCTGTGATGTCATAGAGTGAATAGTTATTGGAAGGAAAAACAATAGTTATATCTGCCATCCTTTCCATTTTATAACAAAAGCCTGCTCTGCCTGTCTGGTGTTTCCCTGAGCACAGAGTATGTTTTATGGACACATTACAGCTGCATGTTTGGCAGAGACGCGGGCTTGTGGATTTCTACAGGGTGGAGTTGATGTTTGCCCACAGGGCTCTGGTCCCATGTGTTGATCTCCTGCCAGTCTGCCATCAGTGGGTGGAGTCTGATTGCAGTAACAGAGTTCTAATAGAAGCATTTACTTTCTACCTCTTTGTAGCGTTCACACACACACACACACACTGCCTTTAATCAGTGGATGGACGTTGCTCAATCATCATTGAGGTGATTGCTATAGTGTGACATCGACATGCTCCAAGAGTGAGAATTAACTTGGAGCCTGGCTGTCTCTTGCTGAGCTGCTAGCATGTGTGCAGGTAGCGGTTGGCACTAGGGCCAAGATCATATGACTGAATCATGATTAATGACTGAAATCTTGATTTCCCTCCTATGATCCATGGTCTGTGCTTCTTTGTATGTTTGACTCCTCCCAGTATCAGGGTGTTTGGATCTTTCTGTCCTCTCTCAAAGATGTGTGTATGGGTTATGTGTGTGTGGGGATAAATGGTTAGTAGATTGATTCATATATAGCACCTTTTTTACTCTACTTGAGCACTCATAGCACTTTATATAACATCATCCACCCACCCTTTTTTCTCAACAAAGAGCAATTTGGGGTTCATTATCGTGCCCAAGGATACTTGGCATGGAGGGATTGAACCACCCCAACCTTCTGTTAGTAGATGACCTGCTCTACCTCCTGAGCCACACAGCTAAAGCCAGCCCATTAAAAATTGCTGTTGAGCTAGGTGGAGGCTGCGGCTTGGCTGTTGTAAATAAGTTTCTGAGTGCAGACTGGATAACTGCATGGAAAGCAGCATCTTGACCTCCTGCTGACAGCCACCTCGTCCCTTTGCATGCCTCTTCTGCAGCCTAAAAATAGCCAATCAGCTGCTTGTAAAATTGTTTGTGTGAGAACCATAAACTGAACTGTATTAGTTTATTGTGTGAGCTGAATTGTATTTCTCATATCTCTATTACCACAAACTCTTTTTCTGTTCTTTTTAATTAGGAGATCAGGTTAGATAATTGCCGTTAGGTTATGTCTAGGGTAACCCTCGACCAGGGATGTATCATCACTCCTAGTTGAACTTGTGAACTTGTGATAATTACTTGCGGTTAGTTAGATATTAAATCTGTTACTTCCTCCCAAAGCTAAACTTTAAACTCGAAAAATATCTCCATCCTTTTTTTGCTCAGTTTTATTCTGAAGGTTCTGACTGTAATTGCTGAATTTTGTGGCCACAACTCTCAGAATGTTTAGTCTTGCAACTATTGTAACATCATGAAATTCTCATTACAAAAAATGTTAAACCTCCATGATGTGTTTTCCTTTGAATGGGTGTAATTCTAACTGTGTCACAGCCTTTTGATTTGCTAATGTAGAAAGTAAACCTGGACAGCTCTTGGGTGTATGTGTTTAATTGTGTGATCTTTACAGTCATTCTGAAAATTAAGATTCTTCATAATATGAGATCATCAGATTGGTCTCTTCCAGCTGTAGACTTTAAGTCTTTCTATCTAAACAATAGCTTAATTGAAAAAACCTACCTGCAGTTCTTCAGCAAAGTCTTTAGACATCATCAGATGTCTTCTTTTATCTAAGAGTCACCAAAACTCATCATAATTAATCCAATGTTGGATTTTTTCATTGGACAATGCTCCTCAGGGTTGACAGTAGTCAGAGTGAATTTTAATAGCTTGACATTCAAGGTTGTATTTAGCTTGTTTTCCTTTAAATCCTAATAATTACTATTTCCTCATTGTTTTTGGTGCCATTCCCTCATGTAATGCACACTTGTGACATTGCCAACATGCACACAAAGGCAACATCCACGCTTACACCTCTGCACTGTGGAATAAGTAATAAATTCACTATGTTCCAGCAGTGCAGGGGAAGTAGACGTTTAAGGAGAAGGCATTTCCGTTTTTAAATGAATTGGAGCATGTGAAATAATCAGTTGTCCTGTAATAGAACCAGAGAACAATGACAGCTCGTATCAGAGGAAGGTCATCTTACTGACCCTGCAGGGGTGTGTTTTGTGCCTCTTAGGTGTGTTTTCTCTGTCTGCTGTAATGAGTTTCATAGATGCAGAAAATTTCCCAGCCAATGACCGTATTTACTGCTTAGGCTCACATCTACTGGGACAAACCTGAGCCAAACACCTGAAGCTGGAGGGCGTGAAACACATTGCACTCAGTGCTAACAGCATCATTTATTCATGAACGGACAACTCCAGGGTGGACAAATTGCAAAAATAGCTTCTCCACAGAGGCAGTATAATCCTGTTTGTTGAGCTGCAGTGATTAGTGTATTTGTTTTTTCTAATAAAACATAGGCGTAAGAAATTCATTGAAAGATTGTCTAAGATGTTCTTAGTTTTAAAACTTTTGAACATGAAAGGAAGCAGTACTAGAAACTCGTTTGAAGTGTGGGTAAAAAGGACTAGAAGTACGTGATTAAAAATGGCACTAGCAATAGCAGTAGTTGCTATAACTGTTTATTGGAATATTTGGAAATGTTTTAGTTAAATACATTAAATGAAATCCTCACGGAAAGCAGTCAAACCTGGCTCATTAACAGTATTATATCTTGTGTCAGTGGAGTGTGTTGGAAGTCACACCCAGACAGCCAACCAAAGGTTAAAACTCCCTCTAAAAGCGCAGGTATCACCAGATGGGCCTTTGTGTGCCAACATCCCCACTTAGCAAGCTCAGACACCTTTGCTGCCTGCAGCCTCCACCAAGCGCTCAGTAAATGTGAATGGTGATGACAGGAGGTGGAAACAGACTTCCAGGGCTCAGGAGACCTGCATAGAAGCCATGGGTAGAGTGACAAAGCAGTGGCCCTTTTTGGTTCTCTTGGCAGCTAGTGGGGCCTCCATAAGTTGAGCTAGTGCCAGCACATCTGGTAGATGCTTGATCACATTGGGGTCTTGGAAATTTGGACACCAGGCCAACCTGTTGGGCTTTTAATTGACTTTAATAATTTGGTCAGGTTGATCAGAAAGATTGGTGTGTAATAGCTTTTAATGTTAACTAAAGCCATTGCAGTGTTCTAGGTTTGGGAATTTACACATTAGAAATGCTGATGGTAGTCCTCATTAACCTTCATAATAAGCATCATCAGCAATTGTACATGTGTTGTGTCCACAAACAGTCAGATGTTTGTTGCCCCGAAGTGATGTTGTGAATGTAGGCAAAGTGGGATGCTCCACTGTTGTGTTTAATTTGTGAAATTCAGCTGTCCTGCAGGCTGATAGGCTGGTATCCGACCTCTAGATCATTTTTACCTCTGCCAAGGAGGTTGTGTTTTTAAACACGATAGCTTGAAAAGTTTTGAATGAAATCTGATTAAACTTTGTAGGGGCGTACACTGGGGTCATGTTAACAACCCATTAAAATTTGCCTTGGTCCACCAAGGTCTTCAAGGCAAATTTGATGATTTATATGTTGAAACTTTGTTTGTTGAAAAAAAACCCGGTGTATTGTCAACATGTAGAGAGTACCATATAAATGTTTAACCTCTGACGTCATCTTTAGGGTCGATAGTTTGATCTGAAGGTCAAAGTGATACAAGTGCTATATAGAGCTATTTAAAACTATGTTTCTTAATGCCATTGTTTGTATTGGCAACATTTAGGTCTATAGGAAATGGTATATCTTGCTCTTCCTCAAGTTCGAAAAAGATTCAACTTTCATAAAATATTGTTTATTTTTCAAACTATGTTTAAAATGCTACTGTTATTGTTTGTATTGGCATTTAGGAAATGATACTGGTATATAGGTTTCTAAATATCACAATATAATTTTATCTAAATGTCATGTCACATTTGACCTCTGATCTAATTTTTAGTCTTCTGCCTTTCTTTCAAGTTGACCCCAAGATGGGTTACATATTTAAGAAAGTCAAGAGAAAGAGAATTAATCCATAAATAAAAAAATAATAAAAAGTATTTATACTTAAAATTATGTCAGGTGCATTAAAATGTTTCAACAGGGCAAATAACGAAGGTTTGCCCTTGCTGTTAATAATCTAAAAGCATGTTTAAAGGAAACAAGGAAAACAAAATAAATATATTCAAAATACAATACTGTTCCCTTAAAAGTAAATACTGCCCAGAGAGGGAGCTGCTGTGGTGGTTTGCACTCTCAAGTACTTCTTTTTATTTTATTACATTTACATTTTTAATTTATTACTCTACATTTTATTATTATGTACATTTTTACTAGGCAGTACATTTTTGCTTATTTGCTTCTTATATATATGAGTATTGTATTTCAAAAACTTTCCAAATGTCTGTTATACGTTAGACCTAAGGTTGATGAAGTGGCAAACACATTTAGAAGAAAAGTATGAATGTTTTCTGAAGGTGTTTGTACTACACATGTGTTCGGGTACACTGGCTGTGGTCGATGGTGCTCTATGCACACTCAGCCAGCTCTGGAAGCCATGTGTTCAGTGTAAACTGTGCACTTTAGCTCTACCTGTTAAGACCTGGACAAATAAATATGTTTCCCAGCAACCTCAAAGTGAGCAGGAGGACAGTGAATTACGGAGAGCTTCTGAGAACCTTTTTATGCCTGATTTATTGTGCAAATCTTAAAGCACTGCATGGAAAAATATAACAAACTAACCGGAATCTCCCTTTCCCTGCTTCATACAATTCACAGGCCTTCTTATACAGTCCTATGATAAATAGTATAAATATGTTTTTACCTCCTTTACTCGTCTTCTAAAATCCTAAAATGACACATCCTTGATAAGTGGCTGTACTGTCTGAAGCTTACCAACATCAGCTAAAATAAGGTAGGTAAGGTGGAAAGGAAAGGTCCTAAACTAATATTTAGTGAGACACAAAATGGCAAGTTACTGTTAGAACATCTGGCTAACATCGGAATCGAGGACACAGCACTCAAGTGGTTTACAGCCTACCTGTCTGACTGGAAACAATTTATTCAAGGCAAGATTATCCGACTTCTCGCGTCAGTCAAACATGTTGTCCCTCAGGGAACAGTGCTGGGGCCTTTATAATTTATCTTCTTCCTCTTGGAAATATCGTCTACAATTTTGGTATGCAATTCATTTTTTATGCAGATGACACACAATAGTATTATTCTACAGAACCCAGAAATTCTCTTCCCCCTCCCGTCCTCACATCCTGCCTACAGGCCTAACCCTTTGTTGTATCTATTGTCCTTCTCCTTCACATACCTTCTGCTCAGCTTCAGCTGCTCCTCAATGATTATTATAATTATTATTGTTATCATTAGGGCATTTAACTTTTTTATATTTGCCGATTTGAGGCATCACTGCGCAGAAATGATTGACAAGCAAGGCAGGACAAAGAGAAGATCAAAATTATTTTTGTCCCTTCAACTGAGGGTAACTATTTTAACCCCAATGCATCTATCCGTAGATACAAAGTAACTCAAGTTAAAATGCTGTATAAATATCTTTGTGAAGGGTTTATACAGTTTCTAGTGCAGAAGCACTGAGTACACAGCAAAAGGAGAGAAGTGCTGGATACCAGCCCATTTACCCAGTAAAGACAAGTAGAATTTAGTCAGATATGTAAGCAGGAGTAGAAACATTTCCTTCTGCTGCAGGACTCTTCCTGTTTGAGTATAAAAGCTCTTGAGTTTTCAAAAGTGAGGTCAGTGTCACCCAGTTTCAGATGAACCACACCCAAATTGCTATATATCACTTTATACACACACACACACACACACACACACACACACACACACACACACACACACACACACAGAGAGAGAGAGAGAGAAACAGAACTGTTTTGTGGCTGTTAAATTCACTATGAATATACCTACATCGGGACTACTGTATACTACAGTGAGGGAAATAATTATTTGATCTCCTGCTGAATTTGTAAGTTTTAGAAGGAAATTTAGAAAGTAATTAGTACTCTCTAAGTTTTATGGTGGTTTCATTTAAATAGACAGAGACAGAATATCAACCCAAAATTCAGAAAAAATACATTACATAAAAGTTGTACACTAAGTTGCATGTCATTGAGTGAAATAATATTAGATCCCCAAGCAAAACATGACTTAGTAGACAACTTGGTGGAGAAACCCTTGTTTGTAATCGCAACAGTAAGAAGCTTCTTGTACTTAGTCACTAGACTTGAAGAAATGTCAGGTAGGATTTTTGCCCACTCTTTACAGAAACTCTCTAAATCCTTCAGGTTTCTTGGCTATTGCTTGGCAACTTGAAGAGTGCCGTTCACAGATTTTCTTTAGGACTGAGGTCTGCAGACTGGCTAGGCCACTCCATAACCATAATGTGCATCTCCTTTGTTGCCTTGTCAGTATTTTTTTGGGTCATGGTCATGCTGGAAGCCTCATTCATGACCCATCTTCAGGACCCATCTTCTGTCTGAGATTTTACGGTGCACCACCCCATCCATTGGTACGTCAGTGTGGTGGAGTCATCTCTGTAGCCTTAGTAGAAAAACAGCCCCAAAGCATATTGTTTCCACTTGGGGAAACATGCTTGACTGTGGGGATGGTGTCATACTCTGCCTCATTTGATGGCAAAGAGCTTGGTTTTGGTTTCATCTGACCACAGCGCTTTTTCCCAAGCCTTCTCTACTTTATTTAAATGTTGACTAGCAAACTTAAGATGGGCCTGTACATGTGCTTTCCTGAAAAGGAGGACCATTAAGCTCCTCTTTTGTATTTTGGGGCTGATCCACCACCTTTCTCATGATCATCCTCACCCCATCAGGGTAGTCTTATGATTCAGGGTCGGGGGTATCAGATTGACTGATTGATTGATTCATTCATTCATTGACTGGTTGATTCTAATCTCTGTAAACCAGAATTATTGTTGGGTTGTAGGGGATCAAATTCCTGTTCCACTCAATAGTGTGCATATCCACTTTGTGTATTGTTTTTTTTTTCTGGCGTTTTAGTTGATATCCTGTCTCTCTCTATTAAAATTAAACTAACATAAAAATGAAAGACTTCATTTCTTTGTAAGTCTGCATACGTGCAAATCCAGCTTCATGACAGGTACTGCTTACCTTGCTTGCCCTGAAGGAACGCCACTCAAGCTTACCAGTCCACACACACACGCACACACAAAAAGGAACTTTGAGTTCCTTCTTAGAGTTCTGTGGGGATGACAATTTTTTGGAGACCCACTCTGAAGTTAGCATCTCCTAGGTTTATTTAACTTGGTTACAAAAAACTAACAGGATTATTATGAGTATAAATACATTGCACCGTCCTTGCATGTCTTCAACTTCAGCAGGAACATTTGGTAGCCACTTGTTACCAAACCCTCCTTACATTTACAACCATTAGATATCATCCATGGTATTTAAACTTAACACAAAGCCAAAAAAGAAATGCTGATGAAATTTGGCTTGAGGTGCTCAAATTACACCTCAAGCCAAATGTAATTTTCTTTCTCATCAGTCAAAATTATTAGACTTTGTTATGCTAAGTGTTCATTTTCCAGAAATGATCTAGAAATGGGAACTAGACTGATCCTTTTGTTTGTCTCCCTGTTGCCAGGTTATGACTTTGCTGAGGTCCTGCGTTGGTTTGGAGAGCGAGTGGACCGGATCATTCTCCTCTTTGATGCGCACAAGCTGGACATCTCAGATGAGTTTTCAGAGGCCATCAAAGCTTTCAAGGGTCAAGACGACAAGATCCGAGTCGTCCTCAACAAGGCAGACCAGGTAGGAGAAGCTGAACAAATCTAACATGAAATTAAACTCTGCTCACCTGTGTCAGTCTAACCTTAAGCTCCTCCTCCTCACCTGTTCGATTAGGTGGACACCCAACAGCTCATGCGGGTGTATGGCGCCCTCATGTGGTCACTGGGGAAGGTGATCAACACTCCAGAGGTGGTGAGAGTTTATCTCGGCTCCTTCTGGGCCAAACCGCTGCAAAACACAGAGAACAGGTGAGATACGTTACTTCGTCTGTTTGTTCGCAGGGAATGATGCTTATCTTTCTTCCCTTAATGTTCTTTTTTTAATGAAGACCCTCTTATCTATGATTCATAATTCCAAACCAACCCATCAATTTCATCCTCTGACTGAAGCAATTTGTTTTAGTTCCCACCCCCCACCCTTCTAATCTAAAGACAAATTTTGGATGGAATTGAAAAACTAAGCTTGGAGCTACACAGCATATACACAGTTCATGTGTTTACACATTAAAACATGTAGAACAGGTGCTGCAATTAAAATTGATTATTGATTTCTCAAAAGAATTGATTGCACAAGTGGAATTGAATGAAAAAATAAATATACTATAAAAATATTCATGTGTGATAGATGGTTGTAAGAATGAAGAAAACTGTTATTCATATGTTCATTAAATAATCTAATTTAGTTATTTAATCTTTCTTCATGATGTATGTATTGTTTCATCCATCCATCCATTTGTTTGTGTGTTTACTCATTTGCTTGTTAGAGTAGGATTTCTTTCTCCATATACGTGCATTACTTCATTCATTCATTGATTCATTCCTGGTACTTGTCAGGCGTCTGTTCGAGGCAGAGTCTCAGGACCTGTTCCGGGACATCCAGAGTCTTCCCAGGAATGCTGCTCTCCGTAAACTCAACGACTTGATCAAGAGGGCGAGGTTGGCCAAGGTGAGACTGGAAGTCACACGTTGTGGTTGGAGTTAACTTTCGGGAATTCTAGACTTTCAGGAATTCTAGGAATACTGTGTAATATTTGACTGAGGATCTCTGGGATAGTGTTTCCAACTGGCTGAGTCTTATGTTTAATGGAGGTGTCCTTGTGAGAAAACGGTTTCTAATGATGTCAGCTGTTGTTTCAGCCTTTCAAATGAAGAATCGAAACATAGATGTTTTTTATTCTGGGGAAACAGGAAGCAGAAGTGGTATTTAATTTTAACACTGATGTGGAAATAAAGCCTGAATCAGACCCTAATCCTGAAACCAAGCTTACAACAACCACATGAATTCAATTTAGAAGAGTTTTTAATATTTTTTTAAAGAACTAAATTAGATAGAAAACATGCTTTAGTCACACATATCATGCAGGGCTTATATTTTGCCATCACTGTGCTGGTGTGGGTCTTTTTTTAGATATAATTTTATTTTATTTCTAGGGAAATATTCTTGCTAATAAGAACATGGTTGTATTTATGTATACAGCCAGAGGAGTCCTATAATTTTCAAAGTAGTCCTACATTAAGTAAATAAAGAAAGGAAAACTGTAATTCAGCTCAATAATTGATGTAATCACTCTACTTCCAAAAACACACAAAAAAATGTAACTGCAGTTAATTTGTTACTTGGTGTGTTTTATGTTTCAGACTTTAGAAATAATTTGGCATAATTTGATAAGAGCAGGTCTGACTAATAAATAAATAAAATGAGCTTTAAAAAATTAAAATCAGGGCCTTATTGTTTATTTGGTTATAATAATGTAGAGCTATCAAACAGTTAACAGTTTAACTTTAACTTTAACCTAGCTGCATTTTTGCTTATGGTCACCATAGTGGGGGATACAGGGCATATGCTCAGCTCAGTATTTGGAACACTTGTCCAGCCTGGTAGAAGCATATAAGAAACAAAGGGCTTTTATTTTGTAAAAAGCTTTCTAGCGTACACCACATAGCCGTAGCAGTCCCTCATACGGGGTGGATTGTTTTTTTTTACTCCAGAATGCATATGAGTCTTCAAAAGTTTGAGAGCATGTAAAATGTCGGCCATATTTGAAGTATAACAAAGATCAAGTACTTCAGGTACCACTATATTTTTGAGCAAGCAAAGAGAAGCAGGTTGATAACATCAATCATATTAATATTATTAATCTCTGTAATGTTTCGTAATGTTGTACAATGACGCTCAAGTTGATTTGATCGTCTATCATCTCAGGAGATTCAGTATGAACTCACAGCCTCTTCCTCCGTGGTTGCTTCTTTTTTCATGAGGTATTTATGTGGGAAATTGCGAAGGCTGCTGTGAAAACTTAATAATGAGGCACATCCAGCAGCTGTATCAGGTCTGTTGTGTTGTTATACAGTGAGCTGGAATCTGTCCTGAGTGAGCGATCCACACCGAGCACAGATGTGTGTTTAGCTGCAAAAGTTCTTGAAATGACACAATCCTGTGAGGTTTAGCAACTTTGTTATGGTGCATATTTCAATTATCAGCTAAACAAAGGATTTGGCTGCACTCTACTAACATATGACAAGTGCTTTCTAGTGGAAACACTGCAATGTGATGTTTGTGGTGTGATAACGTTAAGCCACTGATACAAAGGAAATAATGGGATTTGTAGATGTTTTTGTTACAGTTACAAATGACAGTTTTGTGTTTGGTTTTTTTTTTGTACATTTGAAAATGAAATGAATCTAAGCTGTTTTCTCACACATGTAGTTATGTTCAGCACCTAGAAACATGCCAAGGAGTCTTTTTAGTTTTGTTTTTCCTTCCTCTGTAACTTTTAATAAATGGCACTCATGTACTCTGGCACTTTGCCCTCAGAAATTCAATGACCTCATTCCCTCACTCCTCCCTTCTTTCCACCATCATTATGCCTTTGCCTGTGTAACCGATGATCCTCCTGCACTCCTACATTCCTCCCCCCTCCTCCTGTTTCTTCTCCTCTTCTAATCCATCAATCACCATCAGTTCCCCTCTGACCCAGCATCTCATAGTTTCCTGTTTCTCTCTCATCCAGAGTCTCAACACTCAGACTTCAAGCTATATTTTTATTCCAGCAAGAGGAAACAGCCTGAGATTTCTGCATTATGCATTTCATTCCACAATAAAATCATATTTAAAGATTTAAACAAAGAATATTTTGTGAAATATTCTTTGTTTTTATGTTGACAAAATGTTGACTTTGTGGTTGTTCCATGTAAAGATTATTTGTGCCAAGAATTATTTTTTTTCTTTACTTAAATACAAATGATTAAAGTTAAATTTGTGAGATGTCATCTCACAATTTCCAATTGTTTGAATTTTCAAATCTCATTTCATGAACCTAAACACATGAGAGTATGAGCTTCCTCACCCTCCATGGTAACCTGTAGCCCAGATAGCAGACTTCCTGTGTTGGTGGTGTGATTAAGGAAACTCTGTGTAAACAGTGCTGTTATTGAACGGAGCTCTGGCAGCGGGAGGGCTGTGACCTTTTCCTTTTGAGGAACTATCAGGGTAGTGTCTTCTGTGCTGTGCTGTGTGTTACACTAGTAACACAGAAGAGTTAAAGGGGATCAGTCATAAATAACTTCGGTTTTGTCTCAGTTAAGCGTTGCCATGTACTCAGACTTCTTCTCTGTTTGCTTGCTCACTTGTCCTGAATTTTGGCTTTTTTTTAAGATTTAATGAGCTGAATGAACTTTTGTGATCAGTTTCAATCAGCTTTCTGATGCAACACTTTTAGTTTCATTCCTCTTCTTTCAATGCAATCTCAAATGTCTCAAAGGAAAAAAGTTGCCAAAGCTGCCATTAAAAGAAACTTTAAGTTTTAAGGCACAGAATTTAGATCTGTGTCCCCTCCACGGCATTTTAAAATGCTTATGATCTCCATTGCTTTCCTGCTTGCAGGTGCATGCCTACATTATCAGCTACCTGAAGAAAGAGATGCCATCTCTGTTTGGACGGGAAAAGAAGAAGGATGAACTGATCCAGAGACTCCCGGAGATCTACACCGTCCTACAGAGAGAGCACCACATCAGCCCTGGAGACTTCCCCAATGTCACTAAGATGCAAGTACGTAAAAGCAAACACAGTAGTCAGCAGTTCCCAAAGACCTCTGTGCAATTAGACAGGAGTCATCCTCTGCTGGTTATTAAAAAGAATGGCTTGGCTTTACACACACGCACACACGCACACGCACACACACACACACACACACACACACACACACACACACACACACACACACACACACACACACACACACACACACACACGAACATTTTGGACCTGGATATCCTGAGAATATTTTTACTCAACCCAGATAAAGTCTGTTAATCACTTTTAACACAACAAAAAGAGACAATGTAACTGTAACTACCAATTTTAGAATTGTTTTTTGTATCACAGTCATATCACAGTAACAGTTGTCTTTATTTCCTTGAAACAGAAGCCGCTCGTACCGTACGGGAAATGATTTAATTCCCTGTTGAATTTGACAGTTTGCTCACTTCCAAAGAAATGAGCAGTCTTCTAATTTTTATGGCAGTTTCATTTTAAAGGAGAGAGACAGAATGGCAAATATACAGAAAAGAAAAGCGCATTACTTAAAAGTCATGAATTGGTTTGCATGTCACTGAGTAAAATAAGTATTTGATTCCGAAGCAAAACATGACTCCTTATACTTCTTTGTAAGTGAACAAATTTAAAAATTCAGTAGGGGATCAAATAATTATTCTTCCCTGACTCTATAAAATTGTTTTTTAATTTGACAAATAGGAAGCAACACATAGGAGTAGCAGTGCTATACTTCTTGCCCACTCGGTGGAATTGTCATTCTGAAGTGCATGTGTCCTTTAGAGTGGCAGAGTTTGCACAGAGTTTGGACACTGGCTGATAGACCTGGAGCACTGGGTTTAATATAATCCCTGTCCCTGTTTATGCAAATACAGGAAAATCATTGTTTAGTAAAAGAAAACCTGAATTTAAATGATAAACAAATGATTATAGCATTGCATCATGTCATCATGCGGAACAATGTGTGACCTGAAGAAGAAGAACTGTTTTCCTGACGTCAGGGAAGGTTTTAGCTGCTGGGACAGAATGAACTGAACTGCAGCTGCTCTGCTGGGCCGATAGAGAGATGCTGCACAGCAAGTGTGTGTGTGTTTCCCACAGCTAAACTTTGTTTTTATTGGATTATTGGCAGAGAAAATGTTTGAGATTTTTCACTTCCCTGGTGAGATGTCCTGAAAAAGAGCCTGTGGTTATTTTACAAATAGCTTTCTTTAAGCAGCGACACCAGTAATTAAATTATTATGGTATTAGTAATTAGAATTCCAGAAAAATGTCCTATTATGTTAAGTGAAACTTTTACATGTCATTCAGAAATGTGTAAAATTCATAGATTTTTGTCCAAAAAATTGCTAAAACACACTTACCTCTCTGAAAATCCAACCAATATGCAATCATGCTGTCAGCGTGTTAGTAAGTCCCATTTAGGCCTTTTTATTGGGCTGTGGTTATTTTGCTTCTGAATAAAATACATATCATTAATGAGGCTTGGATCTCATTAAAATGTAAAAGGACTGTGCATGGCTGTGGCTCAGGGGGGTAGAGCAGGCCTTCTACTAATCAGAAGGTTGGTGGTTTGATCATGGCCAAAGTTGCTGTGAGTGCTCAAGAGTAGTATAGAAAAGCATTGAATAAGAAACAGTCCATTACTCATATGGTAGTTACTTACCAACCATGAGTGAAGCACGACCCTGTAACTAGGAGATCAGGTGACCCCTGCTGGCCAGTAAAACAAATTCAGGTTTAAGGTTTGTCTGCTTTACTTCACTGTGAGAATCTCTGACCATTTTTATGTATAGTCAACAACAGGTGTAATGCTCAAAACAAAAGGAATCCCAGTGTTTTGGGTGGTGATTTAAAATAAACTACATTGACAACAGCAAACTCACTAAGTCAAGGAATCAGCACACAAAACAAGAAAGGTAAACAACATCTAAACCTCAGTTTGAACCCAAATTTTAAAACCATAATGCCACTTTCTAAAAAGCACACCCATTTCCCTGAACTATAAACACTATGCCCCTGCTTTACCACATAAGTCAGATGTGGTGGACTATTACTGCAAAACTCTACACACAAATCCCTACATTTGTCAGTGCTGACACCATGTGGTCACTTACGGTGTGTTCACACCGAACGCGATAGACGCGACCAAAACGCGCCAGACGCCCCAAGAAAGCACTAGCAGTCAATAATGTTAACTCACATAAGCACAGCTTTAGCTCGATCAGCACACAGTTAACGAAGTGGAAACACTAGGAGTCAAAATGCATCACACACCAATCAGAAACTTGGATGGATAGTCAAAAGGGCCAAAGTCAGCTCATTCAGGTTTGAAACAATGCATCCAAAGACATGCAAAGGAAGCGGTCGAGGAGGAGGAGAAGTAGGTCTAGGACACCAGCGAGGAGGAGGTGGAGGAGGTGGAGGTGGAGGAACATAATTGGCTATCGGGCTATTGTAAATGTCCCTGGTCAGCATGGAGGGAATGTCACTCTGTGCGCAGCCATCAGCCAACGAGGGATACTCCACCGCCATGCCATTCTAGGACCCTATAACACTATAGCTCCTTGCTTTTCTTGATGGTCTGAGACAACATATGTTCCAGCTGGACTACAGGGAACCAGCACAGCCAGAGCAGCCTCACTACATTGTTGTTTGGGATAACGCCAGCTTCCATCGCGCTGCTATGGTTCATGACTGGTTTACCAGTAACCCAAGGTTGTCTAACATCTTTCTGCCTGCATACTCTCCCTTTCTAAACCTGATGGAGGAGTTATTTTTGGCTTGGTGGTGGAAGGGGTACGACAGAGAACCTTATGTCCGTGTGCACCTCCTCCAGGTCCTGAAAAACGCCTGCCTAGACATATCAGTAGATGCATGCCAAAGGTGGATCAGGCATGCAAGGACCAGGATTTTACCCCCCGCTTCCTGGCCAGGCCCAATATAGTTTGTGATGTGGATGAGATTCTCTGGCCTGACCCAGACCACAGACAGGATGCTGAGGTGGACTAATGTTTTTGGTGTGTGTTGTACTGTATGGTACATGAATAAAAATGTGCCACTGTATATACATTGGTTGCATCTTTTGTGTTCATCATGTGAAAAGGTTTTTGAGGGGAAGAACCACAAGCAACACAACTTGCCAGTTTTGGGAATATTGTTTTACATTTATTGCACCAATGTGTACGACTATGTTGTTGTGTGTGTGTTTTTGATGTCTTGTGTGTGCTGTCTGTGGGAAATGTTTTGTTTTTCAGCAAGAGTGAATGGTTTTGAGTGTAGAGCTTCATTTTGACCTGACAATACAATGTTTGGGAAATTGGGTGAGACGTTATGATTTGTGTTTACTGTTTTGGCAATATGAGATATAATTTCAGAAATTTGTGTTTAAGCAATCGACAAAACCTGGAATAAATGGCAGACTGGCGGGGGAGGGGGTCAAAAGTTTAGTGACTAACATTAATCCCACATGCAAATATCAGTTTGCTGTAATCTTGTGTTAAGGTTTGTGGCAAAAAAAGAAAATGTGCAGAGTAAAGCCTTGCAGAAAGGAGTCCAGCTTGCATTCCTTTTGAAAGCTGCAAGCTGGAGCAGAAAGAGCAAGCCACCATGTTAAGATAATGTGTTCAAGTACCTCATCCAAAAAATATACCACAATTTTAAAGGCTTCATTATCTGTCATCTTTGTAGTTGTTTCTCTGGGTGTGAGCTGTAAAAGTCGTTAGCAGACGTTAACCTGTGTCTCTTCTTCTCCTCCAGGACATGCTGCAGCACTATGACTTCAGTAAGTTCCCATCTCTGAAGGTGAAGCTGATTGAGAAGGTGGATAAAATGTTAGCCTCAAAGATTGCTGTTCTTATGGCGATGATCCGGGAGGAGGAGGCCAAGCAGCCTCCTGCCATGGTGTCAGGTGGTGCCTTTGAGGGCTCCCAGGATGGGCCCTTTGGTCAGGGCTACGGTGAGGGGATCAGTGCTGGGGCTGACGCTGAAGACTGGATTGTCAGCCGGGACAAGCACCGTTACGATGAGATCTTCTACACTCTGATGCCTATCAATGGCAAGATAACTGGCGTCAATGCCAAGAAAGAGATGATGAACTCTCGGCTGCCCAACACTGTGCTAGGGAAGATCTGGAAGCTATCCGACTGCGACCAGGATGGCATGCTGGACGACGAGGAGTTTGCCCTCGCTCAGCATCTCATCAAGATCAAACTGGAGGGCTACGAGCTGCCCACTGAGCTCCCCAACCACCTGGTGCCCCCATCCCACCGCAAAAACCCTACTGCAGATGCCTTGTACAATCATATTGAGGACTAGAGTGCTCACAGGACGCCAAGCAAGCTGCTGAAGAGAGACTGAGCAGAGAAGAGGTGTAAAAATGTAAAGAACCATCACAGGTGAACGTGTCTGCTGCTGCTCGTTGAACAAACAGGAGAACAAATGGGCCACCTAATGCTACAGAAGGTCAAAGGGTAAAGTTTTGTTGGATACATTCACTAAGACGATGCATTAGAGCCTAATAATGCTTGACATTTTCAGGCAGCAGTCAAACAAAGCACTTTTATTTTGATAAGATTTTACATAATGAGCATTTCAGCTGATTTAATTGCATTAAAGAAGAAAAGTGACAAAGTTCTTATATAATATAGCCACATTTGCCTAATTCTGGCTTCACCATTCACTTTAATTTCTGAAGGAGAGCATATTCATATTCATATATTCATGTTTAACCTTGAAAACCGACTATCCAAAGGTAACAGTTAGTGCTAGGGTGCAGTTTATTCATTTTACTGCAACATATTTCAAAGGACATCACTTGCACAAAACTTTAGATGTAAGTTTAAATGCATACTTGCTGGTGTTCAAAGTGCCCATAATATCTTTTCTGGATTTTTCCCCATCCTTCAAGCTGTTCCAGCTTTATCCTAAAAGGTCTTCACAGTTACACAACAATGACAGTTATTCTCCTTCACAGAAAAACACTGCTAAACTGACTGAAACACCTGGCAGTCCAGGCTGTAGCAAATCTCTATTCAGGTAAAAACATTTGTAGCACTATGGAAACTTCGTCTTTAAACGCTTTTAGAGAAAAATACCAAAGATGTGTCTTGATGATGACATTATGCAAAATAAAGAAATAAATAAATAAAATAAGTTAATGAAATAAAAATTAATAAAATCTAACATTTTAAACAATCGCAATGGCTCCAACAGCATCACAACAAACTAAAGCTGGGGAGTAAAAGCTGACATAGTATGTATTGTAATCAGAAGCTGTAATATAGCTTTATTCCCACTCCATGTAGGCCTCACAGTGAGGTCAGAGGTCATAGTCTGCAGCTCAGTGCTAATTTGCTCACAGGGATAGACAGTGTACTGAAATGCAGTTGTCAGTATGTGCTCAATTGATTCTGCTTCCTGACATTGTAAAATGAAAAGGACAGGAGGAGAGCCATGACCTCTGATCTTATAATAACAAGACTGAAAACTTCAGCGTCTGGTCTTAACATCACCATTCAAAGAAAAATTTTAAACAGGAAACAGAGTTTGCAGGAAATAGGTTCGTTGTCTTGTTATTTCTTTCTTCTTTTCTTTTTTTAAATGTCAAATTTCAAATGAGATGACATCAGAACAAACTAAGATATCGCAACACATTTTTGCATCCCATCTGAGACATAAAACACTCAACAACATAACCCAAACCTAAAAACCCAGCAACAAAATTAGCAGTAACTTCCAACTATTGGTTTGAAAAACAATTAGCTAAAATTATAGAGGATTTTTAACAGATAAGATAAGTGGGAGGAGGTAACTCATGCGGTTTTTATGGTTAAATAAATGTCTGAAATTGTATTTTCTGATATATATACATGAATTATACCTTTAAAACCACAGCAGATGTAAAGGGAAGACGTTCCATATCAGTGCCTTTTCATTTCAAAGGGTTTTAGTTTGTCAGAATACATTGTTTTAATTTGACATTGTCACCATGTTGCTGTTTTTAAGTTGTGTTTAAAGGCCTCTGTTCCTATGACAGGACTGTGGTTATCCTTGAGGATTTTACAGGAGGTCTGCTGTACATCAGTGCCTTTTAACATGCAACTGTCAGTGCATTTAATTTCCAAGCCCGTCTACAATAAATTACATTCATATGTTACTAATACTGTTTTTAACATCCATTTTCATCTGCTTATCTAATTCAGGGTTATCATATAATGTAAGTTAAGTGTAAGGTTCAGAGCCCTTAAAAATCTGAGGATAACCCGATAACATATTTGTTAATAGCTGGAGGAGGTGGGGTGGAAGGAGTTGTCACAATAGGCAAAAAAGTTCTGTAGTTAAAGTTTGAGGAAGATGACGGTTTCCTTAGATGTGACTTAAACTACTGTGGAGATTTTCTGTAGTTTTTTTTTTAAATGTAGACATCAGATTTCTTTCCCAAAACTGAACCATGTTATTTCAGTAATAATAAGAATAAATAATTAAAAAATGTAGATATTTTTCTAAAAAGTCAAACCTTAATGCCCTTAATTCCATCTCTCCACCAAGTTTCATGAAGTTCAGCTTGTTTTTTTTCTGCAAACCTTCTTTTGTTCAGATGAACAAACAGCAACAGGTTCCACCTACTTAATGAGGGTAATAATAATGCCTGCATAGCACAGCTTTTGTCTTTTCTGTCTGCTATTGGGACAAAAACTGGTGGAATTGCTAGATTAATAAGTGTCATGTACTGTTTTTGCTCAGCAACCACACAAAGGCTTTCAATCTTCCAAGCAAAAGGGCACATCTGCAGTCACTCGCTGTCCCCGTCTATAAAAGTGAAACCTGTATGAAACGGCATGGAACAGGAGAATCATGTTATTTTCTTATGTTTTCTGTATGATTTTATCCGTCCAGCTGTACATGTAGTGAAAAGGTCGAACTAACTTCCATTTACCTGAATGTAAAAGGTTTTTTTTCTTTTTGAGCTGGATGTATTTTGTAATAATGTTGTTCCAGTGTTGTTCTAATGCATTTCCACCTCTCATCCTGTTAGCAGAGCTGGAAATGAATAAAATTAATAAAGTTTATTCAGTACATGTACTCAAGGTTCCACTGTTTTGTTTTTTGGGACTTTATTATAACCACATTTCTCAGACAGTTATTTTTTCTGTTTGGAGTTTGTTTGTCTATATAATGCCTAAGAGAAAAGACATTAGCAGTGAACTTAGGGAAGCAATTGTTCCCGTCCAACAGTCTGGGAATGTTGGACGGGATTAATTATTATCTTCCAAATAATTTGAAGTTCATTCTTCTACAGTGAAAGATTTAGGACTCATTTAGCATCTTAAATGTTAAAGGTCATAACAGTGTAATTATAAGACTCAACAAGTATGGCCTGCTTGGAATAGTTGCCAGAGGAAAACCTCTTCTCGCTAAACAGAACATGGCACTAAGGTTAAGGTTTCCAAAGTTGCATCTTGAACAAACCACAAGTCTTCTAAGAGAAAGGAATCAAGCTCATGCCCATACCACCCTTAGCACACCAGCTGTCAGAAGGTAAATCTGGTTAATACTGGGATGGAGGACTACCTGGGAATACCAAGTGCTGCACTGTTTGCTTAGGATTTAGAGTGCACTATAGCACAGAAAAAGGACTAGGGCAGATTCTTATGGTCTCTTGCAGTGGACGTCCCTTTGTGCTCGTCCTGCTAGATGTTAGTGCAGCATATAATACTGTTGACTAAAATAGTACAGAGATTAGAGCACACCTTTGGTATATCATATCTATCTGATCGATTTCAATTAGTGCATATAAATAGAAAAGGTTTCACGCATAAAAGTTAGTCACAGAGTTCAACAGGGTTCTGTGCTGGGACCAATTCTTTTTACATATAGGAATAAATAGAAAACACTGTCATTCCTATGCTTTCTTCAAATCAACTGTTAAACTGCAGACATATTTGAAAGACTTGAAAGCCTGGATGACCTCTAATTTCCCACTTCTAAATTCAGACGTAGTTCATTGCACTGCATTACCTTGTAACACTGTAATTCATTTTTGACCAGTATATGTCTTTCAATACACACATTAAACAAATATGTCTAGGACTACTTTCTTGCATTTGCACAAATAAAACTAAAATGATAGAAACATCCTGTCTCAGAGTGATGCTGAAAAGTCTTCAGTTAATGCAGAATGCTGCAGCAGAAGTACTAAATAGGACTGTCAAGCACTGTCACCAAGTGCTTTCTCATAGGGACAGAGGAATTCCCATAAGCTACTTTATGAATAGCATAGGAGAGACCACAGTCACTGCTTTCCTAGTGGGAATGTGCAGTTATGAAACTGTTTGAAACTTTGGGGCTGTATTTAAAGACACACCCTATAAATTACTTGGTCTTGCTACTGGAAAGGACCTTTAGGAAGACGTTCAAACCCTCTCCAGTGAAAAATGGTAATTATTACATAATGTCCTGTTCCCTTGCAGAGCTGCATTCAGGTGGTTTTGCCAGGATGAGGGACGGTTATGCATTATTAATTATAATCCAGGAAACACGCACTCTTAAGTTTACTTTTACTGGATCTTGAAACGTTTCCTCTCTTATCTTTTCCTCTCCAGGTTTTATTTAGTTTTATACAAGACCAAAAGGTTTCAAATTAGGACTCAGTGTGCATTTCGTTAAACTGGATCTTAATCCTGGTTCTTCTTCAGGACACTTGCATTTTGGTGCATCATTTATTCACATTGTAGCTTTTATACATAAATATATGGTGGAAAGATTTAGAAAGAAAGATAATGCATTAGAAGCATGTCTGTGCGTGTGTGTTTTGTGTTACTGTCATGTTGAACTTTGACTCTTTTGCTGTCAGGTGAGTGGATCTGCTCAAGCCGTAAATCCAATGGCTCCAAAGTACACACACACACACACACACACACACACACACACACACACACACACACACACACACACACACACACACACACACACACACACACTTCAACTTCTTCAAAAAAGACGAGACATTATATTGGCTTTTATTCAGTTCTTGTAGAATTACCATAACCACACCAATAACCTCTTACCTAACCTTAAATCAAGTATTCACCCTAAATTTTATTAATTTACTTTGAATCTCTGCAAATTAGCTGTGTAAACACATTTATGTTCCCACAACATGGGCAATACTTGTACACACACATCACATGAATTCACACACCTCTTTTATGGCAACATTTGGTGCAGACAATAAAATCAGATCAACAGGGTGTCACTCTTCACTGGATCAGAAGGGGATTATTTCTTCTGATACGGATGTCTTTTCCCCTGAGATTCCAAAGTTGAAAACAAAATAAATCATAAAGAGCTTTGGGCTGCACAGGACTGAAAGGTAAAAGCATGTTTCCTCTGTCTGTGTGCTTGCGTGCTGTATATAGCTTCTCTTCCTGTTCCTGTAGTTTGTTTCTTTCTAAGTTCTTCTGCAGGTTATCTTAGCACCGGGATACTTAAAAGTGACCACATTGCTGCACAAAAGTGTTTCCTGTTTATGTGGACATTTTTAGGCTTTGTGGGCCATATTTGTATCGGTCACTTTACAGTGTATTGCTAAATTGGAAAGCAGAGATAAAGAAGGACATTTTGACAGCAGTATGGATTTTAGACTGATCTTTATCTTTAGACTGAGGTTAGCTTAGCTTGGAACAAACACCAAAGTTTAAATATCCTGTTTAAACTTTTTAGTACATCCATCTGGTTGCTATACATTTAGCAAAATTAAGATTTTACTTTTAACATGATGCATTGCAATAAATTGCATTTTGTAACATAACTTAGCAGCATGGTACAGTTTCTCTGTAGTCTGTAGAGTTCAGTTTCTTCTCACAATAATTATGTTGAAGTTTTTTCATATCACTTATAACTATTAGAAAGGCATTTTGATTAAAAAAAATTTAAACAAGAAAATAAGTGAAGGATAATAGGACAACAAATTAGGTTATCTACCTTTCTATCTGTGCCTGAATGTCTTGGCATCACTCTACAAAATCAATGATCAACTTAGGTTTGACAATTATAAAAAAAGAAGTGTGCATACACACACATTAATGGCACAAAGCAATGAGTGAGTGAGTTAGGTTATTAAAGCTTAGGAATTTTTACAGCTACATTACATTTAGGTGTAACTGCTGTTGTCAGCATGGAAGAAAATAAAATGTGTCCAATTTAACTGTTGACTCAGGCAAGTGAACTGACAACTCAGTTTAATTTGCCTAGTCAGCTGATTAATCCTACCAAAGGGCAAATGATGAGTGAGGCTTAAATACTTAAAGGATCATTCTGCTTTATTTCAGTCTGGTTTATTGCCCCTATTCTGTTTCTCCTCTTGCTCTAAGGCTCTTTTTAACTTAGGCCATGCAATCACTTTGTGTCCATCTCTGTTATTTGACTATCATGCATGTTATGCTTATTTTAAGTATTGCTTAAAAATCAGTGACTTCGACAAGTCAATCGCAATGTGTCAAAGAACCAGTGTAGTGCGACAGAGGCTCTAATAACCAAGAGGCACAAGAACACAAGGATGCATAAACAGAACTAAGACACTTTGAACAGTAACAACTAAAGTCTTTCAGTTTGCATTTTTTTGCCTTTAACGTGCAGACTGAAATGTTAAAGGCATTAACTGACACTCCTGTGTGCCACGGATGTGTCTGTCTGATATTACGCTCTCTGATGTGTTACTGTTGTCCAAACTAGATCTCTCATGAAAACGTGTTTTTACTTGTTTAAATGTATAAAGTTAAAGCAAGAAAAGGTCAAGATCTGAAAACTGCGTGTCTGTGACTTTTAATGTTTTTCATGTTCAGCCCATCAGGATGGCGACAGAGGAGGATGGGGCTGGGCGAGTCCGACAGCTGCAGGAGCAGCGGATGGTAGTTCAAAAGAAAACGTTCACCAAGTGGATGAACAGTGTCTTCCACAAGAATGGGGTGAGATGGGAAGAAGAAATAATTCTAAGAAATAATTATGCATTGCATATGTAAGTTAAATGAATTTATTTAACTTGCATACATGTTCCAGCACATTTGACTAAAGGTTGTTACATATAGTCGTAACTGTGTGAGACATAATCAGGATGTTTGTATTATGCGGATGTAACAGTTACAAAGCGATGGGTCCAGTAAATATTATCTCTTAGTTCTTTTCAATGTAAACAACCAAATTTTCAAGCCAACATTAAATGATACAATACGATGAATCAAAAGGCTTTTTGAAATCATTTCAAAAAGCGGAAATCAATTTCATATTCTATCTTGTACAAGTCATTGCTGAACCAATAGTAACAAAGCAAACAAACAAAGAAATAACAAACAACAACAAAAACAAAAGAGTAAATGCTATGAGACATGAGTATCAAGAAACTAATACATTCAGACAGTTAAAAATGTAATTGAAAAACAAACAGCAGTAACCTCAACTGTTAAAACTGTCAAGCAGAGATTAATGGGAAATTAGTTTTCTCATCAAAGTCAAATACGAGTTCCCAGACATTCCAGAACGTATGAGAAGAGTCCTGGAGATAATAGTAATAATAATAATAATCATAATCATAATAATAATAATTCATTTTATTTGAGGGCACCTTTCTAAAACCCAAGGTCACCTTAAAGATCTTAATAAAACAGTAGATTAAAATACATTAAAATAAATTAAGATACAAAAAAACAAAAAACAAAAAACAAACAAATAAACAAGATTTGACAACAAGTAAGATCTGTATTAAAGGGAGTAAGCCAGTTAAAACAAGTAGGTTTTGATCTGTGACTTAAATAAGGGAAGGGAATCTATATTTCTTAAGACCGAAGGAAGGGAATTCCAGAGGCGAGGAGCAGAGCGACTGAAAGCTCTGTTCCCCATAGTGATAAGACGAGCAGGAAGAACAACAAGATGAGTGCCAGATAAAGATCTGAGAGAGCGGGAAACAGTGGTGATATGAAGCAGATCACAGAGATTAGGAGGGGCAAGATTATGGTTGCACCTGAGAAAGAGTCTTATCGTTTTCACCTTAAGCAAATAAGGAATTAAGGAAGGAATTAAAGTGTCTTTAATCCAGGTGATGGAGATTTCTGTTTTATTACAATTAGCCTCTTAATAAGAAGGGTCATAAAAGCTAAGGACCTTTGATTATTATTTTGTGTGTGTTCACACACTAACTACACTTTATTACTATATTAGATTTGACTTACAATCTCAACAGCATTTGTGCATTTTATCCTTGCATGCTTACACTTTCTTCTTACCCGCTGCAAGGTTATCAAATATTTTTGAGGCCTCTATGTTAGCACACTAGCTGTCATGTTGTAGCTGTCATCTTAGAGCAAAGTGCTAAGTTGGAAGCTAACAAATGCTAGGTTGGTTAGCAGGCTTAATCCTTAAACCAAAAAAGAGGAAAACACAGACAGAGATGGCTGCTATTTAGTGGTAAGTAAAAGCAATTTATTTATGGACAGAATCCAAAGACAGATAGGTGGGCCAGTCCATATAAAATCATTCACAGTGATAAAATTATACTCACAGTCAGCACTTTTTAAAAGGAAATGATAACGTTTAAAACGTTTGAAATTACTGTCATGGCTATTAATAGTAGAGCCAAAAATCATTTCATATCCTGTAAAGACATTAAAAACATAAAAAAAAAACATTCTGCAGTCCCAACATTTTGACTTAAAGATTTTTTTATTAAAAAAAATATTTTTTTTATTAAAAAAAATCTTTTTAATTATTTTGCCCCCAAAATGTTACAGATACTGAGTCATCGATAATGACAAGAGTTAATCACTGCAGTCCTGTGCAAAATATTCAACAATACAGCAGGGTGATAACATATGATACTGTATATAGCAGTTTAACACACAATTCTTAATCTTTAATACACACTTTTGATCATTTGAGTACATTTCCTTACCTGTGCTACGCAGTAGAAAGTGCATTGTGGTATTAGTACTTTTACTTTAGTGAAGGACTTCCTTCACTGATTTTTTCCAAACTTGTTACAATGTTACAAAAAAAATATCCAAAGACAGAATTACGGTACAAGGTGATTCACAGCAGCTACACAGAAGACACATAATAGTGTAGAGGGAATTCCAGGAGTTATTCATGGATAGAGAAAGAAATCTAAATTAGAGGTTACAACATACACAGGAAATGCAGTATCATCAAATACTTAAATGTTTAAGTGGAGAGGAAGGATTGAAAAGTAACTGATCTTAAACTGAATTCTCAAACCATTTGAGAATAAATCACACCACCTGTAGGCGTTTGTTTGGTCCAGCAGTAGATAAAAGAATGGCACCCACACACTTAAACTAAGGTTACCAAATAACTGCAAGGTTTAGTAATATTTCTGATTTGCAAGCTTGAACAACGTGAACATCAAAAATCTGGTACAGTAACGGGGAGCTTCTATGTCAGGTTTGGCTCGTAACTGAAACTGTCCGGATCTCCTGCAGGAGAAATTGGAGCTGACTGACGTCTATACTGAACTTAAAACCGGAGTAGTTCTGATCCGTCTGCTGGAGCTCATCGCCAACGAGAAGTTGCCATCGCGGAGCCGAGGCAAGCTAAGAGTCCACTTTCTGGAGAACAACAGCATTGCCATCAATTTCCTCAAAACCAAAGTAACCTACTTTTTCCTGAAGTGTCCTGAAAGTGATCCACCAAATTTACAAATATACAAAATTAATCTTATACACACAAACCTCAGTGTACAAGTGTATATGGTTATAGTATTATTCCACATGAGGAGAATGTTCTTTTCTCAGTAATTTTTAATCTTGATTAAATGTTAGTTCTAAAAAGCCAATCACATTATCCTAAATGTCAAGGTAATGACTTTCTGTTCTTACTGGCAGCTGTTAAATGTTGAACTTCATAGCAGTCTCACGAACGACAGGTTCACACTGCTCTATGCTCTACCGTTAGATTCGGGTGGATCTAATTGGTCCAGAAAATGTGGTGGATGGGGATCGTACACTGATCCTGGGGCTGCTGTGGATCATCATCCTCAGGTTTCAGATTGGACATATTAACCTGGAAGAGGTATCGATTTAAAACTACAGCAGAATCAGTTATCTCCTTTAATCTAAACAATTTATTTATGAATTTAACATATTTAACATTTTCCCTCTTTTTTGGGGTATTTTCCTTTTCCCTTTCCTTTCCCTTGCTCCTCCACATTTTTACTTTTGTCTTTCCATCTCCTTGTCTTTTAAATCTTTTCCATTTTTGCCTCGTTCTCATTTCATCTCACCCACTTCCCTCCTCCTCTTTCTCAGGGGAACAGCGTAGCTCATCGCTCAGCCAAGGAGGCTCTGCTGATCTGGTGTCAGAGGAAAACATCAGGCTACAATGGTGTTGACGTGCAGGACTTTTCCTCCAGCTGGAGGGATGGACTTGCCTTCAATGCTCTTATCCACGCCCACCGGTAGCATACTTGTGCACACGCATTTTTGTTGTATTTGTGAGGTCCCTCATAAAATGTTTCCACTTTCCTAAAATATCCTCGAAAGTCAAAAACTCAAATGGAAACTCAAATCGCTTCTCACAGAGTAAACAAACATGTGTCTGTCCATCCCAGACCTGACCTTTTTGACTACCACCATTTTCATGGCGATAACCCCCAGCGTAATCTGGAGCATGCGTTCACTCTGGCAGAGCGGGAGTTCAGTATCATGCAGCTTCTGGAGGTGGATGACATCATGGTCGCTCATCCTGATGAAAAGTCCATCATGACCTACGTGTCTCTGTACTACCACTACTTTTCCAGGATGAAGCAGGGGCAGACCATCCAGAAAAGACTTGCCAAGGTTGGATTCAGCACAAACATAAACACAGCAACATTGCATACAACAGAAAAAAAGATCAGTCAGATAAATAAATAATATGACCATAATAGCTTAATACATAATATTAACTTAAGCCTGTGATTCTAAATTTGTGTATAGATGAGTGCACATAAATATATATGACACATACAGACATGCACATGTTGTAGATATTAAAGGTGACATATTTCTAATATAAGGCAGAATTGTTTGTGTTTAACTATTAACTTAAACGTGCAGTAAAAATAAAAAAGAGAAGCAATGGGGCAGAGAAAGAGTCTGTATCAGTCTGTCAGTCCATCTTTTCAGACTCAGTCGGCTATTGTAACTCGATGTTGATTAGCAAAAACCGAGGCTGGTTACAATACAACTGACATAATTTTATGGAAAATCTAATCTAAATGGTTTCTGAACAATTACATTCAATTTATTTGTCCCTAAACTCAAATTGTGGGTCCTTTTTTTCTTTAAATAATGTGTTGCTTGACATAATGTCTGTCATACCGTTTATAGTGTGGACTGCTCTGCCCCATGTGGGCTGCTTTTGGTATTGTAACCTGCTCTAAATAGTGTAGATTACTGCTACACAGCTGATGGGATTTTTATTTTGGTAGATAAGAAGGTATTAGTAGCTCAAATGAGAACCATTCATAAAAGAGGGCTGTGGATGTTAAGAATCACATCAGATCACATACAATGAGATGCTGCCGGAGGCAGCAGCAGGAACTCATTCAGAGAACCACACACCTTTACCACACTGAAGCTACAAGCCTTTATCTGCTTCACACATGTTCCTTCTGCTGTACATGATAATAACCAAGTTAAACTGAGTTAAACTGTTTTGGGGCTGAGTGTTGTCAGATGTTTTTTAAGGTTTGCATTTTGCTTATTTGGACTGAGGGTTATGGTTTCAGGAGTGAAAGTGCTGTGACTGAGCACTGATGCTGCTGTATTGCTTCTCATTTTTAAATAACAACCAAATTAGTTCATGGGAGGTGAAACTAATGTGTTTAATTTCTCATCTTAAGTCACGTACACAATGGAAGTGATAACTACAGCTTTGAAAATTATGTTAGAAGCCACTTTTATATTTATTAGCATTTTTGCATTGATAGGTAGGCAACTATAAATCATAAATTAAGCAAGCCAATCATGTGATGTAATATAACAGCCATGTGTTTTAAAATCAACATTGGCTCATATAGCTTGTGATAGTGATAGTGCTCAGGCGCAGTGACCAGCATTTTCAGAATGCCAGGAAGTGACTGACAGCAGTCTTTTCCAATAAGGTTGAGCAGTTTCAGATTGACACTTTTTTTTTACCCCAGTGGGGTTGAGGGGACATCAAGAGGGGCAGGTGCAGGATGCAGAATTACAGTTAGCAGAATTAGAGTCAGCCAGCAACAATGGGGATAGCCTATTAACAACGAAATTATTAAAAAGGCAAGAAATGTAATTTAAGGATTCATTTAAATGAGCAACTTTGCTTGGTTGCTAATTCTTTGGTTAAGAACAATGTTTTTGTCTTTGATTTGCCAGTCCAGATTCCATTTTAACATATCAAACCAAAACATCCAGAACACAAAAGTAGGACTTCATTCTTTTCTCCACAGATTGTTGGGATGCTCATGGAGCTGGATGGCATGAAGATCCAGTATGAAAGAATGGTCTCAGATCTGCTTCGCTGGATCAAAACTAAGGTAACAGGTCAATCCAATTCTATATATATATTACAGAAAAACACCGGAATATAAGACAAAAAAACCCAAAAAACAATTAATGAATTAAATTTGGTGATTATTGTTTGACTTTATTGACTGAAGATGGTGCAGCTGAATGACAGAAGATTCCCAAACTCTTTGAGGGAGATGCAGAAACTGATGAGCGCTTTTAAGACCTACAGAACTGTGGAGAAACCTCCCAAATACCAGGTCTGATGACCCTCACATTTTAAATTCAGCATCCTCCTTTATTAATCTCGTTAAAGTTAAGGCTTGTTTTTCCAGGAGCGTGGGGCAATTGAGGCCCACTTGTTCAGTCTGAGGACTCAACTGGCAGCCAACAACCAATGGGCTTATAATCCTCCAGAGGGTACAGAACACTACCAGTCAATTATAATATAAGGGCTGCTACGACAAAGATCGCTCATGCTGTTGTGTGTTTGTAAAGGTAAAACTCTGAATGACATAGAGAAGAGCTGGGCTATGCTGGAGAGGGCGGAACATGAACGAGAGCGAGCCCTACAGGAAACGCTGCTGCGCCTGGAAAGCCTGGAGCAACTTGCACAGAAGTTTGCCAGGAAGGTAATGCCACTCTGCTCATATGAATGTCTTTGTTACAAGTCTCCCAGTTTTGATCATATTGTGGATCATAATGTTATGGAGTTGCCTGACATATTCCTGAGTAAATTCTAAAAACAACTTTGTGATTACAAATCACTGTGTTGTGCGTAGAAATAAATTTCAGTGACAGGGCTCTAGACTAACCTTTTGCCATGGGCGCACCGGCACAAAAGTTAGGCGCACTCAAATTTTTTAACCGCATCGCTTAACACCGCAGTTTTACATGTTTTTTGGGGGGGAAATTGCAGTCCATACAGACAATATTCATTTCTAAATTATTAACTAACAATCTTGTGCTTAAAGTGCTTTGTCAATATTGTAGAAAATGTTAAACTTAATCATCATCTTGGCCTCCTCTGACGACCTGTTTGCTGTTGCATGCTGCTGAAAGGCAGTGGGGAGAGGGGACACTTGGGCAGTGCATTTATTGCAGCATATAATGTGTTTCCTGAATACACTGTGCTTTTTCAGCATTCAAAGATTGATGGCACTGTGTCAGAGCTGGCTATGAATTTCAGACGGATCAGGCCTTAACTTAACAAAAAAGTTATCAATAGTTCTTTTCATCTTTTCTCATTACCCACAGCTACATCCACTTCTCTCAGGCCTAGGCTGCTCACTAGGGCTGGGTATCATCACTGATTTCTATAATCCATTCGATTCTGGTTCTCAAAGTCCTGATACAATTCAGTTTAGCCTCAGACAGTCAGAAATATTCTGATCATTTATCAGTACTGATACATGTGAGAATCAGAATTATGAACATCACAGCAGATGCCTTTGTGTGAAAGTAACTGAGAATAAAACACAGAAAAACATGAAGGAGATTTTTCTGGCCTGACTTTTTATAGCAGATAACCGTAAAAATATTCTGCAATTTTGCACAATTTTAAAAAGTTTAAATTTCTTCAGTATTGAACAACAGAAAAAAATGGGCTTTCTTGTCCGAGGTAATTTAAGTGAAAAAAAGAAAAGAAAAAGACAGCGGCCGACAGCGCTGTAAACAACGGTAGACTGGTGGGTAATAAGCGAATGAATAATGCAGAAAACAGATTTGAGACGGGAAACTGTTCTTGAAGTACAGAGAGAGAGAGAGAGAGAGAGAGCTGTGCATGAAGTGTGATTTTTATCGTGGTGGAAGCAAAACAGCAAAAGTAAGAGGGAATTCATGACGACATTGATCAAATGTGAAGCGTAGTTCGCTGCTTCTTTTGCTGCTGGCTCGGTGAATTTTGGTTGGAGAGAGACAAAACCTGCAGCTCAGAATCAGCGCAAAAAGACGTAAACATAGAGCGGACCCGACGCATCAGAATCGGTGAGCTCCGACAGCGTGACCGTCTGCGGCCCGTCGGGTGAGAAAGCCGAGAAAGACAAAGCTGATTCTGATGCGTCGGGTCCGCGCTGTGTTTACGTCTTTGTGTGGAGTCCGTGTGCCTGCTCTCATTTACTGTTTGGTGGTTGTTGAAATAGTTTTGTGAGCTTTAATCTGAGAATCTGGCCTTTCTGACAAAACACAGTTATATTTAAAAGTCAATTCAGGATTTAATGAATCGATATCGCTTTATTCAAGCTACTCACCTCTCTCTATCCACCTGCACTTTCAACTGGACCACGGCCAATCAGAGAGGTCCCGCCCCTGACTATCTCTGATTGGTTTAGTCCACGATAGGGGCATAATGCGTGTCTGTTTTTGATCACACGGAGAGTTGCAGAAATTATTTTTTTTTGTTACCCGAACAAATATTTTTTTTTAGTCGCACCACTGAAAAATTTGGTCGCACCCTAGAGCCCCGAGTGAGTTTTGGTAATGTTAACCTTAAAATGGATGCGACCTTTTAACCACTCTTGTTCCACTGGACATATATGCAAGATCCTGTTATTTGTTATTAGCAACCCCACAGAACAGTAGATACACACGACACAACAAAAAAGTATAATTTTGATTTAATTTTAACCTTTTTTCTTTATTAAAATAGGTATATCAGTTTGAAATATGTTCAGAATGGAATGCCCTTTACATAAAGCTGGGAAATGGGAACAAACGTGTTGCTGTGATTTTGTGAATTTGTTCGTGTAATGTTAACTTACAATGGAAACCACTTTTTAGCATCAGAAAGCTTAATCTATGCAGACAGACAGCATTCAAAACCCTGGATTTGATATTCAACTTTCTGCCTGTTTTTATGGCTCCTAAAAAAATCCCTCAATAGACTGCAAAATCCTTCCTTTTTGTCTTCTCAGGCGGCTCTGAGGGAGGGCTATCTTGAGGACACACTGCGTCTGATCCGGAGGCAGGACATCCGAGGTCTGTCCACACTGGAAGAGACTCAGGCAGCTGGCCGACGTCTGGAGGCCTTGGCTACCGATGCACTGGCCAGGGAGCCACGCTTCACGGCCCTCAGAGACATGGCAAAATCCATAGAGAAAGGAAACTACCACAGCAAGGAGCAAGTCATTAGGAGGTGGGAGGATGAGAACAATGACTTTGTGTAATCTCAAGTCTTTCTCTTTTTGAAGGGAGAAGAACCAAGAAGTGACATTAATAATGTCATTAATAATAACTCTACATAATAATATATTTGTTTCTAAGGGAGGAGAACATTAGCCATCGATGGAAGGACCTGCTGCAGCAGCTCCAAGAACAGAGGATGCTTTTGGGAAATGTAGTTGAAACTCTGAGCATCCTGCGGGACATTGAGCTTGTCTCCCAGGAACTGAAAGAACTACAAGTGAGCTTATTATTCGAATTTTAGTTATAATGACGACACTGGAGTTTTACTTAGATTGTAGTGTGAGAGAAGTGGGGTGATTTTAATATTACTGACTGTCCCCTCCCTTATCCCATCTCAGTCCCAAGCCAGTTCTTCTGAACTGGGGAAGCAGCTGACGGAGGTGGAGTCTCTTCTTCAGAAACAAGATCTCCTGGAAGCTCAGATCTCAACTCATGGTGAAACCATCACTACAATCAGTAGCAGAGCTCTGAAGGTACGCTAATAATTGTCATCTCATGTCCTATTAGTTCACTGTTTGGGGATTTTTTCTGTCAGACTGACCCACCTCCTTTCTCTCTCTCAGGCAAAAGTAAGGGATGGGCAGCAGATTCAGAGCAGAGTGAGAGCTCTTGACACTCAGTATAAATCGCTGGTGTCTCTCAGCAGCAGAAGGTTTGCTTTAGTTTTCTCATTTACAGCATGAGGGAAAAATCATTTATCAAGCAACAGGTCTAAATGTGTAACATTTCTTTGTATGTCCAAAATGGTGGAAGAGAAAGTCTAATTAGTCTGATATTCTGTTGCTACATCTCTCACCTGTGCTCATCTTGCCTCACATCTTTCCTTTGCTGTGTCAGGAGGAGGCAGTTGGAGGCTCAGTTGAAGTTGTTTGAGTTCTTCTATGACTGTGAGGAGTTGGAGGCCTGGATCTATGAGCGCTGGTTAAAGCTGCAGACGGCTGGACTTGGACGAGACCTCAACCACATCCAGGTGGCCGAACACAAGCACAAGGTGAGCCACAAAGCTGTGTATACGGACACTTGAGCCCATAAGGTTCCATGCTTTGGACTTTGACACTGTGGAGAAGTTTTGTTTGTTTTCTACACAGGAACATGTGTTACAAGTGGTTTAAGGGTGTTCTTTGTGAATGTGTTAACTCTGAATTATGTGATGAAAAGTTAACTTTTTTTGTGCCTCTTGTGAAAAACACATGAGATTCATATTATTATTACAAATTGTCAAAACTTTAGAAATGTTACATTGTTATTCTTTATTAAAAAAGAATAACAAAAGCTTATAAAGCAGATAAATGTTTCTGTTTCATTAAAATGCCTTAAACTAAAGCAAGACAGGACTCTAAGACAAAAGATTAACTTAAAGAGGCAGCTTTTATTTGCTGTGAAAACTAAAACCAAAATACATGAACACTAAACAAACAAAAGATAAACTAGAACTAACAACTGAACTGGACTAGACTTGACAACATGGATCTAACACCAGAATACAGCTTACATGGAGAACACGACAATGAACAGAGTGAGACTAAACACTTAAATACAGATGCAGGATAACGAGGGGATGGAAACACAGCTAGGACTAATAAAACCTGAGAAGACAGGGAGGAAGCAAAACTAAATACACTGAATACAGGACAAAGGACTATCAAAATAAAACAGGAAACAAGAGACACACATTAAGACTTAAACACAGGGAACAGGGGGAGCAAGGGTCATGAAAGGGAGACATTTTAACATGCGCGAGAGACATGATAGACTACACAAGCAACAAGGACACAGGGGAGGCCAAGCACAGAACCATAAATAATATTAAATAGTATAAAACATAATCTTAAAAAGAAGAAAACATAAATCCTGAGTCTCCGACCCACGGCCCTGACAATATAGAGTTGGACCTACAATAGGTTGCATGCTGTGTGGATTGTTGAGGGATTATGGACCTAAAACCAGGATGCAGGAAACAGTGACTGAACTCTAAGCAAGCTTTAATGGTGATAACCCAGAGAGTAAACCAAGCCAAAATCCAGAAGCTGAATACAAAAAGCAGGGAATCCAAAACATCAAGGGACACTTGGCGTCAAGGGCGACAGAGACAATACAAGAGGTAATGAGGTAAGTGTTCGTCATGTGATGAAGATAATTGAAACTAATCTTGAGACAAGGGAAGTAGGAATAAAAACAAAACACAAGTGACAAAAGACTATAAAAATAAAACAGGAAGTAACAAAACACCAACACAATGACTCTAACAAACAAACATTCCTAAAGGAATAATGTAAAGCAAACTGAAACAAAGGATTAAGTCATCAGGAGTAACCAATCAAACTAAGACTTAAGAATTCAAAAATACACAAGCTGAAAAAAGTCCAAAGCCCAAGACCACGAAACAATATTTGCCAAGTTTTAAATGAAATGAAAATAACATAAACAAGAAACAGCAATGCAAAGAACAGGAGTGCATCTAAACAAAACAAACAAATAATAACATTTAAATTCTGGTTTAAGTCATGTAATCTGGCTCTCGTGACTGTTTTTAGGCTGAACATGACCCCACCTTGAGAATAAAGGCATTTTAAATCTATCTTGATTCTAAATGCCACTTCAAATAAATCATAATTTGATAGGTGCTGGAGGCGGAGGTCCAGGCCCAGGAGTCTTTGTATAAAGGTGTCCTGGGTCGAGGTCAGGATCTGCTCTCCAAACAGAGTCAGGAGAATCAGCAAGCTGTTCAGAAGTGGATCAGGACTCTCAAGAAGCAGTGGAGCCACCTGACTGACGAGGTGACAGGACACCGCGACAGACTGCAGGCTGCTGCTACCATAAAGCAGGTGAATAATGTGTAATTAAAGGCAGAGAAGAAGAAGAGAAGAATGAAAAAAAGCTGTTTTTGTTTAGTGTAGCTTCTTTTTGTCTGTAAACTCCTATCTCTGCTTTCAACAAACACATTTTTGAGGTATTACTGTTTTTTTACAGTTAGTGTAATTATTTTGCAGTCAGATTTTTACCTGTGTGCTGCTGTTATTGCGTAGGTTCTGACCATCCTGTCACGTATGTTATGTTTTATTTTCTTGTGTGGTCTTTTGGAACCTGCTCTTGATCTCTATAGGCATGCTCTAAGACAGTAACCTTTATTTCTCTGACCAGTATTTTGCAGATGTGGAGGAGGCTAACTCCTGGCTAGGTGACAGGAAGCCACTGCTGATAAGCGAGGATCATGGGAAGGACGATTCCAGCACAGCGGTGCTTCTGCAGCGCCACCTTCGTTTGGAGAAGGAGATGGCAGCGTATGCCTCAGAGATAAAGAGACTGTCAGAACAGTCAAAGACTGCAGCACAGCTGACGGCACTGACTGCACAGCAGGTCATTCTGCATGCTTTATTTGGATATTGTTTCTGTCAGATAGATTTTCCTAACATTTCTTATGTGTAGTTATTTATGAGTCCTTACTAAAATAATATAACATAGTTGAAAGATGTTTCTCCTATGTGTTCCTTACTTTTTTAATCTTCATTTATTGGCTGTTATAAACTGTGATATCAATAAACTGACAAATAGCTAATATTGGCTCTACAACACTGACTGTGATAGTAGATGCAAAGCTATAGGCAATATTTCCTCATCCTTTGTAGGCAGAGCCTCAGCAAGGCAAGATGATCCAATATAGTGATTCCTCTGGGGAAGAGGAGAAGGAGGGGCAAGGAGCACGAACCTCACTATCCAGTACCAGAGGTGGGAAGGGCCCTGTAAGCATCCCCCCTCAGAAAGAGGAAATCAAGGCCAAAGTCCGCTTCAGATACAGCAGAGGTACTGGAGTACTTAGTGTCACTGTTGTGTTGCATAGCATGATAAGGAGTGACTGCTACTCATACATGAAAACATAAGCCTATATTCTGCACTAAATAATCTGCCAGCACTACACTGTGTTATTTCATTTCTCATTTTCATACAGAATGCCCATTTTTCTCTTAAAACAGAAATCTTACTTAGGTCAGACCAAGTCACATAAGAAATATTCATCAAATATTTAGGCAAATTTATAGAGATGCTCTTGTTTACAGAGAGGACCAGATAACAGGCCAATTTAAGAGGAAAAATATCATGCATTATGTCCTTCTCTATTAACCATGTCTGAAAGTGGCTTTACTCCAATTCGCTATTTTCTGTAACACAGGCTAGGTTAACACAGGTTTACTCTGTGGTTTACTATGAAGAGCAGTAATCTGTGCTAAAAAAAAATGATGACAGAAAATAAGGAAAAGCAGATTATGTAAATTTTAACTGTTTTCATTTTTGCATTTCTAAAATGTAGCCAAGTGTGTTGTGATGAACAGACATGGGCTATATCTGAAATCACATAACAGAAAAACACATAGTAGATACTTTATTGAAATGTAAAGTATAAACTAAACTGATTTCAGGTCAGTTTCCGTGGGACCGCAATGAGATTGTGACCATCATCAGCAGTGAGCCGGATGGAGACAGAGTTGTGGCCAGAGACAGTGGAGGAAACCAGCAGTCCATTCCCAAAACCTACCTGAATATGCTGCCATCCAGTGTATGATCAATACTGAACCAGTTCTTTGGTCAGATTATGAAAATATCACATCTCGTTAGTGGGTTAGGGTTTTCACATTGCCCAATTATTATGTATTTTTTTAAAGTGTCAATAACTTTATCACACCCTCTTCAGGTTCCTCCACCCACTCCACCTGCCTCAGCCAATGATATGCCAGAAAGCTCAAGCAAGAAACTGAGTCGTCCTAGGCGAAGACGCTCTATGCGTCGCGGCACAGCCGAGATCCAAACCACATGGCTGCCAGACCCCGAGTACCAGAGAGATACTGTGGAGAGCACACAGGGCAGGTTGGACCAAGAGTACAATTTCTTGTACAACCTGGTGAAGGTGAGAGAAAGGAGCAGCATACAGAATATAAACTGTTTACTTAGTTATGTGGGAGGTTGTATTAAGATGACAGATTATTATACAGAAAAGGACATTCAGAGAAGCTGTATTCTAAAATCAGATTTATATTTATATTGGTTTTCAGACAAAGACAAAGAGCCTGGAGGAGATACTGCGTCTCCATCGATTTTACAACAGCTGCCATGAGTTTGAGTCATGGATGGAGGATAAGGAGAACATCCTCAACACCTTCAGCACTGATGGTGACAATCTAGCAGTTGTTCAGGCCAAATATGAGGTGAAGACTTCTCCAGAAAAATATTCCCAAACATATCTTAAAAGACTTATCCTACAAACTGAAAACAGGGGATCAACTCATCTGGGTGAAACAAATGTCCCAATACCTCATGATTTTTCTAATTTGTTTAATCCTTAAATGCATCTCTTAAAAAATATTAAGACTACATCACAGCCCATCATTTTGTTCAGTTAAGATCTCAGCACAAACTGTAACAGCAGTCAGGTGTTTCCTTTTGCTGATGGTGGGAAATTTAGCCTTGTGGGTTTACTTATAAATTAGTAAATAATAGCACAGTATTTGTGAAATATGTTTATAACGTGGCTAGATTGATTCTGATACCAACAGATTTGTAGATGAAGATCAACCTAAAGTTAAGCTCATAAATCATATTATTTACTGGGAAGGAGAAACTTTTAACCTCTAAAGCCAGAAAATCACAGGGAAAATACTGGCTTCCATATGTCACTTCTGTAGGTTAATCAGAAATGAAAAAAATGTGGCTTTAGGTAGAATACATCTGATAAGGCAGCAGTTCATATTAAGTGCCATTGAGTTTTCATTGATTTTCTTCTGCAGCATCAGTCTTTCGTTTCAATGATTTTCACCCAAACAACAACTTTTTTTGTTGCTTTTTTAAATGATTAATTTGAGATTTTTTCTGACTTTTGGACATATTTAAGAGGCCTGATTTTTTTATTTTCACTTCTTCAGAATAAACTCAGACAAACTCAGATTCATAAAATATCTGAATACTTTGACTCATCCTTGACTTTCTGTTTTAGAACTTTCTGACTGAGTTAGCGAGCGGACGAGGTCAGCTGGACGATATCATCAAAATGGCAGACGAGCTGGTGAAGAGCCAGCACAGTAAACAGAAAGAAATCCGATCCAGAAAGAGGAGTGTTTCCAAAAGGTGCAAAAAAAGTCCAAATCACTCAAATCAGCACAAGGACCCAGATACACAAACTAGATCCTGTGAAATCTCATTGTTACTGTTATTAAAATGACAACAGTGAAGGACCCAGTAACAATGGCTTGCTATTATAGCAACATGCTATAATAAAGTGCCTGGGCTGTAGGTTGAGTACAGGACAGCATTTTGGACAGTTTTGGTGCGCCAGAAGCTCCTGATGACTGTGTGACAACTGTGTGATAGTTCTTGGTTCTTGGTGTGTTGCAGGTGGGATCGGATTCAGCAGCTGAAGGATGACAAAGGAAAGGAGCTGCTGAGTACGGCAGACGTGCAGTCCTTCCTGCATAGCTGCGAGGAGGCTAAAGCTCAGCTGCAGGGTGAGCTGTCCCAGCTTGACGAAGTGGACATGGGCTGCACCCCCTTCACTCTGCTTGCTGAGGAGAAGAACCAGATTCGGGCCCTTAGAGACATCAAGATGCTTGAGGGGAAGATTGCTTACCTGAAGAGCGTTGCAAAGATGTATGGTCTGATATAGTCTGTGGGATTTTGAGGTGTTCTGCAGTTGTCTCAATAGTACTTAATTTAATCAAAAACACTTTAAAAGTAATTGATGGTTACAAATATGTTAAGCAACCAATCAATCAATATATAATAATAATTTTAGAAATGTATGTGGTAATTTGATAGAAATAAGTCATTGTTGTTTTGTATTTGATGTTCATAATGATTCATCAGTGATGTGATATATGTATATAAAGGAAATGAAAAGAGCCATAGATGTGACACTGAAGAAAGCAAGGTAGCTGCAGTTTTCCTGAGAATAGTTATGTGAATTACTTTCACATGAATGGGCTCATGAATTGACCCACACTGGTCTGTACCTTGGTACATGGGCTTTGATGTGTTCATGTGTTCACCGCTCTCCAAATATCTATTACAGATGATAATGGTATCTTACTTTACATTAAGAATAATACAGAGCTGCATTAGTCTGAAAGGTTTCAAAGTTTTGGTCGATAAAAGATCGAGTTAAAACACTTTACATGAACTTCTAGCTAAAAGTGTTTTTTCTAAAGAAACTTCACGGTGGAGTACATCCCCATTCATCTCCACTCAATTTGCTCACATCCTGTGTTACAGGAAGCAGGACTGCAGTCCGGCAGAGAGTGCGGCCATTATGGAGGAGGTTCGAGGTTTGGAGGCTCTGCTGGATCAGGTGACATTTTCCTTCTTTGTTTTAGACTGACTGGAGTGTAGTAGCCAAGAGTGAAGGTGTTCAAACTTCAGTCTGTATTCCTACAGAACATCTCTTTTGTGCTTGCAACATTTTGTGTTGATTTGCATTGACAGTGACATACTCGACATCATTCTTTTATTTATAAAAGTGAAGATCTCTTATTTTTTGTATGTACAAAGCAGGTGGTATAAGACTGAAAAGGTACAGCGTTTGGGTCATTATAATTAGGTTTGATATTCTGATAAACACAGACTCAGAGGCTGTTACTGTTTTATTATTGTTATATTATTATTAAATGTTTTGAGTAAAAAAAATCTAAAATAAAACTACAAACTAAAAAAAACTACATTTCTGCTTTTTTGTACAGGTGAAATGTCAAGCATCAGACAGACAGCACCAACTGGAGGAGGCCCGCAGGCTGCAAAGTTTCCAGCAGGAGGCCAAGGAGCTAGAGCGCTGGGCGGGTTCAGTTCAGGAACGGCTCCTGCAGGAGGAGACAGCGAGCGACGTGGCCTCGGCTGTCACGCTGCTGGAGCAACACCAGGAGCTGCAACTAGAAATGGAGACACAGAGGAGCAGGTAAATAGCAGAAACTGTGCACAGCATTCAGTGCTTAGTGTGTTAGTGTTCCATTCATTGAATTGCATTCATTTAATTCTATTTCATTTGAAATAAATTAAATCTGCAGCATCAGTAAATTTAAATGCAAAGTGTTTTAGCAGTGGTTAATAGGAATTTTAAAAAATTATGATGAAAATTATTATGATTAAAAATTATGCTGAAGAATGTTCAAATCATTAATCATGTGCACATATTTTTTTTAACTACCATAACGCCTGTCCATAATGAAAGCCATTTCTATCCCCTTATGACAAAGGAATCGAGAAGATTGGCTCATGGACATCATCCTTTAAGTGGACTGTGTCTCTCCCACTGTGTGTGTTTTTGCCAGGCTGAAGGAGATGGAGAACTTAGGGAAATCTCTGCTGCAAGGATCATCCAATGGGAAAATCGGCGGTGTTGACATCCAACAAATCCTTGATAATCTCAGTGCTGAAAGGACTAGGCTGGAGACGCTGTGGGCTAGTAGAAAGCAGCATTTGGAGCAGGGTGTGGAGCTCCAGAGGCTGAACCAAGAGGGAGACCGGATTGAAGCAGCATTGTCTGGACATGAAGCCCGACTAAAAGTCCAAGATCTTGGGGTGAGGGTGCTCATTTCTCACCTTTTTACATGGTCTAGCTCCTTGAAATGTTACCATTAAATTTGAATCCTAAATAAGTATTTATAGGAATCTGTGAAATTGCTGTAAGTAAAAATTATAGGATGTTCTATCATAAAAATGTCAAAATAAAGATTACATTTATTGATGCAGGACTCAGTAGACAGTGTGCACAGTCTACTGGGGCGACAAGATGAACTTGAAAGTCTTCTTAAGGCTTTGGATCAAAGAGTGGATAAATTCACTGAGCGCAGCAAGGAGCTTATCGACCAGCAGCACTTTGCTTCAAAACAGTAAGAAAACACAGCAGAAATTGTTCCAAAAAGTGGGCTGTCAACTCCATAATTTAATTCTTATACTGTACTGGAGTAGCTTTGCATATTTTGCTTTTAAAAATAATCCTTCTTTGCCTAGTCTTAAGCCCATTTATCATATACTGAGCCATGGCATAGTCCCTTCATTCATCCATGTAAAGAATCCCTTTACATCCCTTTATGCCAACTTTCTTCTCATGGACTGTTCCCAGCATACAGAAGGTTTTAACAGGGTGGGTGGGACTGCTGTGCTCACAGCCTGATCTCTATACCTGAGTTTACCAAACTCGGGATATAATTTCTTGGCTAGAAGTTAGGGATAAATAGAATCACTTCTATGAATTGAGTACCATCACTCTATTTGTAAATCGTTCTACAAGTAGAACACACATCACTGCAAAATTAGCATAATGCAAATCTAAGATAATTAAAGCTCATCTGCTTGCTACTTCAACCTAACAGGAAAGCTTTGATGCAGTATGCACACAGTTTGCAGAGCACCAAGGCTGTTTCTTTTCCATACGACATGAAACCGTGCCATCTAGCTGTCAAATAAATTACAACACCACATGTATACCATCTCTGCTACTTTGATTAAATGCCTTGTGAGGGGTCATGCCAATCATCTTCTCAGACAGATGGCAGGGAACTGTTTACATTATTAGTGAAATTGTCCCTCTAACAACCAATATGTTCAAGTCAATAACCTTACAATAAACTGTGTCACCAATCTTTAAAACCTCAATGTTTATCTTACAGCATTAAGGAACGGAGCAGGAGCATCCAAAAAGCCAACAGGAGGCTGAAAGAGAGCTGCAGGAAGAGGAGGAACCTACTGCTGGACTCCAAGAAATACCAGGTACTATTGTCATCATGCTAAAAACAAGAAAACATACTTTACTTTATGTTGTTTATTGTGTCGAGTACCTGCACTGATCATAATATCTACAGGAGAACGCTCAGATGAACGTTATAAGTTCTTTAATAATAATTATAAGGGTGAATTTGCCTGGTGTTTCGTGTGGCAGGAGTTCCAAAGAGATGCAGATGAGCTGCTGTTGTGGATGGAGGAGAAGTTTAAGGTGGCAGAGGACGAGTCCTACCGAGACCCCACAAACATCCTCTGGAAGCTGAAGAAACATGAAGCGGCTGAGAAGGAGATGCAGGCCAACCAAGTCTGGTTGGATAGACTTGTTCAGGTAAAACACCTCGAACTTTTCACCCAGCATGATGACTTCTGCAGAGGAAACAACAAGTGTTTGACAGTGACTCTGGCAACACATGCACAGTTACATATATTGAAAAGACGACTTGCACTTTGTTGAGATGTCACCTTCAGTACATATGTGTGTGTTTGTGATAAGCTGGGAGAGGAGATGATTGCTGAAGAGCACTACAACAGTCAGAGCATCAGCAGGAAGTCTTCTCAGCTCACGAGTCGGTGGAAAAGACTGCAAGGCAAGATGGCTGACAGGGGGGACAGGCTGAGACAGGCAGGGCAGCAGGAGCAGCTGATGGAGCTTTTGCAGGTAAACCACTGATGGAGAAACTGGATAAGATGTTTGTGTGGTCCAGTTCAGTGATGTTGGTGCCTTTTATGGCTTTTTGAGAAAATTACCAGACAAATAATGTTGTCTGTGTAGCCCATCCAAGAAGTTTGTACTTCAGTCTTGATTTGTGAGAGTGTAGCATTTGATTAGCTTGTTAATTAGCACTAATATATCTATGAATGCAGTTTGTTAACCTAGCCTACCTGCATTAATTGATAACCTTACACACCAGCCTCTTGTATGCCTCAAATATGCTCACTACTGGCTCCAAAAAAAGCAAGAAGGACACAGCTTAACTTTGAGACTTCACAAGCCTTTAGGTGACACTATAACTGACCCCTGTCTTTTATATACAGTTCATAGTTTCTGACCAAATTTAAATTTACACTAATTTTAGAGGTCAACTGGAGTAAAAAATTAAAGACCATCCTTCCCAGGAGAAGTAATTGCTGTCCAAACAGAGCTCCATTCTGAGAAAAATCTTGTACTTTTCCTCCTCAGGATGCCAAGCTGAAGATTGAGGCCATCCAGTGGATGCTAAACAATGCTGCCAAAGGTCACGACCTGCGCTCCAGTCGACAGTTGCTGAAGGTGAGGACAGGCCTGCATTGATTTAATGACTCTGGGTTTTACAGTTAGACATCAGTGAGTACTTTGTGTGTGTGTGCTCATGCAGGAGCATCAGCAGCTGGAGCAGGAGGCCAAGGAACTGGCAGAGAAGATCAACTCTATTGTGAGCAGGGCCAAACATCTCGCTTCCAACCACTTTGACTCTCAAAGGATCCTCCAGGAGACAGACGCCTATCTCACTTTGTAAGTTACTTTGAATCTTCAAACAAATTGATATTTGCATTTATTGCATTTAGAGTAACTTCAGTGCACATAAAACCAAGTGCATGGTGAAGAAAAGAAAGGAGTACAAACAAGATCAGGTCAGGGTGTCTCAGCTAAGAAAATGATCTGTTGAAGTAAAATGACAAAAAGCAAAATAACAACAAAAATAAAAGTGGATGACAAGGACGCTCACACAGAGACAAAACCTGAAAGACACAGACACAGAATACAATTTCCTATATCACTTCAGGTTTTATCTGTCATTGTCTCCTTTTGGGTATTTTATTCTGTGTGTAATGAAAAAGTAATAACATAAATATAGTCCAGTGTTCACTTTAGGTTATGATCATCTTGACTTTAGAACCTCTGTGTGGCAGATTCAAGTCCCTGCAGAAACCTCTGGACGAGCGTCGGGCACAACTGGAGGCATCTGTGGTGCTGTTTGGATTTTATCATGATGTGGATCTCGAGCTCAACTGGATCTCTGAGCATGTTCCTGCCTCTGGATCTACAGGATACGACAAATCTCTGGCTGGGGCCCTCAGCCTCATGCAGAAACACAAGGCACGAGCTGGGTTGCAGTTCTTTATCTATAAAACCTCCCCTTTTCCTTCATTTGTTAACTGAGCTGAGAGTTCAGTTGGAATTACAATGGACTCAAGTGATTTGACACATTTACAGGGCTGTGTTTTACTTAACATTTGCTCATGTACTCGTGTGTTAACCCAGGAGCTGCAGGCCGCAGTGAATGCACATAGAAAACACCTGAACCACATTCTGAAGAAAGGGCGCAGCCTAGCCAAATCCAACAAGTCAGAAAGAGAGGAGGTGCTGCAGAGGTGTGGTTGTTTTTTTTGTCATCAAAAAAAAGTTTCATGTTCATCTTACGCTGACATTGCTTATAAAATACATTAAAACTAGAAACCATCACAAAATAAGCATTTACTTAGAAAAGGAAAATGGTATGTTAAAGAATAAGTTATAATAATGGAGAGCCAAAACATTATCAAACACATTACCTTCACATCCACCAAATAATGAGAACAAAATTGACACCATTGAATGACCTTGTCCAAATAGCTTGGTAATCACTCCTGTCTTTGAGGCCTAACACTGATGTAAAGGATTGTTTTCAAAACCCAGCACACTGATCTGAAGGAATAAATTTAGCTAATGACATTAAAACGACCAATTCCATGAGAGAAACTGGTCCTTTCTCTAAATGTAGGATTTTTGATTTTTAGACTGCAAACATGCCATTGGCTTCAATGTATGCAAATGTTTCATAATTTTTATAAATAAAAAGCCTGTTGGGAGGGGTTATGTTATATAGCTGGGCACTTGACACAACTTTGAGAAGTTATTTGTCTGTACTGTTCAAGTGATCTGTAATAAGTAAGGTCTCAGTTTGGACCAAATGTGTTCTGGCTTTGTGGAGCAGTGTAAATTTCTGCTGTTTTGCAGGTGCGACCACCTCAATACAGAGTGGGAGGAGCTTGAGGATGCCTGCAAAAAGAGAGCAGCTCACCTCAGCAAGGCTATTACCAGAGAACAGGTGAGATGGACAAGGATATTTTATATTGGAGGGAAGTGAAAGTCTGATACTGACACTCCATCATCAAAATACCTTTAAGTAAGGCACTTAGTTCTGCAGCTGTCTAACTGGTCATTTAGAGTTAAATTTTGAAGTATTTTATGCTAAACCCAACCAAAACAAAACCTAAACTACTAAATTTTCTGTGTGTGCCTCATCTCTAGCTGCTGTTGGACTGCTCAGAGCTGGAGTCCAGACTCACAGAGATGCTCAGTCTGGTGAACATCGACGACTATGGCAAAAACCAGCTGGCCACACAAAGCCTCATTACTAAACACCAGGTATATCACACACTCTCACTGTGTACACTTTGCTTAGTCGGAAAAGGACCTCATATGATTCCCCTATCGATTCCTGATGAAGAAATCAAAGAACAGCGTGTAGATTGTACAACAACAGAATCAGTAAACAGTATCCTCGTGTACGTGCAGGTGCTGGAAGGACAACTGGAGGTGTTGGAAGCTGAAGTAGAGGCATTAGGAGACCAGGTAGAGCAGGCCATTCAGAACTGGGGCCTGGAGGAGCTCAGCAGACCCTACAGTCGAATGAGCAGCCTGAACCAGCAGCTGCAGCACCAGGCTGGACTCAGGTGAGCACACACTCATATTGTTAGATTACTTTCTCTGCTTTTCTCTCACAGATTGTTTTTTGAGTCTCTCTCTTTTGTGATATTTTTCCTAATTGTTGTTTGTTTATCTATTTATTGTGTTTTTTCTTTTTTTTTCCTTTTTTTGTTTGGAAAAAGTGCAATATTTACATAAGCCAATTGTTAATTACAAAAAATGTAGAAAGAACATACGTATGTGACAGAGAGAAAGACTTATGCTGATCTTTAATATCTTGACCTGCTTCTAGGTGATTTATATCATTTTTCTCCAAACAGAATGATATTAGTTCAGATGATCTGTCTCTGACTTAGCGGTTTTATTGTTGCCTTTTTTATTGCGTCTGCGTACCTGTGTGACTGACCACCCTAATGTCTCCTGTTAGGGGTCAGAAGCTGAAGGAGGTCCTTCAGCTCCATGAATTCAGGCGAGAGTCTTCAGAGCTGGAGGACTGGATGAACCAGCAGAGACAAACAGCTGAGTCTCAGGACCTGGGCAATGATTATCAGCATGTTCAGGTTACATTTCATTGCACAATGATTGTAAATATTAATTCTAGTGTGTTTGAATGAATTTTTTTTGGAGGCTGAAGGTAGCTGTAGAGTTGTGTGTCTGTGGATTATGCTTGCAGTTGGTTCGAGGGAAGTTTGAAGGCTTCCTGAAGAAGCTGGAGGTTGGCGAGGAGAGACTACAGAACTGCAGAAACCTGGCTGTTCAGCTGATCCACAACAAACACCCACAGAGCTCTGCAATCAAAGACACTCTGCAGCAGCTTAGGTAATCACACAGCCGCAGTAGTGAGTCAGTTATTTTATCTGTGAGGCATCCTATTCCTTTTCTTGTTTGTCTTAAATGCTGAAATTGTTGGTTTTGCATTTCAGTAAGCAGTTTTTACCTGTGTCCATCCATCCATTCATCTTCTTCTGCTTATCCGGGGTTGGGTTGTGGGGGCAGCAGTCTAAGCAGAGAAGCCCAGACCTCCCTCTCCCTGGGCACCTCCTCCAGCTTGTCTGGGGGAACACCAGACAAGCTTGGGTGGTCTTTTGGGACCATCCAAGTGGAAGCCTTATGCCACTTGTCTACGCTTAGAAATTCTGTCCATAAAAAATATGAACAGAATCAGTGACAAAGAGCAGCCCTGGCAGATTCCATCACCCACTGGAAACGAGTTTGACTTATTGCCGGATATGCGGTCCAAGCTCTTGCAATTGTTGTATGTGGAGTAGTTAGACACGAACGTCAAGGAAGGTGGTAGGGAAGCAGACTAGGCAGGCATTTCAGATTTCCAAGGTGAGCAATTTATTTACAGTGAACTTAATATAATGTAACTTAACAAAACTTCCCCCCCAAATCAATTCAATTAACAAAACTCAACATAACATGGCTCTGGTAACACAGCTCACCTCTCCTCTCTCTTGCATCTGGTAGAGACTGGCTTTAAATAGGGCCATCAATTTCCCTCCAATTGCCCAGCCAGTACCACTCACTCAACTGAGGGATATAAAACTCTACACAAATGATTTAAAAACACAAAACCTCTACACACTTCTAATATGCACATTTACACAACTAAATGGCAATATTAACAAAAGGAAAAACATTCAACAAATTCCTTTAAACCTTAACACAAACAAAAGGAAGCATCTCTATGGAAAAAGAAACCCCTTCACTTGGTTTGACCTGCTGATGTCATGTGTGACATCATCAGGATTTTAAAATGAGGAAATGCCAGGCGGGCGTTTCCCCACACCTGACCCTCATGAAAACTGAAAAGACAAACAAAGTAAGTATGAACAAATGACTTAATCTGTAACATAATAAAATATAAAGAAACATAACTTAGTATTTGTCTTAATTTGCAGAATGTTTGATTTGCCGGCAACAGAACGCTTACACAAACAAACCCGGGATAGTGAGTGAAGCCATGTTACTTGACAAATAGCAAATCATAGCAAATACATAGAAACAGAATAATGTGTACAATGTGCAAAATAAAGTAAACACATATGGGACAAATGGAGAGCTTTACAACTGCTCCACCACTTTGTCACATTGTATAAGGATCGAATGGCCCATAGCAATGGGCCAGACACCCCATACTCCCAAAGCACCTCCCACAGGACAAGTCTACAAAACACATGTAGACTGGTTGGGCAAACTCCCATGCACCCTCAATTATCCTCGAGAGGATAAAGAGCTGGTCCAGTGTTCAATGACCAGGACGAAAATTGCATTATTCCTCCTTTATCCGAGGTTCCACTAACGGACAAACTCTTCTTTCCAGCACCCTGATATAGACTTTCCCAGGGAGGCTGAGGAGTGTGATCCCCTTATAGTTGGAACACACCCTCTGGTTCCCATCTTAAAGATAGGAACTACCACCGTGGTCTGCCAATCCATAGGTACCGCCCCTGATCTCCAAGAAACATTGTAGACGCGTGTCAACCAAGACAGCCCTACAACATCCAGAGCCTTCACAAGCTCAGGGCAAACCTCATCCACCCCAGGGGCCCTGCCACCAAGGAGTTGTTTAACTGCCTCAGTGACCTCACCCCAGGAGATTCTCATCCCCAGAATCTGCTTCCTCAATGCCAGTGGGATTAAGGAGGTCCTCGAAGTATTCCTTCCATCACCAGACAATGTTTTCAGCTGAAGTGCAGGTAGAGCACTGCTTTCTCCTCCTGAGCCTTAGGGTTTGCCAGAACGTCTTCTAGGCAGTCTAGAAGTCTTTTTCCATGGGCTCTGTCACAGTTCTGGGTCATTTTGACCCAGCATTTTGGGTTTCTTATTTTTTGGTTTGATTTTGTATTTTTGGTTATTTTCTTGATCTCTTGTCAGGCTTAGATGATGATGATGATGATGATTATTATTTAGTATGTTTCAGTTATTCTTGGTGAGGGATTAGTTCTTAGGTTTGTGTCTCATGTTTAGTGTAGGTTTAGTTCTGTGTCTAGTCTGTGTCTTTGTGTAGTTGTTTCTTGTTTCCTGTTTTATTGTGAAGGTCCGTGTCTTATGTGAGTGTATTCAGTTTTGCCTCCCTTGTCTCGTCAATTACTTCCAGCTGTGTTCCCCACCTGTGTGTAATCTCCCTGTGTTCTTCTGTGTGTATTTAGGTCGTGTCTTCTTATGTTGTAGTCACTGGTCCGTCTGTTAATCTCCTGTTAATCTCCCGTGTATCAACTGCGTGTGTCCCCCTGCTATCAACCTTCATGTGCCTCCGCTCACCCTTGTTTGTGTTCATGTTTAGTAGTTTATTTTTTCCCCAGTATTGTTTGCCGTTTTCTACTTGTGTTTTATTTTTACAATAAACCTCCTTCGCACCTCCACAAGTGCCTGCACTTGGATCCTCCTTTATTTTTCTCCACACGGCTCATCCTATTCGCCGTGACAGGCTCTCCGAACAGCTCCTACATCTAAGTTTTTGCTTCAGCTACTGCACGAGTTGGCCTCTCGGTACCTATCAGCTGGGTCCAAAGTCCCACATGCTAACCAAGCCCAATAGGACTCCTTAAGCCTGGTGGCTCTCCTCACCTTTGGTGTCCATCATTCGGTTGAGGGGTTGAAACCATGACAGGCACCAACCACATTGCGGCCACACCTCAGCCGCAGCTTGGGCAATGGAGGTGCTGAACATGGTTCATTCTGACTCAATGTCCCCAGTATCTCTCGGAATGCTGTTGAAGCTCTGCCGGAGGTGTGAGTTGAAGATCTCACGGACTGGGGCCTCAGGCGTTCTCAGCAGACCCTCACTATATGTTTAGGTGCGCCAGGTCTGTCCATAATCCTCCCCCGCCACCCTGGTTCCAGGGCCCAAGCTATGTGTTGAGATGAGCCCAACTATATCTAGCTGGTACCTCACACATAACTCAGGCTCCTTCCCCACCAGAGAGGTGACATGCCATGTCCCAATCCCTAGTCTCGGTAGACTGGGATCGGTCCACCAGGGCCTCTGCTCCTGGCCGCCACCCGACCCTACGGTGCCTCTGGCGGGTGGTGGGCCCATATCCCTTTTTCGTGCTGTGCCTGGCCAGGCCAGGGCTAAGACACTTGCCCTTGGGCACCCTGCCCTGGCCTGGTTCCAAGGCGGGGCCCTGGTAACCCTATCCCGGGAAGGGTGAACTGTTCCCTCAATCTTCCGCTCATAGCGGTCCTTTGAATCGCTCTTTGTCCTCCTTATGTCATTTATGTTTCTGCAGTGCATCCTGGGAAGATTTGAAAAGCTTGGCCAAGGAGCGTCAGGATCAGCTACAGAAAGCTGAGGAATGTCACCGCTTTTACCAAGACCTGAGTGATGCGCTAACTCTCATCCAGGTAGCTATGTTCATGCAGAAACTGCTGTCTGACTCCTAGTCATGTCAGCTGGGTTTAGATCTAATTATTTTGAAGACATCAGCTCCCATGAATGGATTATGGCATTGAAATATGGAAATATAAAATGGAAGACAGCACACCCATCAGAAGCACGCTCGTTCAGTTCAGTTCAGTTCAGTTCAGAAGAATGAAGAACTGTTAATAACAGGAAGGGGACTGGTTGTCCTCCCCTAAATTATTATAAAAAATAAGACATTCTGATTTGGTTTTAGGATTATCTGTGAAAGATGGGAGATAAAGTGTACATCTATAGATGGAACCAAAGAAGGAAAACACTGCTAAACTTTGAGATATCATTCAGATCACACAAATATAAATGATTCTATCAATAGCGTTTAGCTTGTTTGGCACAAACCTAACCAGCCCCGCCTCAGTAAAACACAATGAGAACAGGCCAAGAAACATGGAGGTGGGAGGGAGCTGACAGCTGGAGCTGTAAAAGTTTGAAAGGTGTGAAAGAGATTGCATTTATAGAAACGCTATGGTGTACAAAAACTAAACCCCATCCAGCAACATAGACACAGCTGTAAAGAATTTCACTTCATCTATTTGTCATTGTATCTGAAGTACAAAGAACAGAAGACAGATTAAAAGTCCAGATCATAGACTATACATGAAATATGAGCATCAAGTAAGTCTGGTTATCAATCTACATCAATAAATGGTATGGTTGCAACACAAGGATAGACATACAGTATCTGTTGATTATTAGTAGCTAACAGACTAATAACAGACTAATAAACCACTCGACACAGCTGAATCCTATTTCACAGTTACACTACACATCTGTAGTGTAACATTTTCTACTTTATGGGATAATGTTTTTTTTATCGATTATGTTATCGATGGTCCCCTGTGCAACACTTAAAACTTCTGTTCCTGTCTCTCTCTGTAGGAGCGACACAAAAGCATCCCTGATGATGTGGCAAAGGATTTGCATGGAGTGACATCACAGCTGAGGAAACATGAGGCCCTGCTCCACGAGCTTGCCACCACAGAGGAACAGGTGATAAAGTGCTAAATTTGTTGACCAAGGACATCATATAATTAAGAAAAGATATTTAACATCTGATTCAGCTTAAATGAAAAGATCACCATGGAAACAGTCTCTTATGGGTTGTTAACAGGCTAGGGAGCATTTCTAAAGTGGATTACAGTCAGTCTAACCTACAGAATGTATTTTGCTGCCCAGTGATACATAAAATCACTATGAAGGGCGGCATTTCTGACATCATTACTACAGAAATGTAGCAGAAGGAAAATCTGTTCAATACTCACTGATGATCAGCTCAATAAGACAGAGTGGAAGATGCTGTCTGACAAAATGACAAAGTGCCATTGGCTGGAATGAGACATCTTAATGTATCTTATCTCTTTCATTTCTATAGTTTCAAGAGCAGCTGGACTCTGTTGACTCTGTCCTGGAGCTTTGCACGCCTGAACTGAGTGTTCGCCTACAGAAAGTGCAGGACGAGGTGGTGGAACGGTGGGAGGAGCTGCGACTTCTTGCTGAGAAGAGAGAAGAGGAGCTCAAGCTGGCTTCCCAGCGATATCAATTCCTTAGCATGGTGAGGACAGATAGATACAGGATGCAGGTCTGAAAGTCTAAAATAGTACTTCCTTGAGTTGTTCAGTAGATGTTTTGCATCTTTTTGTGGAGGTTTTTCAAGTGTATTTAGGTATAAGGGGAATTTTGTCCATTTGGATTTTGTCCCCAACAATGAGCTTACTTCTGTCATCTTCCCCACTCTTCTTCTTCAGGTGCAAGACTACTTCCTGTGGTGCAGCCAGCTGATTAGCGCAATGGCAGTTGAGGAAAGCATCAGTGATGTGGCTACCGCTGACCTCCAGCTGGCTCAACATCAGCAGTTATTGGCTGAGATGGAGGCAAGACAGGAGACCTACCAGCAAGCTCTGGACATGGGAGAAGAGCTGCAGACACAGGACAAAAGCAACCAGAAGGAGGTAAGGAGGAGAAGTAAGATTTTGGAGACTCTGGGGATAGCTATATGGCATTTTTCTCATTTTATGGAATACAAACAGAAAATAAAAGAAAGAAAAGTCTGCAAGACCAGAAAGCAGATTAAAAAATACAGCTGCAAAATACAGAAAATCATAACTTCATTGTACCCTTCAAGCACTGTCCAAAACACATTGTGTGCATGAAAGGATTTGAGATGCTGAAGCAAACTCATCTCTGGAGATCAGCTTGAGTATACTCAAGTATACTCTGGCTTTAATCATTAAGCTCATCTGTTGTGGCCTAGAGTCAGATTCTGATTGATTTCAGAAATAATCATAAAGTTACGGTTACCATTTACCTATTAACGAAGTCCATGTTTGATAAGTATAGAAAGAACTTGTTATCCCAGGGCGAGGTGGGGGATCGGGTCCTGGGATAACAAGGGATAACAGCTCTTTAAAAAAGAGCTTAACCTTAAGATGAGATGAATCTGAAATATTTTTTTTTCACTGTTGTAAGATAGACATTGATACAGTCTAGTCAGAGAAATTAGACTTTTTGTTGGGTGATGGTTCTCTTAGGTGTTGGAGAAGATGGATGCTCTCCAGTCAGAGAGAGAAAAACTGGAGGAGCACTGGAAGAAGAAACAGAGCTGGTTAGAAACTGTTCACCTGGAGCAGATCTTCTACAGAGACGTCAACAGCATGGAGAAGATGTCCAACTCACAGGAGGTACACCTGCTGTATTCGTTCAAGAAAAAAACCCCTGCAAAATAATGATACCATTGATGGTAAAAAAACTTCTGTCATGTCTCCACAGATCCTGCTGAAGAACAGCACTCTGGGAAATACTGTGGATGAGACAGAAGGTTTGATCAAACGCCATGAAGCTTTTGAGAAGCTGCTCAGCTCGCAGGAGGACAAGGTCTGTACTCCTTCTGTGGGTTGGTCCTTTCCCCTACAGTTAAAACAAAATTCACAGCTTCTTTAAAGTCAATTGGAAAAACTAAACCATTTAGTGACATGCTGATAATACTCTACATTTTATAGTAATTACCACTTTCTACCTTGGTTGAGCCCCTGCTCATTTAAATCTACACTTCCCTCTCTCTGTTCCAGCTGTCATCTCTGAAGGAGTTGGCTGAACGTCTGAGGAAACAACTGAGCAAAAAGAAGAGCGGACAAGTCAAAACCAGACTTAAAGCTCTCCTCCAGAGACGAGAGAAAATTAAAGAGCTTTCTGCCAAACGTGGGGAAGAGCTGGAGCTTTCCAGGCGTCTGTGCATTTTCAACCGAGATGTCGCAGAGGTAACTAGCTAACCAGTCAGAACACTGGGCAATGTTTGGTAGCTGGATCCCCAAATACCTTTAAGGTTTTTACAGTGTTAAAAAATAAGGTGTGATTGATGATAACTGACAAATGAAAAAACTCAGATGGGTCTGATTTCCAGTTCAATTCTCTGTTTATAACACTGTTTAACCGTCCATCTACTTCTGTTTCCGTGTGTCAGGCAGAGGAGTGGGTGTCTGAGCGGATGCAGAAGATGGCAGAGGACAGCAAAGCTGACCTCAGCAACCTGCAAACCAAGATGAAACTCCTGCAGAAACATCAGGTGTTTGAGGCTGAAATCCTGGCTCACCATGAGATCATCAGTAATGTACTTTTGGTAAGAACAGCTCGAGGGCCAGCAGTAGGGCAAATTAATATGAAACCACAATAACAGAAAAGATTCAGCGGGAGTGAACAGATCTGGTAGTGATCTACTAAAAACATGCAAACATATGAGCAGATTTCATTTCAGTAATAACTAACATGAGCAGACCTGCTGAAGGCGTGAGTAATCTGCCAAAAGAATAGCTTTGTGAACACAGGTTGTTCGCATGCTGTGAAATAACCGCTGCTTTATTGCAAAAGAAAAAAAATCCTCCATATGAACCTAGACTGGAGGTTGTAAGGCTGAGCTATTTATTAAAGTGAAAGGAAAAAACACACATGGCCACATATGTACAAAGACAGGTTTCCAAAATCATGGAACCCCCCCCCCCAAAAAAAAACCCACCAACAACACGAGTGCTGGTCATGTTGCAGAGTTCTGTGTGTGCACACTGCTGAGTAAAGACACACACAATTAATTTTGCCATGTAGCTAATAGTAAATCTGACTCAAAGTGGAAAATATGTATAGCAGTAATGCCACTTAACTTTAGGTTTAGGATTGTTTGATGTGATTGGACACAAAGAGGTGAGATGATAAGATGAAATGTTAATATGTTAATAACATAAAATTTATTTACCTTTCAGAATTACCACTTACAGACATGATTTAGTGAACCTGTCAGTGTTGGTTAGATTGCGTCTTCAGCTTTGTGCCTTTGTGTCAAACATCTACATGCAGCCTGCTTTGTTCTTTGCTTCTAGGCTGGGGAAGAACTTGTATCTCTTCACCTGAGGTCCAAAGAGGTAAAGAAGAGTGCAGCCACACTCGAGCTTCACTGGGAAGAGCTGAAGAAGGCTGTGGCCATCCGTGGCAAAGCTCTGGAAGATAACAGAGCCTTCCTGGAGTACCTCCAGAAGGTGGAGGAGGTGGAGGCCTGGATCAGACAAAAGGTAGAGCACAGATAAATGGACGGAAGTGCATTGCTGTTAACATGGAGACATTTGTTACTTTATGTCTGTCCTCTGTGACTCTGTGTTTCAGGAGGTTATGATTAATGTTGGCGATGTTGGAAAGGACTATGAACATGGAGTCCAGCTGCTGAAGAAGCTCAGTGAATTTAGGGGAAGTGAAGATAAGGTAAGTAAACTTATGTTGTGCCAACATGAGCTGCGAGAAACTACAGCTATGCTAGGTTGCAATGATAGTTACACAATACACAGAGCTCAGTGTTTGATGACTCAACCTTTTGATGGCAATAGTGAAGTCGGACAGGGCCTCTATATACCACAAACAGGGAGAAGGTGAAGAACACTGCTTTTAAATGCTTTGCTCTCTAGTGTTCTCCTCAAACAGGATACGAAGAGCTTAACATGACTAACATTACTGATATTATAGAAGGAATAGCTCAAACTGACCACAAGCCACACTGTTTTAATATGTCTGAAAAGTGACAGCCAAATCTGTAATCTGTAGGATGTGACAGTGGATGATGCTCATATCAAAGCCATCAACAAACTGGCAGCCAAACTAGAAAAAAGACAGAGTGCTGAGGAACTGGTGACTGTGACAAAGAGGAGGCAGCAGCTCAATGAAAGGTAACGTGTCTGAAGATCTTCCACTTGCTTCCACTCATGTGTTTTTTCCCCACTCATCCAGATCAGGGTCACAGTGGGGCTGGAGCTAATTTCAGCTGTCATAGGACAAGAGGCAGGGCATATCCTGGACAGGTCACAAGTCTGTCACAGTCACAGGCTAACACAAGTGCCTACATGGGTACCCATGCAATTATAGGGAGAACATTCACAGAAGGCCCCAGCTGACTGATGGATTTCAACCCAGAACTTTCTTGCTGTGAGGCAACAGTGTTGACCAGCGCACAAACTAGTTTCTGTGGCTTTCTAAATAATGCATCAAAGTGGTTCATCTCCTCCAGGTGGAGCAAATTTCACATTGATCTGAATAATTACAAGAACCAGCTCGAAGAAGCTCTGGTGGTCCACAGTCTCATCAGAGAACTGGAGGAGGTCAGAGACAGAGCTAATGAAAAGGTCAGGCAACTGTTTTTTTTTTAACCTTGATGCTGCACTTCTAAAACACAAAATTATTACACTGTGAAAAATTGCACACTGTGAAAAATGTCAGCGAAAACAGAATGCAGTGATTTGGAAATCTCATAAACTTATACAGTATTCACAAAGGAAGATGAAAACAACATTCATCTCAAACTCCAGCAAATGGTCTCCTCAGCTGCCAGATGGACTGTAGTTAAAAGAAGACAGGATGCTGCACAGTGGTAAACATTGCAATGTTCTAACTGTGTTGAAATGCTGGACCTGAGCTGATGTACTCACCTTTAATCCTGTCCATCCTTCGTCACTCCCAGTCAGAATCTTAACATCTTTTCTATTTTTTATTGTGAATAAAATATGGGGTAATGAGATTTGCCAGTCATTGCATTCTGTTTTATTTACATTTGACCCAGCATTGCAACTTTTTTGGAACTTGGTTTGTATTTTGAAGAGGTTCCTCCTCGCTCTCTTTAGATGCTGCTGCTGCAGGATCAGGATTGTGGCTGCGATGTGGACAGTGTAGAAAACCTGATTAGACGCCACGAGGAAATAGAGAGAGAGGCTGGAGTTATCCAAGATAGAGCAAAGGTGAGGCACCCAAGGCTGCAACTGACACGTTCATTCTTGACTTTAGGAATTGTAACTGGAAAGCTTGCATGTAAGCTTGGTACCTGTTCATAAAGATGGTCACAAGTAGATCTTAAATAGATTAAAAACAAGACAAAAAAGCAAACCTTGACAGATGGAAACAAAAATCAGATGAATCTAATCTTGTTAAAACACACTTTCATCAAAAAACTAAATGCAGTTTTATAAGTCCAGCTAATTTGCCAAATTACCACCTCTATGACTAAAATGACTGTCTTACTTCTGTCTCATCAGTCTCTGGAAGAAGGTTTGTTGGGTGATCTGAGCGCTCAGTCAGTGATGAGCGACAAGCTGAAGACCAAACAGAAAGAAGTCCAGAAGACTCTGAAAACTTTGGACAAGGAACTCAAACACAGGTAACTTTAATCTACTATTAGAAGCAACAGTGATTTCAATTATTTTAATTGCTGAAAGTTTTCAAAGGTCAGAGCGTCTAGCAATTAACAGTGAAATAACTATGTAGGCACCAATGAAGTTTGCCAATGTTTTCTTTGCCATCTCTATAACTTGTCTAAAATCAAGCAGTCTGGCAAATTCCTTGAATTCCTCACAGGATTGTCACTCACCACTTTATCTAGGCTACCGAGCAGCTTTTGAATAATCTGTGTGATTGTTGTTGATGGAAAGTGTGGTATTTCCAAAATCATGGAGTAGTAATCTGTGATTATCAGGCTGTGTTGGTGCTTACCCTTACATTGATCCATAGCAACTTTTTCCAGGGTTGTTCTGGGAGCAGCTTGGATATTGAGTTTAGTTTAGTTAGTTTAGATATGAGAGGTTCTTTTGGTTGACTTTTCAATTCATAGCACACAGGTAGAGCACGGTCTTTATCTGTGCTCGTCTTTCGGTGCAGCTCTGTGTAGGCAGCTGTTGCTTTATCGTTTCATCCATTTTGCTGGTGGGTGCAGGAATCCCGTCCAACACTAGCCACACAGCATGCCACATTGCACTGAGTGTTAGCCAGAGGGCTAGGTGACAGGTTGTGATAAGCGTTTTCACTTTACCATACTCCTATACTGGATTCTCATGTCTAAAATCATGGGAACATGTTGGGACTGTAGTTGCACACTTTTCCAGCTGTGGTATGTAATGAGAGGTACTGGACTAGCTGAAGCTCGGTCTGTCTAAACTAGCTAGGCCATCGAGGTATCCCTCAAACATTTTACAAGCCCACACACCTGCTAAAGGCTTTTTTTTCCTCTCACCAAGCACGCAACATGTTAACCACTGGACTTTTAGAGGCCCAACAGTGTTTTACATTAGTAAAAAACAAAAATACAGATAGTGATCAGAAGAACTCCCTCAGCAAAAACTCAAGAAGAAATGGTCTTTTTCAGAAAAGAAAAGCTGCAGGAGGCTCACCAGTTGCAGCTTTTCAAGGCTAACCAGCGCCTCCTGCTGGAGTGGAGTCTCAAACAGAGCAGTGAGATGGCAGAAAAGGGACTTCCCAAGACCAGAACAGAGGCTGACCGGCTCATTGTGGAGCATCAGGACTGGAGGGTGAGCACTGTGGCTTACTTAAACTTTACTACCTTAATGAAGTAAATGCCAATTTTAAACTTTGCTGTTTTTAGACGGAGATTGACGCTCGTGCTGAACGTATCGACTCTGTCAGGGACTTTGGTCTGGGTCTCATCCGGTCTGGTCACAGCTCTAAGTCAGAGATCCAAAAGGCTTTGAACCAGCTAGAGGAAGCTAAAGCTGGACTGGACCGAGCCTGGTTGAACCGTAACATAACCTTGGAGCAGGCCCGTACACTACAGGTGACACAGCAGTGGCCCCCAAAATAATTTAATATGACTTTTTGATGTGAATAATGGCTAATTAATGTAGTCTCATTCATATTTATAAGTATATTTGCAAAATTAATTTGCTGAATAAATGTCAGATTTAATTAAAATAAGAGAGCAGGTCATCTACTGATCCTCCTCCAGTCTGCATGCCAAGTATCCTTGGACAAGATACTAACCCCAGATTGCTCTCCCCGATGCTACATTTGCTATGAATGGTAGTTAGGAAGCACTAAGAACCTTAGAAGACAGTGCTTGTGTGATTGGGTGAATGTAGCATGTTGTATAGAGTGCTTCTACTCTGGGAGAGTAGAAAAGTGCTATATAAGAATCAGTCCATTTACCATAATTGACACATATGATTGAGCTACTTTACATAACTGAAAAGTTTCAGCTACCTTAGCAAGGTGGATTTTGTGCCTTCTTGTAGTTAGACATAAGACAACTATGAGACACAGCTTTAGCAGTCAGATTAGCTTATGCTGAGCTCTTCTCTGTATCCTTCAGATTTTCCTGACCTCTGTAGAACAATGTGAGAGCTGGCTCAACAACAGTGAAGCCTTCCTGTCCAATCAGGACCTCGGGGTACAGATGATTTGCTTCAGAATCATACATATATAGGAAAGTACTCTTATGCTGTGAAAGCAACCTATTCTTTTTGCAGAGCTCAGTGGCAGAGGTAGAAACACTGCAGAGGAAGCAGATTCAGTTTGAGGAAGCCCTGGAGGCTCAGGGAGACCAGCTGGACCAGGTAGAGAAGCTGGCCCAGGAGATGATCCAACAAAAGCACTATGATGCCAACAACATCAGAGCAAAGAGCAAAGCACTGACCACCAGGTAGTCATCAGACATCTCAGCCACACACTTTCCAATTAAAGCAAGTAGCTGGAAATAATGTTTTGACTCCTGCTTGATCACCTGCTGTGTTTGCGCAGGCGGAGTCAGTTGCAGCGGCAGAGCAGATCTCGTTACAAAGCTCTGGATCAATCACTCCAGCTGCAGCAGTTCTTGTCCAGCAGCTACCAGGTAACTTTCTGAACTCTGCTGAAGCCTAATCTGTATTGTTCTTCAGGGGTCTATAGCAAATGTGTGTTTTCCAGGTATGTGTGTGGCTGAATGAGCGTAACGCCATAGCACTGGATGAAAACTGGAGGGAACCAACCAACCTTCAGGCGAAGCTGTTAAAACATCAGAGCTTTGAAGCAGAGATCCTCGGCAACCGCTACAGGGTGGAAACCCTCACTAAGGTGGATCTTTTTAGGTGTCTGTGTATTTCCCTGATTACAGCTCTAGCTGCAAGATGTCTTGGGCTGGACAGTTAACGGTTTATTCCTGAGAAGTGTCAAAAAGATTATCCCATCAGAATTTTTTTCCTATTTAGACCTTCTCTTAGATTTTGCTAACATTTCAGACTTCATTGTTTGTTTACACCATTGGGAATATAAAATGTTGCCTATTGGGTGCTTTCCAGGAAGGAGAGAAGCTGCTGTCTGAGTCTCTGTCTGCTGAAGGAAAGGTTCGACCTCGACTCAGAGAGCTGACTGACAGCTGGGATACTCTGATCCACAACTGCAAGGAGAAGAAAACTAGACTCCAGGAGGCCTACCAGGTACTTGCACAGTCATGTTTAATGTTGCCCTTAAAACTATAACTTAATTTCAACTTAAACCTACTGAACTTTAATCCTTAACTAAATCTTCATAGAAAACATTAAAGATTTCTTTCATGGGGACTTGCTCATTGCCCTGGAATTGTAGGGAGGTACATAAAGTTCTCCGAATGCCCTTTGTGTGTTTAGGCATTGCAGTTCCAGCGTTCATTGGATGACATGGAGCAGTTCGTGGCGTCAGTGGAGAGGGAGCTGGCCAGTGAGGACTGTGGCAGTGACCTACCCTCCGTGAACAGATTGCTGAAGGAACTGCAGGGGGTGGAAGAGGAGATGGATGGACACCAAGACCGAATCCAGGTGCAAGCGCGAGGGTGGACATAATGTTTAGTTGTTTTAAATCCTCATAATTTTGAGTTTTTAGTTTGATTTTTTTTCATTACTAATTATATCTAAGCTACATACTAGATTACTTCTATAATGATATTATAGCCGTCATGGTCGTGGGTCTTTGTCCCAGGGTTTATGATATGGATTGTGTGAATCGGGTTAAAATGATATTCTAAGTTAGGCTAGATTCTCTGATTGTTTCATGTTCGGTTTTCTTGTAATTCTGAGTTCTCATTCGATCATTTAGTTTCTGTTTAGTTTTTAGCTCTTAGTAAGTAAGCAAGTAAAATTTTATTTATATACCACCTTTCAAGACAAAGATCACAAAGTGCTTCACAAAGAAATACCAAGGCATTTAAAAGAAAAAACAGACAAAAAGGTTCTTAGTGATCATAGTTTTCCCTGCCTCTGAGTCTAATGTTGTCCTGTGGTTAGTCAGTCTTGTCTCTGTGTTTATTCCTGTCTCCCCAATTGCTGCGTCTTGAGTTTCTGTCTGTGGGTTTTCCGTGTCCTGTGTCTAGTATATTCAGTTTTGCTTCCTCCCTGTCCCATTATGCCAGTTAGCTTCCAGCTATGTTTCCCATCCCTTGTGTATTTAGTCCCCTGTTGTCCTCTGCCTGTTGTCGTGTCATCCCACATTGCTGTGTCTCTCCCATGGTCCTCGTTTCTCCTAGTGGTTCTAGTCAGCTCCGATTCCTAGTTTCTCTGTTCCGAGTTTTCTAGCTTCATAGTTCTTTGTTTGCAGTTTTAAGTTATGTTTACTTATATCCCGTGTCTCAGTGTTTACAGCAAAATAAAGCTGCCTCTTTTAGTTCATCACCTTTGTGTTTTAGTCCTGCATTTGGGTTCAGCTCTTGCCTGCCACACAGCACGCTCATGACAATAGCCCATCCTACTTCACAACAAACATTATTGTGAAATTTATTTTAAAAAAACCCCACCATATTGTTAACATCAGCTAAATGTTAGTGGAGACACATTATTCATGTTAATGACTATATGCTTAACTCAGTTTAAAGTCTAAAGGGAAAAATAACCTTACTTATACTTCTGTGGTTTCCAAACTGGCATGCCACACTAGAGTTGCCTGCCACCATCATGGAAAAAGAGCATTGTAGATTCACAAAAGTGTGCTTTGTAAACCCACTGCATATATGAAGTATATGTAAATGTATATATTTTATATATCAGGGTCTGGTGGACACAGCAAAGAGCTTCCACTCTCAGGGTAACTTCCTGGCTGAGGAGATTCAGACCAGAGTGGCACACACCATCAACAGGTCTGTAAACAGTAGATAATTTGCGCTATGAAGAAATCTGGTTGTACACATAATGTAGCCGACTTCTTCATGTCTCTTTATACCCTTGGAAGAGGTTGATGCTCTTCCAAGGGTATAACAACTGTTATAAAAATTAAAATATCACTAAATGAGAAAAAAATGTTTGAAATGTATTTCACCGGTGTTGGTCTTTACTCTGACAGGTATAACAGTCTGGCGCAGCCCCTGCAGAGACGTAAGGAGAACTTGGAGGCCTGGCAAGTCCTGTTCCAGTTCTACAGAAATGTGGAGGAGGAAACGGCCTGGCTGAATGACAGACTGCCCTCCATCACTGCCAAAGACTTGGGCAGCTCCCTCAGCAGTAGCCAGCAGCTGCTCCAGAAGCACCAGGTGACCACTTGCAGAGTTTACTGACAGTGAGGAAGGAAGAAAACATCCATCCATCCATTCGCTTCTGCTTATCCTCTTCAGGGTCGCGGGGGGCGCTGGAGCCTATCCCAGCTGCCATAGGGCGAGAGGCGGGGTACACCCTGGACAGGTCGCCAGTCTGTCGCAGGGCCAACACACAGGGACAGACAACCATTCGCACTCACATTCACTCGCTCATTCACACCTAGTGGCAATTTGAATTATCCAATTAACCTATCCCTACAAGCTGCATGTCTTTGGACGGTGGGAGGAAGCCGGAGTACCCGGAGGGAACCCACGCAAACACGGGGAGAACATGCAAACTCCACACAGAAAGACCCCGGCCTGATGGTGGAATTGAACTCAGGACCTTCTTGCTGTGCGGCAACAGTGCTAACCACCGTGCCACCGTGCTGCTGGAAGAAAACATATCTAAATTAATTAATAGTCACATTATTACAGACATCATAATTTTAATAGGACATTTATAACCTCCTGGACTTTATTTGTAGCTCCAAATTGCAATTGTTTTTATAGTTAAGGGCATCTTTGATTAATTGTTTAGTGGTCTGGTCATAGGTTATTAAATAGCATCTATGGTTCTAATTGTTCTAGGTTTTGGGTTACTTTTGTTGTGTTTATTGAAATAAATAATTTGCAAATCATTTTTTAAAGACCTTGATGCAGGAGATCTCTGGACGCATGCCATTGGTCCAAGCAGTTCAGGAGGCAGGGCGTAGTCTGGTAAGGATCTCTTCGATTTTGGCATCGTTGTAGCTGGAATGTTTAAGAAATGATCCGGGAACCTTATGTGTTCTTGACCCTCTCAGGTCAGGGGCCGACACTTTGCATCTCACGATATCCGGGAGCGTCTGGAGGACTTAAAGAGTCTGCATGAGAAGCTGATGGTAGAGGGTGAGAAGAAAGTGAAACTACTGCAGGAGGCAGTCAGCATACATGCCTTCCTCACAGAGGTAACAGACACATGACATAAAACTGAGATTTAACGTATAAAGGTCCCCCTTTTTAGATATATTATAAAAATATCTGAAAAATATGTGTTTTTTTTACAAAGGTCCATAAAGGAGCAACTTAATCAAGGTGTCAAATCAAGTATCATAAACCACAGACTGTAATCACTCACATCCTCAGACCATGCTGCAATGTTACCAACTGTGACTCCATCAACATACTATGCTGTTCTTGTTCAAAAAATAAAAGTGGCGCCTTCACCTCAAGGTGCTTTATATTGCAAGGTAGACCCTATAATTATACATACAAACAAAAACCCAACAATCATATGACCCCCTATGAGCAAACATAACTCCCTTTTAACAGGAAGAAACCTCCGGCAGAACTAGGCTCAGGGAGGGACGGCCATCTGCCGCGAACGGTTAAATCCTGAATTGATATGTAAATAGAAATGTATTTTGCCAGAAATACCTTTAATAATATATTTCTGACTGTCTGAGTCAAAATTGAATTGAATCAGAACCTTGTGGATCAAAATCAAATCCATTTTAGAAATCTGTGACAATACCCAGTCCTATGTATAACCACTCATTACTAGCACCACTGTAGCTGACTGTATATAAAAAATGTAAGTCATACAAATGTACAAATGACCCTCTGAGCAGGTCACTAATCTATCACAGGAAGAGACAGAACACCATATACTCTCACGGTCAATTTAGAATCAACAACTAATCTAACAAGCCTTTTTTGGACAGTTGGACTGGTTTAAGACAAATGACATTATTTTATGTTATTTATATAATCATAACAAAAAAAACTGTAAAAGGAAAAAAAAGAAATTATGAAACAAAAAAACTTTACCTGTTATTCACATGTGCCTATTTTGTGTGTTTGAAGGTTTCAGAGCTCCAACTGTGGTTAGAGGAGCAGCAGGTGGGTTTAGAGTCTCGAGACTGCGGGAGGAGTGAGGAGGTGACGGAAGCTATGCTGAGGAAATTGGACTCTGTGGCTGTAGAACTGGACAACCAGAGGAGGACAGTGGAGAAGCTGCAGGAGAACGGTGCATCGTTGCAACACCTTAGGCACCCCAAGAGGTAAAGCGGTGTGTAGTACGATGCAGTATCGTCATTCTGCTTGGTTTTTTTTTACATTTTGAAACTAAAAAGAAAAGAATGTTTCTGTTTTTCAGCCACCTGGTCAGTGAGTCTCTCCCAGCTGTCGTTGAATGTTTTGAGATGCTCCTCAGACTTTCTGCATCCCGTCATGCCGCTCTGGAAGATCAGCTCCGTCTCTATGTGTATGAGAGAGAAGCTAAAGAACTCCAAACGTGGCTGACCTCCAAGAGAACGATGGTAGAGTCCACCGACTGTGGACAAGATCTGGAGGATGTGGAAGTGAGTCATGTAGAAAAATAATCATGGGTTTCCTGTGCTTCATAGTTTTTAAAAAGTAGAATGGTTGAGCCATCAGCTATCAATTGCTGCTCCTGTGAAACTAGCTCCCAGTTTGGGTTGTAAGATTAGATTTCCAACTTTCAGTTGGATCCTAAACCAGCCCTTAGTTATCCTGTTATAAGCTCAGTCTGCCGGGTGACTTCCTATCATACACTGAGAATTTGTTCTGTACTTGTTTATTTTCACTCCTCATGTGTTTATACACCACTACTGCATGTCATTAGCTTTTCTCTTTCCCTTCACCTACTAACCAGTCATGGCAGCTGGTTGGCCTTTTTCTGCTGGAAGTCTCTTCCTGTGAAAAAGGAGTTTGTCATTCCCACTCTTGCCAAGTGATGCTCTTAGGGGATCAACTTAAAATGACTGTTGTTGGTGACTGTCGTTGTGAACTGGCGTTAAATAAATAACTAGCCTGTGCTAGTGTGCCATAGATATAGTCAGGCTTGCCTCAATTCACAGCTTGGGTTTAGGAACGAGTGTCCAGGAATAAGCCTGGACTCTAGTTGCCTTTAGTGAGAGGTAGCGGGCAGGGGTGGGTATACTTTTATCACTCTGGCTTGTTGCCTGTGTGTTGGTTCACCAGTGCACAAGAGCATTGCTTTCCTGCACCTTCAGGTCGGGGAAACGGTCCAGAGACAGGAGCAGAGCTGTTAGTTGCTCACCATCTAGTGACCACTGAGGACACTGGAATGGACAGACCTGGGCCCCAGACGTGTAGTGAGGGTGCATAAGCCGTGTCTGACAGTGGAAGTCCTATTCAGCTTTATTAGCTTGTGGGACTGTGGCTGATAGATATTGACAGGCCAAGCGGATTATGGCTCTGGCAGTAGCTGAACCAAAAACTTGTGTTTGGAAAGAGTTTGGTGAGCCCACCGAACAAGACTTGATCTGCCTTAGTTGGCCTCTCTTACCCAGGCAATTCCAGCAAAACGTCAGGTGATTCTGGATGAACATGCAGCCCTCTCCTGGACTGCGCCCAGCTGAAGCTAAGCTCCAGTAATGCTCAGGTTGTCAGGAAATAAACAGCTCATCTGATTTTTCTGACTACAGCTGTTTTTTCCATATATGTCCCCAAGGTCCCCGAGGGGCACAAGGTGTTAAACCTCTGATGCTCTGCTGAGTAAAATGGAGGTGGGTGAAATGCCAAGAGTTGGATTGTGGGGCAGCTGTATGATGTCTCCAATTTTTATTTGTGTAGAAATTCATAAAGAAATTCCAAGTTATATTGATTGCATTTGTTTGGGTTTAGTTTCATATTTATTTATTGTAGCATATCAGTTTTTGGCTTGAAAAAATCTTAAAAAGGAAGAGACTTTATTGGCAGGGTGTATATCTTCTGAAACTCTTAGGTCTCAAACTGCTAATATCTCCCTCTTTATTCGTTTTTAGCTTTTTGTCTCTTCTCTCCATCTATAGGTCCTTCAGAAGAAGCTGGAGGTTCTGGTTTCAGAAGTTTCCGGTTTGGGTCGCAGCCGACTGACCTCAGTACAGCAGCTTGGCCGAGGGCTGCAACAAGACAATCAGGCTCGCAGGAGGGATGATGCACTCAGCAGGCTGTGGGATGAGCTCAACAGTAGCATAAGGACAAGAGAACAGGTATAGATCTGATAGAGCAAGGTACCTTTGGATGAGTTGATCTGGGTTAGAGGTTGTGAGAATGATGGTCTGTCCTGTGTCCTTCAGAATCTGCAGGCAGCAAGGGAGATTCATCAGTTTAACCACGATGTGGAAGAACTGAAGGGCTGGATGGCTGAGAAGGAAGCAGTACTGGACTCAGAGGACCTGGGCCACGACCTGCATTCCATCCAGACTCTGATGAGTCAACATGAAGCATTGGAGGTAGGAAATGTCCACCAAACACTGCATCAAAGCTAAGTGGTGGATGCATGACAGCTGAATGAATGTTCCTGCCTTGTTGTCTGTGTCTTCCATCAGAGGGACCTGGTTCGAATCTCTGAGGAAGTAACCAGGAGTAGAGAAGTAGGTCGCACTCTGAGCAAATCCCAGCCTCAGGCCAGGTCCTCTGTGACTCAGCGGCTAGATGACCTAGAGGCCTGCTGGACCAGCATCCAGGACAAGGCCTCCCTACGGCGGGCCAGACTGGGCCAGGCAGAAGATGTGCAGAAATACCTTTCCCAGTGGACTGAACTCATGTAGGTTCTGTCAATGTAAAAAAAAAAAAATGTATTCACACACTACCCAGAATTCAAAAACACTACAAATAGTATTAAGTGATTATTAAGATTAGCTTTATTTTTCTATACAAACCCCCAAAGTATTTGTGTTTCAGCCTGGTCTCAAACCAGGGATCTTTCATGTGTTAGCCAGATGTGTAAATCACTACACTGTGGAGTCCAGTTGGTAAATCTCATTGACATTGGATTAAACTGCTTTAGAATTTTTATCTGCAAGGGACTTTACACCCCAGCTCTTCCTTTCATGTGATGTTTGACGACATCAGTTTCATATCAGTTGTCAGTTGTTGTCACCCGCTCTGTTCTGGGGTCATGTGCCCAACTCCACTTTCCATGTATGTGCACAGAAGAGTGTGCAGGTGCCAGAAAGCTACTCTGCCAGATATAAGCGCAAATGAAAATAACAACCTTTTTGTTCCTACCAGCAGCTTACCAGCTTTCTCTTTCAAAGAAGCAGTATTTTAAAGATGGCACATTGTCTTGTGTTCCAGGGCGTGGCTGAAGGAGATGCTGTCTCTGGTGAGAGGGGAGCCTCAGAGTGGTGAGGGAAGCGACCTGGAACAGCTCATTAAAAAGCATGATGAGTATCGCGTCCAGATTGACAGACAACTAATCAAATCACAGGCCGTCAAACAAAAAGGAAGTCGTCTGATTGAGGACGGAAACTTCATGTCTGAGAAGGTAGTTTGGCACATCAAACATCAACAACAATAGAAATGCCTCCGAATGGCTGATATCCCACTGTATATTCCTCCTCTCAGGTGGAGCAGCGTATCTGTGAGCTAGAGGAGCTGGAGATGTGGGTGGAGAAGGTTTGGGAGGAAACCAGGCTGCTGTATCAGGAGGATCTGGAGATTGTCCTTCTGCAGAGAGAGCTGGAGCAGGCTGAGCGCTGGCTGAGCTCCTATGAAAGCACTCTGATGGCTGAGGAATACGGGGTATGCGAATGCTGAGAATTGGACAGAAAAGTGAAATGGACAGATGTCTCTATGGGTCAAGCACACTTTTCACTTTTCAACTCTTTTGTAGCGATTCAGGAAAACTGTTGCCCTGTATCAGGGTATATTTTTGCCTTTAGTGTGTTAGTAATGCAGATAAATGCAGAGGTAGGAGGAAAAAAAATATGTAACATAAAAGGATTTGCCCCTTGTTGTCCATCGTTCAATATGGATGCGTTTTTATTTTCCCCCTGAAGGAAGGCCATGTTATACCTGTTATAATAATAGACTCAATACACCTGTTTGAGATTAACTGAAATTATCTTTGAAGGAAGAATTCAGAGGATGGAGTCACCAAGACATCACTCAGAACTTGTGGCATTAAAACGTCTCTTAACCAGAACATTTTCTGTGGTTCCTCCAGGATTCTGTGTCTGACGTTATGGAGCTCCTTAAGAGGCAGGAGGACTTGGAGGCCATGATCCAGGCCCAGAGTGACCGTTTCATTGCACTTCAGAAAAAGAAAACACAGGTAACATTAACAACAGGAAAGAATTGAGGTTCATAGACTAAATCAAAGGCTTTTTTCCCCAAACACTGGTTTTATCTGTCTTTATTAGGTACTGAGATCTTAAAAATGTCTTAAAACCATTGATTTTGATTTTTGTAGTGCATGAACCCTGTTAAAAACACTTTCTTTTTTATTGCAGAGGGAAAACAGACTGGGTCTTCATGGAAATGAGGAGAAGGACCTCCAGTACAGACAGCCTCCAGCTAGAGTTTCTTCCCTGAGAAGTAAACCATCAGAACTAAAGACCCCACGGATCTCCTCTAGAGACGTTCATAGGGCCAGCAGTGGCAGGCAGACAGACAGAACAATCAGACCATCCATGCTGGAGAAGAAAACAGAAACTGTTTCTAGTTCTCCTAGCCCTCCTCTCAGCCCACCACTGGGACCTGGATCAGCTTCAAAGATTAGCAAAAAAGTAGAATCGGCTGACAGTTCTGATGAGTCTGATGAGTCCAGCCCCAGGCCGACAGTTAACGCCGGGAGAAGGCAAATCAAAAATTCACACCTAAATTCTAACACTCCCCTTGGAGAATCAGCTGATTCCTCTTCACAACCGCCTCCTCAGTCCCATTCACTGAAAGAGACTCGGCCTAGGTCCAAACCACCTGTGGCTCCAAAGCCCAGAATTTCCTTTTCAGAGCAGGTGTTTGGTCGCCGCTCTGATTCTCTGAACCATCCAGAGAAACCCACCACTCCACCAAACTCACCTTCAGCAATCAGACGACTTGTTGCCCCCACTGAACCGCCACCACCTCCACCTGTGAAAGAAAGATGTATTCGCCCTAAATCACCAACATCTAGGCAGCCCGATGTGCCTGGCTCTCCTGCTCCACCTGCTGCTGATCACCTTACACCACCCAACGCCCCGACGGCCGCACCAATCACAAAGGAGGATAATGAGTCACCTGACCTTATTCCCCCCTCTCCTAGACCTCGACAAAAGTCTTTAGATCTAGCAGAGGGGCAACCCGAACCTGAGGTATAAACTGTCTTATTCATTAAATTAATAATCATCATCAACCACATGTTCTCACACCTGTCATACTTACTGCCAGGTCACACCTGGGGAGCCAATCAGAATGGAGGGCGTGTTGGAGATTAAGCTGAAACAAGGAGGAAACAAGGTGAGAGACATGTTACACATCTGTAACTGATGATATGATAGAGAATGGTAGTTTATAAAGATATCTAAAAATGAAATTTCATATTGGGCATTAACCCAACGTGCTTCTTTGTTTGATATGTTTTTAATTTTATTTCCACGTCTCTATCAAACTGGATGGACAACCTGATGGAAAAGGAGCTATTCGGCTTCCCAGTTGGATTTTCCAATTTTTATGTCTTGTAATAAGATGAAAACCGTGGTTGCTAACACAGTATGAAATCATGCTCTTTATAAGGTATCCAGTTGTGATTTTTTTGCTGTACTGAGTAGCTGCTTAAAGGAGGAAGATGCTGTACTCAGGATTGTTTCTAAAGGCTAAAGAAAATAATGTAACATTATAGTGTTGCACACTTAAAGTGAGAGGATATAAGCAGAGTGAATTGCTCTGTTGTTTTCCTCGTACACCCACACCCTGAATACGGCAGAAGCGGGTACACATTGGTGTATTTTTAATGCCATTAGCCAGTAAAATGAAGGCCTTTTATTACTTTTTGAAACCTACTTTGAGTACCTGGATGTTTTATGCCAGTTTTCTTTTTGCCACTCTACCCTTCCATTAGCACCAGTGGTTTGAGAGACACCAGTGGTGCTCCTTTTATTTCCTTTTATTCCTGAGAACCTTTTTGGGTTATGGCAGCCTGTTTGTTGTGCCCATTGGTGAAGTGTTGGCTGAGGCTCCTCTTTTGTTGCAGGGTCTGGAGCACTGGGAGGAGGTCTTTGCTGTTCTGCAGGGAGAGACTCTCAGCCTGTTTAAAGACACAGCAGCTGCTGCACAGGTAGAGAACATTAAAAAGCCACAGCATCACTGACAGCACTGCCTACATGACATGACAGCAGTTTGGGTAAAAACAATTAAGTCCTGTCCTGAGTGCGTTTAGCACCATAGCAGATGGACATGTTTGATGGTATCATGTGTCCTTGACACAGCGATCCCATTTACCTCGGCTCCCCTGAGGCTGGGTTTGTATCTTCTCCCAAAATCAAACTGAGGATCTTTCACATGTAAGATGAATGTGTGAGTGTATCCTGAGAAATGACGGGAAAAAGAAACTCAACAAAAAACAGCATTTATTTGTTTAAAGAAAACATTAAAAATAATAAATAAATAGTAAATTCACACATTTCTTTTTCTAACGTTTTCAACAATGAAGCAAATAAGGGCTTCCATTAATAGAGATTAATAGAGATGGCAGTCATGATTCTCTTTTTTTCTAATTCAGTCCTCATTTAGGATTTGAAAATCTCTTCATGCTCTGAATAGACGAAGCTAACTTTAAAGGTTTTCAAAATATTTTGGTAACTTGAACAAGGGTTTTTGACTTTTATCCAAATCTGGAGATTTTTATTTTTTCTTTCAAAGTGTTTTTAGCATGATCATCTTTATTGGAAACATTTTCATATATTAAATTACTTCAACTTCCTTAACTTCAAGTTACTTTCAAACAATTATGTTTATGCAATGAAATGAAATGTCTGTTGGAGTCAAACTCAAAATATTCCAAAATTCAAAGGAACTTGCTGCCAAGGCTGCTGTTTTTGTGTTCTTCAGACACAGAATAATTACTCGCAGTTGAGCGTAGGTCGTGTCTAATGCATGCTCAGTGTGTAAGGAAAAGGAAAATATTGCAGCTTATTTTTCTACAGGAAGGATTATAACCACAGTGTTCTCCATCTGCCTCTGCACGTTCACTAATAATCTCAGTGAGGTTACACTGTTTAACTCTGTTGTGCTTTCACAGAGGACCTCTAGGTGGCCTCCTATCAACGTAGTTGGAGCAGTTTGCAGGGAGAATCGCTACTACAGAAGGAAGGAGAACACTTTCAGACTAATGTAAGAGCTGCACGCTTCATGGACAGTGTAAACACAAGCATAACACAACATTGGAGCATTGGAAAGTTGACTTTAATGTTGTTAAAGTTAGAAATCACAGCTTCTCTATGCTGTATGACTGTCTGATGTATAGGACATTCTGAAACTTCATATTTACACTTAAAATTGGCTACTATATTTTTTGGACTAAAGGCGCACTTAAAATCCTTTAATTTTCTCAAAAATCGACAGTGCGGCTTATAATCTGGTGCGCCATATGTATGAAGTTGATGGTTGATTGTTAAAGCATTGCAGCTACCGTAATCAGGAGCCTCGCGGATCACTTCCAACATAAATGAAGACAGAAAACTAAACAGCAGTGACTTTTGTAGTGTTACTGAAGTTGGACTACCTGGTATATAATGATGTGCTACGTGATTGGTAGTGACACAGCTATGTTAGCGTAACATAAACACAGTGAAGCTGGAGGATGAACGCTAACTTTTTTCCACTCGATAAAAGTTAACGTGAGGGTTCCTGATGGTTAGAGACAAATGCAAAAGTATGGCAGGATGCTGTAAACGGAAACTTCAAACTTCAGTCAGGAGAACAACTGAGATAATCCATCCACACTACGAGGTTAGTCAATAATATACTGCAACAATATGGGAACAGAGCAGCTGTGAGAGAATTCAACATTAATGAATCAATGGTACGGAAGTGGAGGAAGCAAGAAGAATGAGATGAGTAAAGTTTGACTTATCTGACTGCTTTGTTTCACTTATTGCGCCTTATAATCCGGTGCGCCTTATGTATAAAAACAGACCCGATCATTGACAGTGCGCCTTATGGTCCGAAAAATACGGTATTTGTTTCTTAGCACTGTGAAACTATATTATAATTTTGAAAATTTGTGGCTCACCACTGATCTTTCAAATAAATTCTTCCCGTGTCATACTTTGGTCTCAATTATGCATTTCTTTACATCATTATATGCCGTATTTTCTTATGCAAAACATTCTTAGGAAGACTTATTTTTCTGTACTTGTGTTGTGCTTTCTGTCTCTCAGACTGGAGGATGGCAGTCAGTATGTATTTGCAGCATCAAGCAAGGAGCTCCAGCTCGTCTGGATGAAAAAGCTCCAGAACTGTCCGGAATCTGCCAGCAGTGACTCTGACGACTCCGGGTGAGCGCTCACTCATGGTTGATCAATTTTAATAGACCTAAGAGAAAGCTCTCAGACTCAGTGTGTTTGTGACTTTTGGATCATAAGTGATTACTCAGTTCAACTGGAGAATGTGAAATGTTTGAGCATAAGCAAAAAAAAAAAAAGAAAAAAGAAAAAAAAAGTTGTGTATCTCAAGGTTGCAAATGAGAACTGAAAGAATTAAAAGGAAAGACGTTTACAAAAAGTAGCTGAGTGGAAATTCTAAACTACAGATTTGTAAGTTTGGAATTTGTAGTTATGATAATGCACCTTTAAAAACGGAATAAGTGCAATACAAATTACAGTATAACAAGTGGGATTAAACATAAGTGTTAATGTCAAACATGTAACCTCATCATCTACTGAAACAAGAGTGGTGATATAACCTAAAATCACTATCACTCAATATTAATAAAAGCTGGTGATAGCAACATATTTTTGGTGTTATTACACATAAACTTTTATACAAATTGTTCAGTGTATTCCTACTCAAATGGTCCTAGGACAAGCTAGGGTGCTTCACCTCCTCTTGGATCTGTTGTCATACTTTGGAAAGTCCAATCACTTTAATAACAATAACAGGTTGTGTAAAATCAGAGTAACATAAAAGGCCTGTCTGTTTCTATTTTTGTTTTGATAACACTTTAAAATTAACCTTGTTGATAAGAGAGCAAAAAAAAAACAAACAAAAAACAGTGAACAGAGAACAAGCGTGAGCCGTGAAGAAAACATGACACAAACCAGGCTTTCAGGATCAGTCTTTTGATGTATGCCACTAAGTGGCTGGGGAACTCTATGTGGTTGCACATCGATGAGAGGGGTTGGCCCCCAGTGCAAGATGTACATCATGTATTTGGAGCTGCTACCAGCTTTTATACCTCTTGAGCCCTCCTGTTCTGGTCCAGCATGTCCTGGTCAGCACCGGTGTTACAATAGTGGAATCTTGCATAAACATGCAGGTCAGGACATGCTCCCATCCCCTGTTAAAGCTGCCTCGCTCTCTGTTGTTGTGGTGCAGTGTTCATTCTCTGTCTTGCCTCTTGAGAGGACAGCTCAGTTAAAGGTTTGCTTTCAACTATGATGGCAATGATCAAAACTGTGAGGGCTTAATCTACAAGGGGTGTGTGTGACTATGAATGGCAAGTGTAGGGGTGTTTTCTCTTTCCAGTGCTCTTTTACAAATGGAATGCAGCAGCCCTCAGAAGTCCCTGTGTCCTGTGATGTGCCACATAGTTTCATTAACCAGATTCAGGATGTGCATTTATCTGACAGACTGTTCGTCTGCTTTGCTGACAGCCAGGTATAAAGCTTTACATAAACAGAAGCTCTGCCACTGGATTTTGGAGGCCATTTCCCTAGCATAAAGTACCAAAGGTCTCTCCTTGCCTCAGTGTGTGAGACCACATACCACCAGGGAATGGCAGCCTTATAGGTTCCATTTGAAGGGTTTATATGAATGATATCATCACAAACCCAAAGGGTTCATACGAGAGGTTGATCCAAAAGCAGACTCAAGAGCTGACTTACTTTTTGATCAAGCTTTATTTACACACAAAAACAAGGATTATCTGTACACACGTGCACATATACGCACAAACACACACACACACACACACACACACCTGTGGAGAGATCTCTGGCAAGCAGTTGTGAAACAGAGGAAAGACTGAAGTGGTAGAGGAAGGGGTTTTTTGTATGAGAGCTGCAGGGCTGTTGATGCTCTGCAGAAAAGGGTGGAACGTCAAGCTAATTAAGCAGTGAGCTAAGACTATTCATCACAGTGTAAGAAGGTAGCCGTGGTTTGGGGGGGTGCAGGACTGATCTGATTCTGGTGAGGACTATTCAGCTTGAGGAGAGGAGGGCTGTAGAGGGCCCAGGTTCGAGGTCGTCAAGTAGTGCCATCATATTTTTTACAGTTTCGCTGAAGAAGGGAGACATTGGTTGGCATTCAGTGGGCGCAACAGAGAAGTCCAGCAATTTAGATGGAGAGGAATTCTCCAGAGAAGCAGGGCTGTTCGGACTATATTTAGGAGTATTAGAACAGGAGAGTGTATCAGGCTGTGGAGTGGCAGGGAGGATTGACCACATGTCATCCTGAATGTCAGCGAAACCAATAGGCTCTTTTTGGTTTTTAAAGAATGTGTCAGGGGAGGCACATAATGTGGACAGAGCAGAATATACAGGAGAAGCAAGGCTGGTCTGATTTAACTGAGGACCAATGAGTGGAGAGGAGGGCTGCTGAAACTGCTCAGAAGTGAGGAGGGGGTCAAGCTGTTCCACCACTGACAGCAGTGCTTCATCAGTGTTACTGACAAAAGGAGCCTCTTTCTGGAGCTGAACGGGTGCAGCAGAGGAGACCAGTGATGCAGATGAGGCGAAATCCATATGAGAAGCTGGGAGGACCGGATTTACTTGACACACAGACGCATCAGCTGCTGTCTGTGTGTTCTGCAGCTGCACACACGCTGACTGCTGATGAGGCAGGTTGGTAACAGCTGGCTGTCTCTGTGGCTGCTCAAGAGGCTCCTTTGCAACTGAATAGGAAGAAGATGGCTGTGTCTGAGCTGGTGTCACACAAAGCCTCTTGGCCTGTTGGGCTTCCTGTTTAGGTTCAGATGCTGCACAAACAAAAACACAGTAAGTCTTCTTTTGTTAACAGTTTGCCGTCTTCTTTACATCACATTTCACATGTAAAAACGCCGTAATTCCCAGAAATCTCCTCTCACCTGTGCTTGAGGTGCGATTTCGCGTTCTCTTCCTCTTTTTGCCCTAAAAACAAAAATATGAGAATTTTCATCAGTTGATCCAAACTCTGTGCACTGGTTGTTTCATAATTCAGTGCAGTGATCGGCACATGTATGAACTGCATGTTGGCACTTTGGACATACGTAGTTTTCTTTGGTGGACCAGTCTGGATGCTCTGTGGAATGACGGCATCTCTCGCTTTCAGCCTGATCAAAATATTTAGCTTGTTGGTCTTTTGAGAGAGACCTCCACTGAAGACAGACAATCATGAGAACACACTGTCAGCATAGATAAATACTCAGCTACACTGTTACTACACATAACTACAGGACAGCTGGCACACGTGCACAAACATGAGCATAAAGCATTGACAGATGCATAAATATATGAGTTACACACTTACCCTCTCTCCCACAACTGCATTTATGGCTGCACTGGCAGTTATGTTCAGTTCCGCCGTCACCTTTGGCCTCTGCTCCTTCAGGTAAAGCATGAAGGCGTTTGGTGGCTTCTTTATGTACAGCCGGTCTGCATCCTGTTGGGCTTCACATTTCCTTTTTCTACAGGAATAAAACACAGAGTCAGAGCACATGTTAGCTTTGTGTACAGCTGTGAGCAAAGTAGTTTAAAAACATGAGTAAAGCTGGGAAACTGAATATAAGGAGGCACCATTAAAGGAAGCTGATTACAATAATTCAAGCAAACATCTGCAGAAAAAAGACGAATATCTGGAGATAACTGACACAAAGCACCAGAGAAACTTACTTTGGAGTGGAGGTGTTGGATGGGGGAGCAGGAGTGGCAAAATCCTGGACTGGAACACCGTGCCTACACAGATGCAGAGACGGATACGAGATAACAGAGTTTATGAAGATACAGATGTTCAGCAGCTGTGTACACTGTTGTGTTTGTGTGTTTTACGTACAGTTGTCCAGCAGGATGCACGTACTGCCTCATGTTTTCTGGAATCCCGAGCACATTATACTTGAAACACACACACAAAACACACAACAGATGATGAGACAAGCTGCAATGCTATGATCTATCCACTCGGTGGAAGAAGTGATCAGTGGGAGGAGAAGATGTGCATAAAACTACATTCATACATAGCTTGACTTTGTTCTCCTGCGCTATTCTTTGGAATTATGTTTCACTGGCAGCGACTAAGTTTACTGTTCAGCAAAGCTTCACACCACATTTATACAAAGGTGAAATACGAGGAAGCTGAGAGCAGAGTGATGAGTCCGAGACTTTTAAACATCTTTATCAATAAAACTCTAATGAGTCCTGTCACTACCTCTGGGTGTCTCAGCTGTCCCTGCCTATCTGTCCCTGGCTGACTGTAGAGGTGAGCTGGTGCTGAGCCCATGAGTGGAACCAGCTGCTGAGACACAGGAGGAGCTGTTTCCAGGAAGGTGTGGCTAAGAAATCCTCCAGTCCGAGGATCTGATGCTGACTGAGGGGGTGCGGGTGCTCCAGTGAGGAAAGGAGGGGGACGTGGAGGGTTGGATGGGAGAGGAGGAGTGACAAAATCCCAGAATGGCACACTGTGCCTACACAGATGCAGAGACAGATATGAACTAACAGAGTTTATGAAGATACAGATGTTCAGCAGCTGTGTACACTGGTGTGTTTGTGTGTTTTACGTACAGTTGTCCAGCAGGATGCACGTACTGCCTCATGTTTTCTTGAATCCCGGGCACATTACTCTTGAAACACAGAAAACACACAACAGATGATGAGACAAGCTGCAATGCTATGATCTATCCACTCGGTGGAAGAAGTGATCAGTGGGAGGAGAAGATGTGCATAAAACTACATTCATACATAGCTTGACTTTGTTCTCCTGCGCTATTCTTTGGAATTATGTTTCACTGGCAGCGACTAAGTTTACTGTTCAGCAAAGCTTCACACCACATTTATACAAAGGTGAAATACGAGGAAGCTGAGAGCAGAGTGATGAGTCCGAGACTTTTAAACATCTTTATCAATAAAACTCTAATGAGTCCTGTCACTACCTCTGGGTGTCTCAGCTGTCCTTGCCTATCTGTCCCTGGCTGACTGTAGAGGTGAGCTGGCACTGTGGCGGTGTTAGTGACCATGAGTGGAACCAGCTGCTGAGACACAGGAGGAGCTGTTTCCAGGAAGGTGTGGCTAAGAAATCCTCCAGTCCGAGGATCTAATGCTGACTGAGGGGGTGCGGGCGCTTCAGTGAGAAAAGGAGGGGGACGTGGAGGGTTGGATGGGAGAGGAGGAGTGACAAAATCCCAGAATGGCACACTGTGCCTACACAGATGCAGAGACAGATATGAACTAACAGAGTTTATGAAGATACAGATGTTCAGCAGCTGTGTACACTGGTGTGTTTGTGTGTTTTACGTACAGTTGTCCAGCAGGATGCACGTACTGCCTCATGTTTTCTGGAATCCCGGGCACATTACTCTTGAAACACAGAAAACACACAACAGATGATGAGACAAGCTGCAATGCTATGATCTATCCACTCAGTGGAAGAAGTGATCAGTGGGAGGAGAAGATGTGCATAAAACTACATTCATACATAGCTTGACTTTGTTCTCCTGCGCTATTCTTTGGAATTATGTTTCACTGGCAGTGACTAAGTTTACTGTTCAGCAAAGCTTCACACCACATTTATACAAAGGTGAAATACGAGGAAGCTGAGAGCAGAGTGATGAGTCCGAGACTTTTAAACATCTTTATCAATAAAACTCTAATGAGTCCTGTCACTACCTCTGGGTGTCTCAGCTGTCCCTGCCTATCTGTCCCTGGCTGACTGTAGAGGTGAGCTGGTGCTGAGCCCATGAGTGGAACCAGCTGCTGATACACAGGAGGAGCTGGTTCTGGGAGGATAGTGCTAACAAATCCTCCAGTCCGAGGATCTAATGCTGACTGAGGGGGAGCAGGTGTCCCAGTGGGGAAAGGAGGGGGAGGCAGAGGGTAGGATGTTTGCCCCAGAATGCCAACTGCTGCATCTTCAGGAGTGGAAGGCGCTTCTTCCGACTGCATTGTCTCTGAAATATGATTGTTTTCGTCCCTGATGTCCATTTTAGAGACAGACGGGTTGAGGGGGTTGCTCAGAAGAATGACAACTGCTTCTGTCCGGGATCCTGTGGCACACATTCATAAAAGGTTTTGTTCCTTTTAAACTATGTTCTTACATCTCATATGATACAGAACTAAACTAAGGACAAGTATTATGTGGGAACAAGGTGTGAGTTAACAGTTAAAATCAGTTAGAGTGAATGTCATATTAAAATATGACATTTATTGATGATAAGATATTTAAAAGTGTTATATTTGTAAACTAATTTAAACCAAACTGAGAAATACAAAAAACTAACAAACGAATTAATACTTCAAACAATGCTAACCTCAAACTCTGTTAACTCTCATGACTTCACTGCATTTATATAACAGCAATTGTTCTTACTTTGTAACAAACAGTTTAAAAACATAATCCACTGTTTCACAATTGCAGTTATATATAATATAATGAACAGGTTTTTGTTTACCAAAAAAATGTAAATATCATACATATGTATATAAAAAAATCTGCAATTCAACAACACTAACAAGGTACATGAGGACTTGGAATTTGATTTAAAAAAAATTAAATTTGCTGACTGAGGGGTTTTAATTTTGCATCATCTTAGCCAGTTACAATATTAAAATAATGACTTTTGTGATTTTAAACCTGATTAAGCTGACCTGTACTGCAGAGGGAAATAAAAAAACTGTAGTAACAAGTTGCTCTGCAGATTCAAGTTTTACAGGCCTTCGTGTTATGAATTAATACAATATGATGCATTGTTGAGATGAATTCACCCCAAAGTTTGATTAAAATGTAACAAGAGTGTGCTGTATGAAGGCAGTTACTGCCTACAGGTTTATTTAAATACTGCAGATATATTTTAAAGTACATTTTTCTGATAATATCATTGCAGTTTTTGTTTAAATTTTAATTCGATACTTGTTTTTTTCACACAATGTGAATTACTTAGTTCACTGCTGAATCACACAGTAGCTCAATAATTCAAACTTTACTTTGTAGATTTTGTTTACATGTTGAGGGACACAGTAAAACAGGAAAAATATTGATTTTGAAAAACTAATTGTGTGGCTTAAAGGGTCAAGTGTATTATTTAGATGTTCCACTGTATCAGATGACCTTAAAACTATGCTTTAAGTACTCACCAACAATTTTCAGCGATGGTTTAGTTAAATATTTTAAAATGCTGTTTAAAAGTAGTTTTGAGGTTTGCTTTTGAGGCTCTGACAAGTACTTGTTCACACAGTGAAGACTCTGTCCTTATCTGTCAGGTTCTGTAGAATGTTACCGTTTAACTTCATTGTGTCACCAGGTAACAAAAACATTCTATTTCAACCCTGCCTGTTTCCAGCATCTACAGTCATCGTCATGGCTGGATCAGCCTTCTCAGGGACTCCGGGGCAGATAGTTTATGTTGGGCCCCGACTGAGCCCACAGTACATGTCAGGGTACTTATTCCCTTAGTAACCAAATTATAAGCAGAGAGACAAAACCATGCTCAGAAAGGTTCACGCTTGTTTTCTGTTTTGAGTGTATTGAATATTTCTATTACAATATGCAAAAAGTCCATCAGTTATTGAAGGAAACAGCTGTCGGATATTGCTTTACACTGTAAAAAAGAATTCTGTACAAAAACAGTAATGTCCTGGTAATTTTCTGCCAGTACATTTTTTTTTTTAACGGAAGTTGAAAGACTTATCTGGTAAAACGGAAAAATCGTCTTATTCTTAGTCACAGTATATTTTCTGTGTCATTAATGGATTTTTTCTGTGAATAGAAAAACTGAAAATTCTGTTTCTATTACTATTTACAGTCACTTCTTTTAACTTTAACCCATTAAATGTACGTTTTTATATCCTTAACCATACATTTCTATACAATTACAACCTTATACACCATTTGCTTGTAAATTAAAACTTCTTAAAATTATCTGTGCACAAGTAGTACACAACAACATTGGTACATTTAATGTCAAATATTCTTTTCTTTTATATTCCTTGTTCTGATGAAGACTTTTAAACTGTCAACAGCAGCTAAGTGAATAAGGATTTGTGTCCATGAACCCTCAGCAGTGACAACACTTAAACGCCATAGTTCAAAATCCTCAATCCACACCTTTTGTCCCCTGTGTTCAAAATGCTCTTAGTTGTTAAAGTAGAGGAGAAAAGTTTGACATTTTTCACAACCATTAAATGTTCTCTCAAAAAGAGGGCACGGTTACTTCCCAACCAAAAACCTCTGCTTGTGCTCACAGACCCTAAATCGCAACAAATTAGACAATAATAAGACAAGTGACTACAAAATGACACCAGAGGTTGGTGAAGAGCAAGCATGAAGTGAGACATTGTGTGCACATTTTCTAGTGATACCTTCATTTACCTGTGTGATAAAGTCCTGAATGTAGCATGGTAGTCCATCAAATTCCATCTGAGCTTTAAAGATCAATTTATTCTGAGGAAAAAATGAAAAGAAAAAAAGAAGTTTTAAGATGTTCGTTTTTTGTTGCTGTTTTTTACATTTAAGCTAAAAAAAAAAAAAGGAATAAAAATACAAAGTTTAGTATTAGGTGGAAAATGACTTGAAATAAACTGAACTTGTACACCTACCATTGAAAGCCAGCAAGAAAGAACAGAGTTTTGGTTTTGTTTAGATCTGCTGCGGATTACCATTATTAATTTAAAATACATGTAGAGTTGCATACACATAACAGCTTACAGTTGCAATATAAGCAGTTTATAATTAAAATAACACACAAACCTTCACAAAATAAATCAATCTCAACATTAAACTCACCTTGTTTTTGTAGAGAAGGTGATCAGGCTTTTTGATCCTCTCCTGAGACCAGCTGCACTGCACCATCAGCATCTTATATCTTCCTTTTTCACTCAGTAAAGTGTTTCCTTTTGTTGGCTCTGCACGTGCAAGTGTGTGATCACAGGTGAAATACAGGATATTTTTCCATTGCAGGTTTAGAGTGTTTCATTTAGTGATAGCTATCAATCCACTTTTCAAATAACCTCTAAGGATCTGAATTTTTAAGAAAGACACAAATATCCCTGCTTATTATTAGGCTAAAAGCTTGATATAGACATAACAATTTACAATATGTCAACAGCATCCCCACATGGCATGTAACACCCCTGCAGACCAGCACTGCGCCTATATTATACGTTAATCAAGATATAGTTATAATTTAATCACATTAGCTCAATGGGGTCACAAAAGCTTCCCACATACTAGAAATGATCTACTCAGCATTACATAAATAACATTTTCAAGAAAAGTTGGCGTTATGTGTTTACAGGAAAAACGTGTCTGTCTACAAATATTAACTAAACATTTTTATGTGCTACAAAATGGACATAATGATAAATGTGCTGAGGTGAAACTAAACTTTCAATAATATCACTACTATAGTCTGTTAACCATCAAATTAGTCTATGCTGGTCAGCTAGCTAAGTCTTTACGTTAGCAGCCTAAATCACAGGCTAACATTAGCATTTGTTAGCCAGCCAGGATGGTCTGAGGCTAAAACTAGAGTTAGTTTAACTTTGCCTGAAACCCTTTAAAGTCTTCAGTAGAGGCAACTGTAAGACATAGTATTATTATAGGACTTATTACAGTCCTAAAACTATTTCTGTCTATATAGCAATAGAACCATGAAGTTTTTACTTTCCTAGTTATCTACATTACTAACTTTAGCTAATTAGCTAGCTGCCTGTCACAGCTGTGTAAAACCCAGAGAGAAGCAGACAGCTAACTATAGTATTTGTGAAAACTGGTCCAGCCACTGGAGGGCAAATTTGGTGTTATCATAGCGAAAAATGATTTGAATTATTTTAAAATAAAATGTAATTAACAAAAATGGGAAGCTTATGTCATGTTAAATCTAAATAACGATTATTTTCAAAACAAGTCAGTAAAATATTCCTGCCTTATCTAGATATGCACCAGTTAACAAATTAACAATTATTTCTAAATAAAAACACTGAGTCTTTTGAAAAACATTATTTTAATTAAAAAAAAATAAAATCTTTAATATTTACCACAGAATTATCAAGGCAGTTTCTTTAGCTTCAAAGTCCAAAATCCAAATGATCCAAATGAAGCCTGAAAGAAGCATAATGGCTGGCCTTGCTTACTTTTCCCTCCTTTCAGGGTTCTTGCTCCCACAATGCATTGCAGTAGTTAAGAAATACAGAAAAATACCTGTAAATGAGTAATACGAAAAATTCCTTCACATTTATACTGTACATTGTACTGTGTTTTCTTTTACTGTTTTTTTTTTTTTTTTACAGTGTACTGTTCTTTTACAAATCCTACATTTCCCAAGGTTCTTTTTTTCAAACACATATTGATGCTTAATAAATAAAACTTTACAACAAATATAATCTAAAGCAAAATTAGATAAACTAGATGCTGATTCAAATTATGCTGTGCATAGCAAGTCTGTTTTAGTTTAGTGGTAGTTAACAGGAGAATGACCAAACCGACTGAGCTGACAGGAAGACAACTGCAACTCAAATAACCACTTGTTACACCAGAAGTACGCAGAAGAGCATCTCTGAACACACAGGTCAAACCTTGACGCAGATGGCTACAACAATCAGAAGACCACTTCGGGTGTCACTGCTGACAGGGAAATGTCCAAAAGTTGATTCTATTCATCTGGACATAGTGTTCTCAGTGGGAGAAACGTTTCATCACTCATCCAAGTGACTTCTTCAGTCTCAGGTTACCCCAGTTAGCTGTCATGTTAAATTTAAATAATAATCTAAATAATATGCAGATTTACTGTTTATAAGATTGGGGAAACCTGCAGTCAGCTGAGACTGAAAAAGTCACTTGGATGAGTGACGAAACGTTTCTCCCACTGAAAACGCTACGTCCAGATGAACAGAATCAACTTTTGGAGATTTACTTACCTGAATGATTGAGAATGCATCAAGACGATGACAGGGAAACTATTTCAATTTTAATTATATAGCACCAAGTCACAACAACAGCTTTATATTCTAAGGTAAAACCTCTACGATAATAGAGAGACAATGCCCTGTAAGCAAGCACTTGGCAACAGTTCTCCCTTTTAACAGGGAGAAACCTCCAGGAGCGCATTTCATGGGTTGGGAGTGAGCATTGGAAGACAGGACTAAAGACTAAATTGATTAGACTAAAACATAGTGTTTGTGCTATCTGTCCACCTTCCTGGCTTAAGAACAGTAAAATATTACCTCTAATATACTTGATAATAGATATCTGAGATTCTATAGATTCTATTTTCTGTAAATCACAGGTTTGTGCTAAATGTCTGTTTGTGGTGAGGACCAGGTATTGCTGAAAAAAATCAGTTCATGAGCTCAAAAGTACTGGTGTACTTCTTCATTTTTCATAAAGTAAATTAAAAATATAACTTGTCCAGCTCCAGATGGACACCCCGTCAGAGGTGGAGATAATGGCACTTTCCTATGGCACTTAATTAAAAGCAGCTTTCAGCGACAATAGCCAACTGTGGCCACAAGATGGTAGTAATGTAAATGCTAGATGCACATATTAATGAACATGCAAGGAACTTTATGACAGTGCTGTCTGAGCTGAAAGGAGAGAGATCGCTTTACTTTGGTATATTTTTATTGAAGTCTATTTTTAGATTTGACAGGGCAAAGATTCAGTTATTACAGACCTCCAAACCTCATGTGATCTTCAGGTTAGCTTAAGTATGTAGCGAGCTTCACCTAATATGTTTCCATGGCCAAGCAGCTTTATCCAAACCTTACATCACCAAGCACAACACAAAGTGTCAGATGCACTGGTGTAAAGCACGCCTCTATCGGTCTCTGAAGCAGTGGAATACCTGATCTCTTCTCTGTCTGGTATGACAGTATGAGTCTAGTTTTGGTGGTTGCCGGAAGAACTGCACATGTCTGACGGCATTTTGCCGTGTGTGACCTTTCCTCAACCTTGTGGAAAGCCTTCACAGAAGAGTTCACAGAAGCTGCAAAGTGTGACCTGACATCATATGAAACCCTATGGATTAAGAATGGAATTTCACACAAGTTCATATGTACTACTATGTACATATGATTTGGGGCTATATAAATAAAACTGAATTCAATTGAATTGAAATTGAATATGCGTGTAAAGGCAGATGAGTGATTACTTTTGGCAATATAGTAAATGTCACCTGCCTTAATAGCGAGGTATTTTCAGCCAGGACATGCAGTGGCATGAGTAAGTAGTGATGTGACCATTAAAGAGCTAAGGCATTCAAATAGTTGTAATAGTGAATAAACCGCCTTAATTAAAGTATATACATCAAGATAATGATAATATTAACAAACATATGAAACAACAAAGTCTTCATTCAGATGACATTAAATCATCCCGTAGTTATCCTGCTATGAGCTTATTACAGTGTTCTGTTGAATAAATAGGATTTTCTCTCTGATATTAAAAGGAAAGCTGTGCCTCATAATAGTTTGAGGTACATTTATTTAAAATTAACAAAGCATTATTCAAAGACTATTTATTTTAGCTGTGTAAGCAGCCATAATATTTCTGCTTTGGTCCTGTGAATTCTGTTATTAAATTAAGTTGCTGGAATGGACAGAGAGTCCCTGATACAAAGCATTACAGGCATGGTTTTTGGGGTCAGAGAGGACGGTTGTCAGTCACACGTGTTTGATGGAGTTTCAGGCTGGAATGGTTTCCTTCAAACTGTGTAAGGTAATTTGACTTTGACTTTCACATCTACCTATTCACACTGTGCACTGTGGGGACACTGGGCACCTCTGAGGTGGGTGAGAGGCCAAAGAAATGAAACTCCCCACCAACAGGATTTTTCTTTAATGAGATACTTGGACAAGGTGAATTACATTCAGCGGGCACACAATAGTGGAAAAACACACGGTGGCACAGGACACAGCTATGGCTCTATTCAGCTGTCATGCATTGCATCTGCTTTCGTTTGCTGCATGGTGATGAAATATGGAGCACTGCAGTGACTGCATGACTACAGCAGTCACAAAATACACTGACGAAGGGATTTCTGTGGGACAGATTGAGTACGTTTATTTAACAGGTACAGAAATAGACATGTAAAAAGGAACTGCTGTGGTTTTCACAGCAGTTAGTGGTGGGGCTATTTGTTGAGGAACTGAATGCTAAAGTCCTGAGCTCAGACTGGGATTGTTGTTTTGAACTGTGGACTAACCAAAGACTATTTTAAAAGATCTGGATGTAGCCTTTGGTCTAGATCGTAAATCCTATTGAATAACAATTCTTTACAATTCAATAACAATAACAATTCTTTACAATTCAATATCTGTAGATATTGTCCTCGTGTTCTGAGATCCATCTGCTTACTCCTTTCCAGCCTTATCCTCTTTTCTAATATGGCCACGCCTTTCCCCCAAAAACATGATAGTAACAGCCCAAATGCCAGACTTGAGGCTTCATAATGGTAGTCCACAAAGGAAGGATTGTGGCATGGAAACTGTGTGCTTGCTGGATAACAAGATATAGCTTTTAAATTAAATAAACTTGGGTTTTTGTTAATGCTGATTTGTTTTCCTAGTATTTGCCTGCTTCAAGGCTTTGTGTTAAGCTAGAGTGACCATGTAATATCCTAGTCCTGTCAGCTAAAAATTCACAGGATTTCTAGAGCATTCACAGCATTCCAGAACTAGATGTAATAAAAATTTAATGCATTATATAGTATATAATTGAGGCATAACATACTCAAAGTATAGGCAGTACAAGCACAAGCACTGGCTGGCGCCTCTCAGCAGGCTTTCAAAAGTTAGTCAGTTGGAAAGAGAAGAAGGAATTGAGTCTTCTAAGGGAGCGAAGCCTTAAAGAGACAGGTTGTTTCAGAGGATGAACCAGGGGCTGACTGTAGGGCTAGTCAATCATAAATAAGGAAGTAAGGATTTTTTTTACCTGTCAGCCTGAAAGGCTTATGGGGATATTGTTCGTACCCTGCTGGGCGGCCAGGCAGCTAGGCGAGAGGTGTGGATAATTCAAGAATGATGTGATGTAGGATTTTCAACTTATCATAGGTGCATCTACTCAAAGTCTCGGATGAGTTTGAATATTGGTGATCTTCAATTTATTTGATTTTTTTTTTAATCTAGCACCAAATCACAATAACAGTCACTTTTATATGTAAGCTACAAACCCTACCATAATACAGAGAAAACCCCAACAATCAATGACCCCTGTGAGAAAGCGCGTGATGATGGTGTTAAGAAAAATTTAACAGGAAGAAACCTATGGCAGAACCCGGCTCAGGGAGAAGCAGCCATCTGCTGTGACCAGTTGGGGGGTGATGGGAAGGAGACAGGACAAAAGACATGCTGTGGAAGAGAGCCAGAGATTATTAATAACTAATGATTAAATGCAGAGTGACTTCTAAACACATAGTGAATGAAAAAAATGTGAGTGAAGAAAAAACCTCCACCCGACCTCAAAAACTTGACCTCAAAGTCATATGTCAAGTTTTCAGAAAATCTTGTGAACAAGGTAACGCCACCTAGGATTGTCAAACTGCTACTGAAAAGCTTGCATGAGTTTAAATATCCTCTGGCAAGATTGTCTAAAAGTGTTTATGAATGCAATAACTCAAGACATCACCTAGGAATTGTACATTTTTACCATATGTGAGGCTGAGGGGTAGCACTGGTGGCCACCAGTATTTTTTTGAGTGGTCTCGCAAGTAGAGACAGAAATGACTGTAATAGTTAGCCCTTTAAGTAGAAAGCTTGTATCTCAGATCTCCCCCTAAATGTGGCCAAAGACCAGTTTGAGAATCATGTAAAACAGTTACTCAGAGTCACATGGAAGTGGTATAATAGATACACTAAAATTAAAGATGACTTGTTGCTACTCAGGAGAGCGTCATCTGTCAACCTCAGTTTGGAGAAGCTGGCTGAGTCTCCAGATGATTCCTCATCGACCAAACCTCTCAGCAGGAGAGCTGAGAGCCTGGAGAGACAGTTATCCTCAGAGGGCCAACCTCCACCCAAACCCCCCCATACCTACTACAGCAGACATAGCTATCCTGATGGAGGGGAGGTCAGGACGGCAGGTGAGACGTCACAGCAAATTTAACTGGTTTTAAAACTGGTCTCAGTCAAGTTTCAGCTTCTGCCCCATGAGGGCCAAGAAAAAGGATAGACTGCTGTAAAATGTACATTTAGAACCATGTTATGTTAGGCAAGTGTTACACCAGTGCCAGCTTATGTGCACACTGACTTTCACAGGGTTTGTTTGCACATCACTGCAGAAAACATACCTTAATGTTCATTCCACATGATTACACACTGTTTCAAGGATGGAGTTCATTTCCAGATATTGTTAATGCACGCATATTACAGGTTTCAAATGGAAATGCAACCTCGGAGTCAGAGTTGCTGAAGATTTTATCAACGCAAACTCCTTTTTCTCATGTTGTCAGTCATTTGGATTTGTAATCCATGTATTACTATAGTTTTTAACGGAGCACTGAACAGCGCTTAGATGACAGGAAATGCTCATTTTGAAACTTCTATGTCAATAATTGGCCTGATTGTGACTTGATGCACTGCAGATCCACAGAGTCTCCAAAGCCAGCCATCAGTGCCTCCTCCTGCTTCTCCTGACCCCCAGGACCCGCCAGCTGTGAGCCCCCAAGTAATAGAGGACCCTGTGAACAAAGACAAGCCAAAAATGAATGTCTTCAGAAAGTTTTTTTCTAAGAAGTAACACTTTGGTTTCCATCCATATATCTTGTGATGCTGTCCATCTCAGTCTCGTTTCAGATTTGGAATATTTTTGTTACCATCAACAATAAGGATACAAAGTCTTGACATGAAGTTTCATAGAAATCACATCATATACCAAATACAGATTTTCTTTTACAAGTACCTTCAGCAAATGAAAGGAGGTTATGCCCAGCACAGAAGAAATGATAAAGTAACGGCTCGTACCACTACTAGATTTGTGATTGGCTGCTTATTTTCCATATTTGCTGATTATCTGCTAGCAGCTGTGCAACCCACCTCCAGCCCAGCTCCTCTTCTTCATATTGTCTGACTTAATCTGTGCTTCTCTGTACTGTACTGGGTCTTACTGCTGCTCTCCCTGTCTCTGTCATTCTGTTTTATATACATGGAAAGGTAATGTAAATAACTGCAAATGAAAATACCATAATCTTCTTTTACTATAGAAGTTCTAACCAAAGTAGCAATCAAATACAAAAAAAAAAAACCAGCAAAAAAACAAACAAACAACTCCTTAAGAGATTTTTGGAGAAGCACTTTATGCCATGGCCACAGTAAGGAAGCCTGTTATCTCCCATATGAGGATTTGAAGCAGCCAGCAGGTCAGCAGTTCTACAGCAGCTACAGACAGATGTTAATGATGTGTTTACATCACCTCTAATGAGAATCTGCTCTCGGCCTGATCCCAAACAGTTTAAAGTGACTCCATGTGAAGAGTTTGACTGCACGACATGATCACTACTTTATCAAAATTGACACTTGCTCTCATACAGAATGATTGACAGCAAATCAATTCAAGCAAATTTGTCACATTTAACTGGAGAAAAGGTTCGCGAAGACATCGTTCAGCAGAGATGACGCTCTGCATTTTCACACAAAGAACTTTGGCTAATGATTCAACTCCATTTATTTATTAATGAGCAACAAATCCAAACATCTCCAGTCTCATTTTCTCCTCCATTCAATCAGATCAATAAGTGAATCAATAAAAATAATGAGTCAGATTGAAACTTGAAGAAATCATTTGGCAAAAGAAATTAAACTCAGTTGAAGTGTTAAAGTGAGAGTCATTCAATAAAACTGAATCAAAAACGTGACGTAACTTCATCATTTATTTGTATCTGTTTCTGCAGATCAGACTTCGACAATGTTACTTATCTTTTTCTGTATTTGTTTGATTGCTCTAAGATTGTTTATTGATGTGTTTGAATTGCTTTAATAAAATGTATCCATGTTTCATTATCAACCATTATTGAGCTCTTTCTCTTTCTCTCACTGGAACTATGGTAACGATTGGCCACATGTTAAAACTTCATCAGTGTGTTGACTCACAGCACCAGTATGTTCACATGTTCAAAGGTCATCTGCCTGGACTTCAAGGGTCACGCAGAGAACATTTGACCATCGTCATCTTAGATTTGAACTCTGTGGCACTGGATTTTGGTGTTAAAGGAGGCAATCTGACTTTACTGAACACCATTTTAAATATCCAAATACTTAAATATCTAAAAAGAAAATGATTATTGCTAAATGTCATGCACCAACCTTTGGGGCTGAGAAATTAAGCTATTGATGATGTGCCAAAATCTCCACTGGCCGTTTGAGGCTGTCTCCAAAAGCAGTGGGAATGACAACATCTCAGCCACAAAGTGGTTGCCTGAGTAAAACCACAGAGCATGAGCATGCTGAAGCAAATTAATTCTTCAAAATTGCCAATGTTCTGAAAATTTGATCACTACAGACCTCCAAACTTCATGTAACCTTCAGATTAGCTCAAGAACAGTGCATAGAGAGCTTCATGAAATGTATTTCCGTGGTCCGAGCAGCTGCAACCAAGCATTATGCAAAGTGTCAGATGAAGTGGTGTAAAGCAAACTGCCACTGGACTCTAGGGCAGTGGAGACGTGGTCTGTGGAGTGACGAATCACGCTTCTCTGTCTGGCAATCTGATGGACGAATCTAGGATGGCGGTTGCCAGAAGAACTGCACATGTCTTACTGCATAGTGCCCTGTGTGACGTTTGGTGGAGGTGGTGGTATGGGTGTTTGAGCTGGGCTCAGCCCCTTGCATACCAAAACATTTTGGACAACTTCATGCTCCCAACTTTGTGGTGATGGTTTTGGGATGGCCCCTTCCTGTTCCAACATAACTGTGCACCAGTGCACAAAGCCAGGTCCATAAAGACATGGATGAGCGAGTTTGGTGTGGAAGAGTTGAAGTTGTTATAGCTGCAAAGGTGGCTGACATCATATTAAACCCCAATGGATTAAGAGTGAGATGTCACTCAAGTTCCTATGCATGTGAAGGCAGACGAGCAAAAACTTGCTTACGTTTTTCTGAATGTAATTCTGTTATTTTAGATATGTTACTAAATAGCCAACATCTGTTAGGAGTTATTCGATAGATACAGCACATTAGTTGATAATATCATTTAAATTTAGTTCCTATTGGCTTCAAAAAACTGACAGCAGGTAAAACATTAACTGAGAAGCTGAAGCCTTTATATGTCAAGTCAAAAAAACTTAAATACTCAGGAACTCAGGCCTGAGGGAACCCCCACAATGAATGTAGTCCCAAAATGTAAATTTTAGGTTAAACATTTTTCATCAAGTATTTCCACCACATTTTTGATAAAATATGACAAAATCAGCAGTAGCAGTACTTTATTTGCCAAAATTAAAAGTTTGTGCTTTTTTCCTAGAACTAGGTTGAAATGATCATTTCAGTGATTCTTCTAAATTTAGATCTACATGTTGTGAACTATCCCATGAGTGTCATCTGCTGTGACAATACTCTTTCTGCAGTGGCAGTAATATGAAGTGGAATGGCTAAACTGATCATGCCAGTCCCTTGTAAAGTTTGCACTGATAAATTGTGGGGTGGTAGCTCAGGTGATAGAGCAGGTCACCTACTAATCACAAATCAGCCACAGTTCTGTCTTCTTCTTGCTTGGTATTAATATCTTTGTATCTTCTAATATCTTTGCAAAAATTAATTTAAAAAGATAGAAGTATAGAGACAAATTTCTTCATTCACTCATATTGTATTATTATAAATTGTATTATAAATCATAATGTTCAGCTTTTTCACACTCAGCGCAATCTGTGCTGAGTCAGCACAAAAACAGACCTGACTTACTTTCCTGCCTCCCTTTGCAGTCAGCTCTAAATTATTTCAAAACCTTCTGTATACTCTGGGCACTGGTATGGTTTAGTGAACTGAGCAGGTCAACAATGTAAAAAAAGGCATGACATTTTGGGGGAGGGAAAAAAACCCTCCTTTACTGGTAATGTTATAACAGTTTCTCTTTCATGTTGTTATTGTGTGATGGTAGCACAGCTGGTCTCATAGCAGGATGCTTCCTGGTTTCTACCTCCTGGCTGGCTGAGGCTTTTTCTGTGTGAAGTTTGCGTGTTCTCCCTCAGCTCAGATGGGTTACCGTCAGGTGCTCTGGTCCTCTTGCAATTCAAAGAGATGCATGTTGGGTTAGTTGGTGATTCTAAATGAACCACGGGATGTGAGTGTGTGTTTTTGTCTGTGTCTCTGTGTTGACCCTGCTACCTGTCTGCTGTGCATCGCAACTCTCGCCCTGTGAGCTTGGTGAGACTCCAGTCCCAACATGACCTTATGGTTGGGTAAGAGCGTAGATGGATAGACGGGATAAATGTCATGTCTTCCTGTCTGCAGAAACTCTCACTTGTGTGAAGCTCCTCTAACCGAAACGTCCTCTTGGTGTCGCTGTCGGTGCAGGAATGAGCCTCACACCGTGTCTGTCGTCCTCGTGGCGTGAACATGCGGCCTCCAGTCATCTGGTTGGATTCTTTTGAAGTCTGTTTTCAGCGCTTGTCATTGTTGAACCATTATATCATTTTGAAGTCCTCCGCACCAACATGTGGTGTTCGTCCACAACGAAAACCTTCCCTGTCACACGCGAAGCGCGTTTAAAATAGATATAAACAGTCACTAAGCAGACTCCAAAAACATGGAAACGAATCGTGAACTTGTGTGCATCATATATCTGTTGTATTTGAATTGATTTTAATTGCACAGATTTTTCATTTAATGGTTGCCCAAAAATGAGGAACGCGCTCATGATCAGTTAATGAAAAAACTTAAAACGCCATTTATATGTTAAACAGCCAAATTAACGTGATCGAGCTCATATTTATTCCTTAATAAATGAAAAAGAAGGCATTTTATCAGTTGAACGGCTTTAAAGGTGTGACGTTTTCTTTAAATCTGTGCATTTTTTGAAAGCCTATATTCGGCTTTATTTGTGGGGCTTCGAAACATTCAGCCAGTCCACGATTAAATTGTTTTTTGATGGTCTTCGTGCTGCTGGATTGTACTGCTAGTATAGAAGTATGTGACCGACCATCGGGCTTTACTGTTACCGTCCATTTTTGGTGGTGTTGGACCTATTTGTGTCCCTCCAGGCCTCCGTCTGATTCCCCCTTCAGCATTCAGCTCACGGCGCGACAGAAAGACAAGAGAAACCAGCAGAGAGCAGAAACAGCAGGAGCCCAAGGACAGGAACAGTGTGCAGAAACATCCATCCATCCATTCGCTTCCGCTTATCCTTTTCAGGGTCGCGGGGGCGCTTGAGCCTGATATTATTCCCAGCTGTCATGGGGCGAGAGGCGGGGTACACCCTGGACAGGTCGCCAGTCTGTCGCAGGGCCAACACACAAGGACAGACAACCATTCGCACTCACATTCATTCGCACAGCCCCATAAGCTGCATGTCTTTGGACGGTGGGAGGAAGCCGGAGTACCCGGAGAGAACCCACGCAAACACGGGGAGAACATGCAAACTCCACACAGAAAGACCCCGGCCTGATGTAGGAATTGAACTCAGGACCTTCTTGCTGTGCGGCAACAGAGAAACCAAATACTGACGATGGCATTTTAGCTCTCTCATTTAAACTTCATTGTGTTTCTGTGTTTGGCCCTAATTGTTTTTCACACTGAAGCTGCTTGCTGGTTTTAAAGGTTTATCCCCTTTCACCTTTTCCAAAGTAATCAAGAATTCTACTTCAATTTCCCTCATAAATAACTGAATAAATATATTAATATACACGAGAAATGACAAACCAAAAATATATATATATATATTAAAAATACAGGAGGTTAAAGGTCCGTATTTGAACTGTGCATTATACCCGGCTAGGTTTGCACATTTAAATATTGAATCTGATATTATTCCAGGTCAAATGTTTAGACGGCAAAAAGCAAGGTTAGGGTGACCAGGTGCTTCACTTTATGTGGGACTGCACAGCATTTTTATCACCTTGACCAATCTCTCCTCCTCCCCCTTTTCCACATACGATGTCCCACATTTTGATTGGCTGTAGTTTACTAAAGTCAGCAGTCAATCTCACAAGAAACGTGTGGCTCAAAAAGAAATCCACAGATCAGCGGACGCATCCAAACCCTGTGGCTATAACAGCGGTGCCGCTACTGTGAAAAACAAAATACACTGATGTACAAAGAGAATATCATCGGATTATTAAAAACAAACAAACACGCATAATGTTACACTGCATACTGTTTGTGAGCTATCTGGGAAAAAATGTATGAAATGAAACAGTGAATGAAATAAATGTGTAGCCTGTATAGTTGCATGTGTTTAATCTTTGCAGTGACATGTGTGAGCAGTTCAACCACCTCTCAGCATCAGCATCGTAACCCCACAGTCTCTGCTGCTGGTCGCTCTATGTGGAGGTTGTTCTCTATATTCCAGGTGATGAAAAAATCGTGTTTGTAAAAGTATATCTTGTTCACAATAGGCCTGATCCAAATAAACGTTTTATTCCTCTTAAAAACTCTTGAACTCGGCTATAAAAAGAGACTTCCCAGCAGTTTAAACGGGATTACTGTAAGATCATTACAGCTGTAACATCAACATGACACCAGATCTCCGTGTTAATATAACAAAAGTAGCAGGATTGGTGTGTGAAAAAAGAGGGCGGTATACTATTAAAACCCAGCGCGCGGTGATGTCAGGATTTTATTGACTCACTTTAAAAATAAAGCGATTTTTAAGTTATTTTCTCTCCTTTGCCACACTTTCCGCAGAGACGTTTTAATCAGTTTCACTCTCGCTTGAGTATTTATGGGACACACTGAGTGATTTAAATATTTTATTGCATATTATCGCCTGCTGTTAGAACTTATATGTGACCAGACGCAAGCAAGTTTGTCGTTTCAAACTATTTGGAATTTTCAACATTTACCAGAGAAAGTTTCAGGTGTTTGCTTTTTGCCATCACAGTCTCATTTTTATGTTTTCCAGACACGAACTTTAAATACTGCTAATAACGATAGATGTTATACGACTGCGCACGATAAACTGAGGCTCAGTATGAATGCCAACAGGAAGAGTGGCATTTGTCTCGGTGCAGTTCCACTTTCCACTGCAGGGTGGCATCATCTCTCCTTCTTTGAGCTCTAAAGCCAATCAATGACAATACTGATGTTAAGAAATCACACTGCGTCATGTGTTCAAACATTCACACTCTAAGGCAGTAAATTCTGCAGATTAACTCCATCGTCTTTGTGTAGGATTTAAGGGAAGGCCGATTATTTTGGTCGACCCCCACCCCCAACAAGGCATACTATAGGGGACAAAAATCAAATGCCCGTGTTTAAAAAAACACTTTGGGAAAAATTACTTTGTTCCCCAAAGGAAAAAGAAATACTTATTATCATTATCTAAATAGACTTGTGAACTAAAATGTCTCTCTGATATCCTCTGCTCCTTCTTATAGAGCTCCAACAAATCCCTGAAACCACAGTAAGACCCCCTAGAACTCACTTATGACTCCTTTTGATAACCAAAAGCCTTTACAAGAACCCAAGGAACCCTTTATTGACAGAATGCCCCCATCCACCCCATAGACTCCATTAACAAGCTCTCAGACTTTATTAAAACACCAGGTTTAACTTAAGAAAATCTGAAAGCCGTTAGGGCTCACTGAAAAAATCGAACCACCTAAAAAACTCTTTATTGAATCACTCAGTGCCCAAATAAACAGCATTTCCCCAAGAAGCAGCCCCCAAACCCCCTTTAACCATCTCTTTATATTCTGCTTAGCAACCCCACAAGAATTTCCAGATTCCTGATATGGAACCAGAAGTTCCTTAGTCACATTCCTGGACTGAACTATGGAACTTCAGGAACCCCCTGCATGCTTTTCTTGGTCTGAGCTTTTTCTTCTTTACTGTCCTCTTTCTGTTGGTATTTAGCAACTTTAAGAAGGTCTTGACCTTTATTAACCTCCCCTTAAACTCTTGAGCGCCAATGATCACCATTCCCCTCCTTAAGAAGCTCTTGGATCCCAAATAACAACTCTTGAGACCCTCATAATTGAACCCATTTCTACAGTAAGCAGCAAAAGAACCTTAAAACTTTCAGATCCCACTGAGTCCCCGAGGATGCCCCCAGAGACTACCAAAGCGCCTTAATGCTTTGCAAGGTCAGAGGTATTTTATTATTTGTTGCCTCTCCCTTTCAATTCAACCAGAAACACTTAAAATGAATAAAACAAATACTGAAAATATAATCTATAAGAATATAATCTTTTTCTTTTAGTGATGGCTGAAATCCTAATTATGATCAGACAGCTGGAGGTCGGAAGTCTCTTTTGCGTTTTTTTCGCCGTAAATATGATTGTTTTTTTTTTTAAAACTGATATATCATGAAAAGTAGAGCGATGCGCAAAAAGGTCATAATAAAAATATTTCAGTCTTCTAACAAGGTTTATTTAATGTTTCATATTCGTAAACGATTTAAGGATGTAAATGGAAACTTGTCCCCAACAGAATTCAATAAAAACAAAGAAGATTCACTTTAATCTCTTGCATAAGAAAGTTTCTGACGCTCCTATTTTGCCGGAAAATTTCAAAAAAGTTTATTTTGAGTTTCTATATTCAGAGCTTAGCACTGAGTGTACTTTGATGGTTCTTTTTTATTTGTTATACTTTAAAAAATATTTTTTCCAACGTTGTTTAAAGTGTTTCCTAAGTCGCTGAGGTCAAGATTTACTGTATCTCATCCTTCATGACGGCGTTTGCCCCCATAAAAGAACTCCATGTCGTTTTCAGTCCCTCTTGTTAATCAGCCGTTTTTCCACGACCTCTGCACTCCAAATAGTAACGCTCATATGGTTTTATTTGGAGTTTTACTTGTTGCCACTTTCTTCAATGCTTATTTTTGGCATTTTAAATTACAAGGACAATAACTGGATCCTGGTTTAATTTGAATGCCCCAGCTTTTTAATTTAAACACCAGCTGTTACCCGCCCAAGCAAATGTTAGAATTAGCATCTAAAAGTCGAGAAAAATTAGAAAGAAGCTGTTGTTATTTGAATTTATTTTTATTAAAACAAACAGATTTACATCTGGAACCGCAGAAACCACCCCTCCTGGCCTCTCTCCGACGAATCCACCTGCTGCTTTTGTTTCAGGGGACAAAACGTGTCCTTAAATTTCTGAAACAGGCGCTTTGCTGAGATGCTTTTGGACAAACTAACACCAGAGAGCACCAATTTTTATTCATCCCTGTTTTTGTCCTTCTGAGGCTGGATGGAGGGTTTTCTCTGCGGCTCCTCCTCCTCCACAACCTTCCCCTCCTCCTCCTCCTCAGGTCTGTTTGGATGCTGCAGAGTCTCACAGCCCGACAGACACAATCAGGAATTTACCTCAACACATACAGACACAACAAGGAAACACAGCGGCAACACGGAAGCGCTGCAGAAAACATGCAAGCTGAGCCGAACAGCCCGCTCACATCCTCAGTTTCTCTGAGCAAACAGCCAGTATGTTCAGTTAACAGACAAGCTCATAAACAAACAGCACCAAGTTAGATTACGCTGTCAAAATAAAAGCATAATGGAGAAAAGAATGTCCCTCTAAATACATTTCCTTTATGCGCACGTTTTTACGCACGAATAAAAATAGTGGGAAGAATGAGTATCAGTTTTTTGGCACCTGCTTGCACTTGACCAACACCCTGAATCATCTCATCATTGTTATTATTATTTGAAGAAAAAAATGCATTGCATGAAGCTGAATCTATCCTGTATTATAAAAACTATGGGAAGTGAATGAAAGATCCAAATGAAGAAAATAAATAAATAAAAAATTACAGAACCTTTCCATGAACGTTTTCATCCAGCAAATTGTTCCTTTTGGTTCTGTTTATTGTAAAAGACTAGTCAATAATAATAATATGGCATTAAATCATACATATATGAAATGTTCATATAAAAAATTAAATTCGAATTTAAAAATAATTTATTTTTAGCAAAACAGATAAAACAAAAACAAAATATAAAGCTTCACAGACGGGAAATACCATAATAATAACATGACCGGTGATGAATCTTAATGGTTTATATAACAAAATAATTAAAAACAAAAAATGGAGATTCTGACAAACTGATGGAGTTTATTCAGATTTGTAGTTTCTGAGAATGTGTTCAGTGCTCAGTTTCTTCTTTGTGCGTTAAAAACCTTCCAGCCCGAAATAAACCCGCTCACTTTGCTGCAAGTCTTCCCCTGCCTTGCTTCAGTGATGAGCGCCCATCACTGACAGACTGCTTCACCTTTTTCACAGAAAATAAATTCATATTTGTGGTTGTCTGAGAAGCGCAAACGCTTCCGTGACAATTCAGTGTTTCGTGCGTAAAAACAGCGGAGCGTGTCCGAGCAGCTGGTTCCTTTTTTATTAGAACTACACAAAGAATTACGTCAGGTGTATTTAATCCAGCTCGACTCTCTTAAAAGTCGCTCTTTGTTAATAAATGAGCTTTCTCCTCTTAAATTGTAGGTTTTCTGTGTGTCAGCAAGCTGAGTCACATTTCTGCCGAAAAGTCTCCACTTTGGATGAAAACTGTGAGTGCGTTTTTTTTCCTCCTCAGCGTTGTTGGCAGATTTCCACATGATTCAAAATAAAAAATAGGGGAAAATGTTCAGTTAGCTGCGTTGCTGCTGAGTTTTATGTGGTTTCGTTTTGGACAACACGATGCTCCAATGATGTCAAAAAAATGAGGGGGGGGGGGGGGGGGGGGGGGGCGCTTAAAATTTCGGTTGTCTTCCCCTCGCACACACTGACATCAAGATCCTCATACCACCTTAAACGTGTTAAATCAACTGTTGTGCACTTTACAGACTGACAGATTTGGCTGAGTGTGTCTCCCATTAAACTATTTAAGGTGGAATGACATTCTGAAAAGCTTTTATTTTGTAGACTTAACAGTTTTTTTTCCCTTTTGTAATTATCTGTTCCAGACAACACGTGAGGGTGTTGTTGAGGGGGAACATAATATATTTATTTTTTGCGCTCATATGGAGAGAAAACTTCATTGTAGTAGCAACAATACTTGTGATATCTGCATGGAAATATTACTATTACTGTGCTAATAACAGCGGTGTAGCTGTACTCATTTCGTCAATAATGACAGTGAATCAATAAAAAAAATCAGCAGTGCTACTAACAAGAGGTAGTTGTGTAGTTTCAGGGGCTGAAGCAGCTGCATACTGCTGGAAGTACTACAGGCGTATTTGAGTGGATAGTCGTGTAGTTGTTGTGGGAACACTTAGCAGTAGTTGCAGTTTATGCATGAATTAAATGAACTCCAGTGAGACCAGAAACAATATTTGACTTTATTCAAACAACAGCAACAATAACAAAGTGCGTAAATATTACTACACAGCCCAATTCGTGTAGTATCTGTAAAGCAATATGTGGTCTTAGCGGTTTACTATTAACATACGATAATAATGTAAACATTTAACAATGTAAGAACAACAGCGGTATCTATTCACTAATTTCCTCTCCACTGTGACACTTTAAACTTTTTTCATTTCCTTTTCGCAATCATTTCTTGGCGGGCTGGCAACCAAATTAGTTATAAATGCAAACACATCAACCCATTAACAGCGTCCCCGTCTTTAATTTTATGAACGTTAAAGCGGAGGCAGATAAGGCAGATATTGTGGACTTCTTTGCGTACATCCCTCAGTGCCGTTAGAGCAGCAGTAAATGAAGGAGCAGGGGTGCCGTACCAGTCACAGTATATGCGTATAATTGCAACGTATCTTATTTTATTTTGTTTTGTTTTTTCGAAGGAAAAAAATTACATAAATCTATTTGAAATGTTATGTTAAATGATTTCACATTTTTCTTAGGTATCGATGGCGGTTTAAAAGAAAAATAAAAAATAAATCTGTGAAGGCAGCTTGGTTCTAGCTCTCGGCGGCCCTCGGCTCTCCACCCTTTCCCACACTCCGAGTCTCTTCCTGCCTCCGGTTCACTTCGTGCTGTTGTTAAATTCTCCTCCGCTGGGAGGAAAGTAAGTGACTACTGAAACCTTCCTTAAAGTGGCAGATTGAAATGACACCATGTTTATGCCCGGCACACATTTTACGCACGGAGAAGCGGCTTTTGGAGAAGCAGCCCCGCAGCCTTTCTGCGCAGCGCAGTCTGCTGCGATCTGACACATAAATCACCTCAGCCTGTCCTGACCGTGTCCGCGTGCCCTCCGGATCCCCGCTCCTCTGTTTATTTTCCCGGGATGTAAACAGTTTTGGAGACGCCGAAGGGGCAAATATTTGAATCGGAGGAGTGTAAATATGAGGAGCGGCGGGGATTTGGGTTTACGCATGCACGGTGTGTGTTTTCCAGCTATGGTTTTTTGGTTTAGGTGGGGGAGAGAGTGTGAGAGGGGAGGGATGAGGGGAAGGCACACGAGTGTTGATAAGGGTGAGTGTGTTTTCTACGCTGCAAAAAGTGTCCGATTTGGCGGCGTAAAAGGCTGTAAAGTTTCATTTTCTCTATAAAAAATGTCCGGTGAATAGACGAGTGGGTTTTAAAAATCTCATTTTTTTATATTCGAGTTTAATCCGTTTACAGTTCAAGGGTATGATTTCGCAGATGAGATTAATACAAGGACAGGGAGCACGAGTTTGAAGAAGAATAGTCTAACATCCAACGAAAATTTTGAAGCAAACGATTCGCTTTGGAAACCATAAAAACAGACTAGTTGCTGTCGCAGTTCGATGTTCATTTTGATCAAATTTCGATTCGTTAAGACAGAAACCATGAAATGTATCGGGAAGGTGGGCATTTTTTGCAGCGTGCAAGGCATTGGTGGATGTGTGTGTTTCTCTGTGCGTCATGATTGGCTGAAAGCGCAGAGGACGCCTTAATATTTAATACTAATGTTCCCCTGGTTGGCTGAGGACTGGAAAGGTCCAACCAATGTTTTTTTACTTGCTTTAGTGGCTGTGGCTCCCTAATTAATTGCAGCTATCTGTCTCCTATCGATGTGTGTGTACATGTGTGTTGTGTGTGTGTGTTTCCTTTTTTCTCCCCAAACCGAACATGAAATAGTTTGTTGGGCTATACTTTCTTTCTTCCTATCTATCCCCCCTTCCTTCCTTCCCGTCCTGGTTCGCAGGCAGAGACAGGACAGATTGAAACCCAGCTGTGATCGTCGCTTTTGGTCGTTGCCATTTTCCCCCCTTATTGCCCGGTGATGTTGGATATGGGAGAGCGCAAAGAGGTGAAAATGATTCCTAAATCGTCGTTTAGTATAAACAGTTTGGTGCCCGAGGCCGTGCAAAGCGACAACAACAATCACCAGAACCAGCATCACCACCAAAACCACCTTCACCACCACCACCAGAACCACCACCACCGGCCCGGCGCCGCGGACGAAGCCGAGCAGAAAGCTCCTCTCCCCGCCGCGCAGCCGGACGTTAAGGCGGACCCTAAAAGTGACTCCTCGAGACAGGAGAGCTGCCCGGACGAGAAGGAGAAGCAGGAAGAGAAAAAGGACGCAAAGGACGGAGACGGCGGCGCTGGAGGGAAGGACGGAGAGAAGAAAAGCGGCAAGTATGAAAAACCTCCTTTTAGTTATAACGCTTTGATAATGATGGCCATCAGACAGAGTCCGGAGAAGCGGCTCACTCTGAACGGCATTTACGAATTCATCATGAAAAACTTCCCGTACTACCGGGAGAACAAACAGGGCTGGCAGAATTCCATCCGACACAATCTCAGCCTCAATAAATGCTTCGTCAAGGTGCCGCGGCACTACGACGACCCGGGCAAGGGGAACTACTGGATGCTGGACCCTAGCAGCGACGACGTTTTCATCGGCGGCACTACCGGGAAACTCCGACGGAGGTCCACCACGTCCCGAGCCAAGCTGGCTTTCAAGCGGGGTGCTCGGCTGACCTCTGGGCTGACCTTCATGGACCGAGCCGGCTCCTTGTACTGGCCCATGTCCCCCTTCCTCTCTCTACACCACCCGCGGGCAGGCGGCGCCCTCGGCTACAACGGGACCTCCTCGGGATACCCGGGTCATCCCATGTCCTACAGCACCATGCTCACCCAGAACATGAGCAACAACCACTCGTCGTTCCCATCCTCCAACGGGCTCAGCATGGACCGGCTGGTCGGGGGGGATCTCCCCTACGCGACGCACCACCTGACAGCGGCGGCCCTGGCGGCCTCGGCGGTACCCTGCGGCCTCTCCGTGCCTTGCTCCGGGGCCACTTACTCCCTGAACCCCTGCTCGGTGAATCTACTGGCCGGACAGACTAGTTACTTTTTCCCTCATGTCCCACACCCGTCCATGACCACGCAGTCCGGCGGCAGCGGCGGCACCTTGCAGGCCGCCCGGGCTTCGGCCTCCAATTCCCCGCAGGCTCCGTCCTCCTCCTCGCTGCCCTGTGACTCTCTTAGGCCAGCTCTGTCCGGCTCTCTGCCGGCCTTCTCCTCGGGACTTTCCGGGGGGTTGTCTGACTATTTTACGCATCAGAACCAGAGTTCAACCTCCAACCCGCTTATACACTAACACCCCAAACCCTCACCCCAGCCTCACCCCTCCACTTTATCCCACCTCACCTCTCCATCCATGCATCCATCCCCTCATTCTGCCCTGAAGGAGTGAGAATCTTTAAGTGACTGGAACTGTAAGTTGAACATTTTACACTGAACATTTACATTGTACAAAAAAATGACAAAATTATTATAAACTACCTACTATAGAAAAAAGAGAAGAGGCTTAAAACTGCAAAACAAAAAAGAGCAGCACTGAGAAACTAACAGAAAGCAGCCCTGAAGTTTCCAGGTATTTTTTATTATTATTATTATTATTATCTTAATTGTTGTTATTATTATTATTATTATTATTATTGCTTCTTCTTCTGCTCCATCTTCTCCAGCAGTTTTAATTTTTGTGTACATAACGTCTGTTCCTATAAGTGTCCGGGGTTTGTCTCTGTATAGTACTGTCAGTCAGCGACGTGCAATGTGATCTGAGATAAAAAAAAAAAACACAAAACGAACAAAAACACAAAAAACAAAAACCAGAGAGCGTGAGGAGAGCTGCAGGCTGATTTTTTTCTGTTATTATTATTGGAGGAGGTATTACTTTCATAGAATGTGTATTTAAAATAGTTTCGTCTAATTTTAAAATTTAAAAAGGTAAAATAATAATAATATCTCTGATAGCCTGTTTTGCCCGCATTTTTGCAGTATTATAGGTATCATGCGGGGTTGAAGAAAAGCGGCGGAGAGTGATTTTATTTTACAAAATTGAAACACATTTTTTATATATTTTTTTTATTTTTTGTTTCTAGCGACTCTGCCTCCCGCAGTTTAAAGTCCCGAGACTGTTTCTCCACTCGTTTAATTTCCCAGTTGAAAACTGCTAATGTACTTTCTATAGACCAAAGAATCGGTTTTTTAGGAATTTTAGAGTCAGTATTCAGCTGCATAATACTACAGGCCTAATGTGGAAAGAATTAAGGACTAAATGAGTGAATGAATGAATGGGAGAAGGTGTGGATGACGGAGTGAATGATGCCTCCCTCACTGCAGAAAATATCCATTTAAACGAGATTCATATTGCTTTTGTTGCAGTCTTTTTAAATTAGCTGAAACGTAAATGGAGTTTGGTGGCGCCGATTTTTTTCAGTGTCATCAGCGAAGGATTGTTAGTGCTGCTGGAGAGATTTTTTTGCCTCATGTTGCCTGTTTTTTAAAACTCTTTGAATTTAACTGCTCGTGCTATAGAAAATTCAGATTTTAAGGCTGAATATTGAGCACAAATTTCTCGTTTTGCTGATGGATATTTTCCGCAGTGCAACCTGTGATGTGCTTTCTTTGACTGTAAACGTGATCGCCGATAAAAACGGACGTTCACGCTTCTTTTCCTTTTATTTACTTTTTGTATTATTAGTAAAAAAAGCGAGCGAGAGAGAAATGTCTATTTGTAAGTTGAATGTGGGCTTTTGCTTTTCTGTTTTTCTATAAAAGGAGGAACGATGTAAAAACCCCTTTGTTTGACAAGAAAAAAAATGCCTCATTATCTAATACTACTTGGAATGATTGTCCTTTAATTGTCGTCTCTAAAAAAATTTTCATGGTTGTGATACTATTGTGGTCTTATTCTTATTCCCGTGTTTGTCGCTTACAAAAGTTTAAAAAAAGAACAAAAAAAGAAAAAAAATAATCATAAAAAATAAAAATAAAAGAATAGGTTACATTCATAACTAATGAAAATCCTTTTGTCTTTTTTTTATTCCTGCCGTCCGTGTTTTCACTGATTTCACTGAAAAGCACAAAAATCAATTTAGGATTATTATTGTTCATATATTTTTTTTTAACAGCAAAACCACCTTTTTTTTTCTAGATTTTAACTTAAATTTTGGATTTTCTTAATCAGATTCTGAATTATGGTTTTATGGAGAGCAAACATCATTTGATTCATTTGTGGGCTATGGTAGATAACCCACCTCATCCACACAAGTGTTTTCCGTTTATGTTTTCCTGGAGTTTTAGTTGTTCTTGTTTACGCACACGTCTGGGATTAAAACAAACAAACAAAAAATCAACCTGTGCGTTACAGCTTTTACGTGTGCAGATTTATGCGCGTCTCGGTGAAAAAACTGTCAAATGATGCAACCGGAGATCGCGTTAAGGCTGCTGAAGCCTGACTGACTGTGTGAGGGTCTTTTTGTGTTTCAGGTTGTGACATTTTCTCCTTCTGAGCAGTGAAATCTGAGGCGCTGGAGGCTGTGGCCTCTGGGTTTGTGTGCAGCCCCCCTCCACCCCCCCTCCCCAAAAATGTCATGTTTGCACTGTTTTATCATCATATGTTTGTTTGGTTTAAACTGCTCACAGCTCAAACCACCGTACACTAGTTGTAAGGAGCTCCAGTTTTTTCAGGCTTTTTCCCAAAGAAAAGTCAGGATGTGAGAGCAGATTTGAGCGCTGTGTCACTGATGCGTTTCAGTGTTTTAAATGCGGCTTTTCTTGCTCACTTTGATCAGTTCTGTTTGTTTATTTAAGCCCCAGAGCAGAAACTTTCTGGATATTTTCCCCTTTACATTTTCAGATTTGACATCTTTCCTAAACAAGAGTCAGCTTTTGCAGGCTAATTGTGGTCACTGGTGTTCTTTCTTTGGCGCTGTGCAGTGTTTTCTTCTGTCTGTGGCTTTTTATGTGTTAACAGGTGATGACTTTGATGGTGAGATGACTCTTCTTCTCTGTTTTTTAATCATTCTGCCTCATCTGATTTTTTTTCTTTTTAAGAATCAGAAAAAGATGATTTTTTTTTCTTAAATTTAGAGATTTGTGCATTTTTTTCTTGGTCAGGGGTCAAATGGTGATGGCGCGTTTTTTCCCCTACTATTTTTGATATTTCCACCGTCAGGAGACTTTCTTTCTTTTCCTCCTTGGCGCTACTGTGGTTTAGATTTTGAGTATTTCAGATGCTGGTGGCCGGGTTTGCGCCTTCTTGGTGCTATTTTACAGTTGAAACTTAAACAATGTTGAAAATTTACTTCTTAAATTTGGAACTATTTCATGTTGTGTGAAGTTATTTATTTATTTTTGTGGTGTCATATTTGTACTATGCAGACATGTCTGAGATCCACATGTATTTTTCATGTATAGGTCGCAGCTCGCTTGGTTTGGTTTTTAAATCTCTCCAAACACACACACACACACACACACACACACACACACACACACACACACACACACACACACACACACACACACACACACACATAAAATCTTACATTTTAGATTCTGTTAATTCGGTTCTTCAGTAAACAGGTTCACATATCGGTTTTCAGTATTTTTGCGCTTCTGTGGAGAAGAAACATGAATTAAATTCAGCAGGGATGCACGTGCTGGTCGTGAAGTCTCACATTTGGAGATTTTCTCTCTTTGTTACCTGATGCTCTGCGTTTAATTCTGTGTGGCTGCAGCTTATGTGCCACTTTCTGTTTTGTTCTTACGCTTTTTTGGGGGGGTGTTTGTGTGTTTCCTTCAGGAAGTCTGATTCAAAGCTGAGCGTGTGCGTTTGTGTTGTGCTTTCTGCTGCCACGATCAGCTTCAGTGTCTTCTTTGAGGTGCTCTGATCGCTTTTTGTGCAGTTGTCGTGGCCCGAACTCAGCCTGAAATCAGAATTCTACTTTCAGCCCTGAAAAGGAAAAGTGAGATCTGGATGCAGAGATGGTGTTTGCGTCCTCCTCCTCAGCGCTTATGAGCAGCGCCTAAAGACTCTCAGTGTGTTCAGATGTCGCTGTGATCGCGTGGATGTTTGTTGTTGCAGCTGGTGTGATTTTGATCTGCGGCCTGCAGCTTTTCCTCCTCTCTCTCTCGCTCTCTCTCTATGGTGGTGCACAATCACCACCTCACATTTTTTTCTGCAGATTTGTGGCGTAAAGCCGTAAACTGAGCCTCTCTGTCTGAGGCGCTGCAGGCCTTCCAGCTTCTTCTTTGTGTTTTAACATTTCAGCACAGGCTACACACACATATACATTTTTTCTTTCTCCACTTTCAGGAGTTTAAATTCTCTAGAGTCCATTTTAGTTGGTGCCTCATGCTTTCTGAAGCCCGTTTTCTTGCAGTGTTGTTGCTAAATTCGAATAATGTTTGCTCAATTGAAGGAAAACAAACAAACAAAAAAACAAAACAAAACAAAAAAAAACTGTTTCGATGTGAGGATCGTCCTTCCTCACCTGACAACACGTTCTAACCTGAATGAGTCTCTGCTCGGTTTTGGATAAACGCCATCACGTGATTTGTCCTATAGTGAAGTATAGTAGGTCTATAGGTCTCCTCCATCCATCTTAAAGCTCCAATTTTTTGTCTCAGAAACAACAGGTCTTGGTGTTGTTGCAGAATGTTGTTTCCCGTCTTCCCTGTCGTTTGGTGGAAAGATAATTCATAATCCATGCAGATGTGAGCGTGTTCTGCTCATACAATAAGCCTGCAAAGCAAACACTGAGTTTCTCATAGAGTCAGTGTGAGAAAAATGTGATATTTATCTTATTTAGTTAAAACAAACTTATAAAGAAACCTCACAACAACAACAACAACAGGTAGTACAATTATTTCAAATAATGATAATGACAGAATAAGGACTATTGCCCTCATGCCTGTCTGCAGCCCACAGGTCAAAGGTTAAACCTCCATCCTTTTTTTGTACCTTTCTTAATATGTGTTAAAATAGCAACCATCTTAAAATCTCTTCATTTCTTTCAGTGGAAATTATCCCAAAAAACAAAAAAACAAAAATCCCAAAAGACACAAAACAGAGTTCATTATTATTATTGAATGTTTTTGCTTTTTAAACAAAATTCATGTCCCATTAAGAGATTTTGGATCATGAAATATTTCAGTGCTGCACCTGCAGTAACTGAAGCAGGAGGTCAAAGGTCAAACCTTCAGACTGCCTGCAGCTTCCACAGGAAGCAAGTGCGACCCACGCGTAGCAGACGTTTAGTGTTTGTGTTGAACCTGCAATCAAAGCAGCAGAAAGTGGAACAAAAGAATGACGCTGATAGTTGTGTCTTTCTGCTTTTATTTCATAATTATTTATTTTTTCTGTGCATCGCCGCAGCGGCTGCTGGCTTCAGTCTGAGTGCAGATGGCTCAGGATCTCCTCCGCCTTTTTATCGCGCACAGATCCGTCGTTTGGAGTCGCTGAAAACCTTCGGCTGTTTGTGCTGTTTGCTGCTGCTGCTTTAGTGCTCAGTGGATCAAGTGTGATCTTTCATTCTACAGCTTCAGGGTTTATTTTGTGGATCAATAGCCGGTGTTTTGCTGCTCTGTCAGAGGCCTTATGCATGCTTGTTTCGGCTGCCTGGTGAACACATTTCACCCAGACGGGCTCCTGGGTTTTCTATTTATTTATCAACTTATTTTTTTATGTCTTGATAATGATTTTGATTTAAGTTATAGGAGACATTCATTTACTTATTTCTTCAGATCAGAAAATACTCACTTTAAAGTGTTCAGCATGGCATTTTAAAGGCACAATAATGACTTTTGATGGATTTTTTGCCTTGAGAAGAAGAGGAAAAGAAAATAGAATGAATGGAAATTTAAAAAAAAATGTGATTATTGGACAATCAGTCAGTCTGGCCTCCAAACCGCAAATCAGTCCTTTAATGGAGAAGGTTTGTTACACAGTAGCTCTTCTTCTAATCAGAAAAATCTGAATTATGTGAAGTTCTGGGAACATTTAGTCAACAGGTATAGCTTACATGTTTTTATGAGAAGAATAAAGCTTCTGAAAGAAAATTGCAGTAAAAAATAATTACTGTCACACACACTACTCTGAATTTGGTTTAATTTGTGACAACGATTTACATTACATCTGGGCATCAATTCAGAGTTTTCCATCACCAACAAGAGGATAACATATGAAGAAAGCCCTAAATGTTTGAATTTGACTAAACAGATTGGACCATTTAACGAGAATCTCATTGTCAGTGATAAAATGCCACAAAATCTAAACACTTTGAAATGTAGGTTTTTAAAACTCTAATTCCTTTGGCACTGAAATGGAAGGCAGTTAAGGCACTGAACAGTGTCGGCCTGTTGTCATCAAAACATCTGATTAAAAAACAGAAAGAGTCATTTCAGTGTGGAGTCTGAGGGGCAGTAAAGTCCACGAGGACAACTAAATATTTTATTCTTTAGCACTATATTAGAGATTTAAAGGATAAATGAACATTCCCAGTTGGTGTCTTAAAAATAGCAAAAATAACAACATTAATTTGTACCAGTAAGGATAAAACATGTGATCTCATAATCCAGGATTTAATTGTAAGATTTAGCTTTAGCATAAACGAAAATGGGAAATATTTTGAGAAACAAGATCTGGTGGTTAGGAGATTTTTACAGTCTGAAAAGTAGGAATAATATTCAGAGTATCTTGGTAGTTTGGCGTTAAATAGAAAAACACGAAGCTTGGCAACCCCCCCCCCCCCCCCCCCCCCCCCAAAAAAAAAAAAAAAACCCCATCAGGCTTTAAAAGCCCAGATTTCTTGCATAATCTGATATAGCTGTATTGGTGTTATTCCTGCATCATCATAATAATGCTGATCACCATTGCAGCTGGTCAGTGAATCAATAGCCAAGAAGCTAGCTAATGCTTAAAAAGATCATTAGAAAACCAACATGTATGATCTAAATTTGGCTGCCAACAAACCTAACTCGACACATTCATTTTATTGCATAAAATAATAAAGAAAACACTTTAAGTGGCCACCATTTGTTCCAGAAAAACGTTTTATACAAATAAATGTATTTTTTCCATACAAAATAGCTATGACATCACAACAGTATGATTGGTCAGTTGCAATGTCGATCCTGGACCAACATTTCATTATTATTTTATGGTGGTGTAGAACAACACAATGCAGAACAATGTTGTAAATCCACACTCACAGACAAGTGATGGTCTGGAACCAAATTAGCAAATAGAAAACAGAATCACTGTGATGACTACAATCTAAAACACTATAATTCTGATCTCCAAGGATATATCTAAAAAATAAAAAAGCACCCACATGATTGTTTTATTTGAGATTTTTATTTTCCCACTGTTCTCTCTAAAGGCTGATTTATAGAAATCTTAAGAGCTTAGATTGGAAAAAGTGAGTTTGCTACTTTGTGAAATAAATAACTCGAGTTATCACAGATCAGGACTTTTAAAACCCACACCACAGGTCTGCTCAACAACTAAATACTAAGGAGTTCTCTGTAAAATGTGGGTCATTAAATCTCAAATCAAGGTTTCAAATGTTCTGCTCCATGTTAATTATATAGAAACATGGCAGATATCTTACGTTAGGAAATAGTTAAGGTCCAAACATCAGTCTCTGAAACTCAAATCACTTCAAAACTGGATTCAGTTTCTTTTAGCCCCACAAAAGCTTGTATATTAGGCACCAAGTTAGATATACTAATAAAGTAACTGGGTGTTCTTGGTGACTACAGAAAAAAAGTTTTTGTGCTCTAAAATCCATTTCAGGAGCTCTTTTGTACCAAGTTATGACATTTCTGAAAAATACAATAAAATAAATAAATAAATCCAATGGGAGGGGGGTGATATAGAGAGTGAGTGTATATGTGACCAACACCCTGGAACTTTTGGAAGCAGATTAGAACACTTAAAACCAAGTGCACCGTACTACCTTAAAGAAACCAGTGTGAACCTCTTTAACTCAAATCAAGGTTTGAGGTTTGAGTTTTTTAGTCCCATAACACTCGAAAGTTTGATTCACAGCTTCTTCAAAGCCAGAAATCTTTGAACATTTAACTGCATGTTATCGGTGAGTGTTATTCAAAAATATGTTTGGGATGCAGTAGCAGGCTTTTTAGTGTAAAATAACACTCCAAATCTTATTTCGTGAGCATCTTCCTGGCAATTTTGTTTTTTGATTGAAAAACAAAATTGTCCAAATAAATATGTCAGTGGAGATTTTTAATAGCCCATAATCCTCTAAATCATTAAAAAAATCTTGTAAACTTGCTGGAAAATGTTAAAAAGAACAGCAGGTTACTGGTAAATACATGCCTCAGAATATCAGCATGGGCCTTCAAAACATCACAAATAGGAAAACCGAAAAGACACCTGAAAGACACTGGCCTTGAAAAAAAAACCATGTCTGATCAAAAAACTAATTTTAAAAAAAGTGAAAGTTTGTGGAGCAGCAGACGCTCGGTGTCTCGGTGTGTCGTGGTCTGATCCAAGCGCTGCTGTTCTCTGCAGGCTGTTTGGTGTTTGAGCCTCGGCTGCTCTCGGATCAGCCCACCATAACAACAAAGGCGGACTTTCAGCGGCAATTTGTTCGTTTCCTAAAAGAGGGCTGCGAGTTAAACGAGTCCCACTGTAACGCAAGAACTAACCCGTCCCCCCCTCACCCCTCCTCACCCCCCAACAATGGAGCTGCCAGGGAACCCAATATCTGTCAGGCTGATGCTATCTGTCCCATGTTAAATGGGGTGACCAGCAGTCAAAAGACAAAAGAAGCAACAGAAGGACACAGGGGAGGAGGGGGAGGAAGTGAAGATAAACTTTCCCTCTTTCTTCCATTCCATTCCGTTCTCTTCCTTCTTTTCCTTTCCTTTCTATCTTCTCCTATTTTCCTTCTTTCCTTCCTTGATTTTATTCCTTATTTCCTTCTCACACCATTCGGCCTTCCTTTCTAGGTTACCCTCTTTCCCTTTTTATCTCTCCTTCCACCCCCTCTTGATTTTCTTCATTCCCCCCCTTGTTCTTTTCCCCGTCTTTCCTACCTATCCTCTTTCCTCTTTTTTGTCTCTTCCCGACTTCCTTCCTTCCTTCCCTTTCCTCCCTATTTTGCTATTTTCCTTCTTATATTTTTTGTCTTCCTCTCCAGTCTTTCCTCCCTGCTTTAGATTAGGCTTAATCTTATTTTTTTTTATCGGTGTCTCTAAAAGAACTTAAAAGAAATAAAAAATACACAAACGAAACTAAACCCAAAACACTGACGTAACATTTGGCATCACATACGAAAACAGTAAAGACACGTTTGACTGCAGTTTGTAAAGATACCACAGATAACTGCCAAATATTGGCGACAAACAGAAAATTCAAATAATAAAGTAAAACGGATACAATAAAATGGATTGTATGTCAGTAGACCATATGACAGCAGTTTTTACTCGTGTTCAGTAGACCGCTTTTGTGGAAATGCAGAGATGTTTAATCCACATTTTTGTATCCGCCCAAAAAGTTCCCATTAGTTCAAACCAGTTTCTGTGACTGCTATAAATTCAGTTTACCACACTCACCACCTGTTATAGATAAGCAAACAATGTTAGGTTTATTCTTCTCTAGTTATCCTGAAATAGATCCTAAAGACGAGGAGCTTAATTTTAGAAATAGCCTGACTTTACTGGTGTGTGATCCTCCTCTCCATGGATCTGAATGGTTCAGACTGCAGGGATTGGCTCTTGGAGGGCGCACAGGATTAAATTCTCAGGGCGAAAAGGTCAGCTGACTGTGCCCCAGGGTCGGCACCAGAGCATATGAACTGCATGGTCAGCCACCTTTGACAGAAGGCATTTGGCTCACGTCACTTTGCCATTTACAATAAAATAAAATAAAATAAAATAAATGCGCTTTCGCTGACACACTCTGTGCCCAGAGGTTACAAACCAAAATGCAGCAATACCCGTTAATATACATTTTACAGAATACTACGGGAGTCATCGGGCCACCTACACAGGGAAAGCAAGAAACTGAAGGATACACAGCTACTTTAAACCACAATCATGAACAGGTATACATAATTCTAATTCTTTACTCGTAGTAGGCTCACTGATAAATGTGGTTACAGTCAGAGAAGTGCAGAATCACGTGTCTTAGATTGAGCAGGCAGGAAACGAACAGGAGAGACCTTTTCTCTGGCGCATGCGGAAGGAGATCAATGAACTCAGCACACACCGGGACAGTTTCCTGTGAGTGCAGTCAACACATTTCCATTTGTTTTCCCATTTTCGATAGGATCATGCTTCAGAACTGCACTGCCTGATGAATGACCCCTTTTTAGCTTCATAGTGACATGAGGGCTGCTTCCCAAAATCTGAGCGATTACTGCAGAAGCTCGACTGTGAACCGGAATCGGAGATCTGTGCGTTTTTGGGGGAATTTATTATTATTATTATTATTATTATTATTGTTGTTGTTGTTGTTGTTGTTGTTGTTTAATGAACAAACTACATGAATTAATGTATGTTGTAGTTGAAATATACCAGTAGGATGGCCTGGACCCCCGAGGCCCGCCCATGACGCTCACGCTGCTGTGCCCATTCACCATCTCTGTATGTCAGGGGAGAAGCCGCACCGGGCTCCTTCCTGGAGCAGCTTTGTCCTTACCATTAGCGTCAAGTGTCATGTCTCCTTTTGACTCCCCAACAAACCAAGAGCCGGATATAGTACCCTTACCCCGATATAGAACTGAGATAAATAGTGGACCCAACTGGAGAAGTGTTAGAACTGACTTTGTTTAGGCAAATCCACGAAGGAAATCAATGGCCAACACTTTTGACAATCTAATAATAAAGAAAAACAAGAAGTCTTTCTCATATCCTCTGTGGAATACGTGAAGACACCGAGACATTTTGAAGTTGCATTAACTTAATAAAACAGCTCGTAGTACGTCCTGCACCCCCCTCCCCCCCTTTTATTTTACAGTGTATAACCCCGCGGTCACACAGCAGCTGTTGTGTGATATTCGTTGTGGTAGTTTGAATATAAAGAACTAAATTTTAAACAGCTAAGAGGTACCACGCAGATGTTAATCAAGACGCTTAATGGAGATGATAAATTATATTTCTGTATTTTATAATTGTGGACAGAAACCAGTGCCGAAACCAGTCAAGAAAAGGGTCAATTCAAAGTAAATATAGAAAACAGAGGAATTCTCAATTTCTTTGGAGCCTATAGTATAGCAAATATTCCAAACATGGCACCAACAGCACACTGTGTATTAAAACCTGATATAAATGAAACAACAAAGTTTTTTTTGTTGTTGCTTGTTTTATTGACATTATTACTTTTATCAAAACACACCCAATATTCCAGGCTGATTTCTGCTGTTTCCACATTTTTTGGAAAAATATAAAAACCACAGCGCACATAATCATTAGAATTTTACTATTTTCAGTAACAGCTATTTAGTTTTTAAATCTAGTAACATTTTACAACATTTTACAGAACATATGCGTTTTTAATAATGGTTTGCTAATTGGCATTTTTTTTTATCAAATATATGCCATATGAGCAGAAACAGAAACAATAATGAATACAAAAAGTGTTCCAAAACACTTAGGCAAATAAATAACAGGTTAATGAGTGTGTGTGTTTCAGAAGGTGACGCGATGGTCTCTCTCTCTCTCTCTCTCTCTCTCTCTCCCGGTGTGTGTGTGTGTTAAAAAATGAAGCTTCTTCTTCTTTTTCTTAATTTGTGAAGCTGTTTACACGCTTTGCTTTCTTGTTTTCTTCTTTCTCTCATTTTCTACCCAAATATATATTCTGCTTTGGTGACTCGACCACCACGTGACCATATGTTCATCGGTTGCACCTGAACGCAGAGAGGAGGCGTGTGACGTGAGCGTCAGATAAATTCACAGCATTTTTTTTTCAAATCCTCAGAGCGATTTTATACGCACCACCGAAACTCCGTGAATCAGTCCACTGTGTGTGTTTGTAGTCATGTTTACCGAGGAGGTGATGAAGCGATTACACAAATAAAAAATAAAATATTTTCTTTGCATGGAGCCAACTAGCTCATAATAAAACTTGCTGAAGCCCGACACTTTCTGTACTTTTCTCTCATTCGCTGATGTATTTTTTAAAACATCTTTTAAGATTCTCTGTCTCACACTTACTCAACAGCCTTCTGTCTTCCAATAAAGGTTCCCGTAATCTTCATAACTCATAGCTAGAGGACGAGCTCATTTGTCATTTTCTTGTATAGTTTTATCAATTCATAATTTATGAGTTATTAATCAGATGTACGACACTTACGACTTAGGGGGAGGAAACATTTTCGGTCAATGTTTACATTAACAAATAAAGACAAAAAAACAACAAAAACCCCCTATATATTAAACATAAAAGTCACGTGAATGCCGGGCGTAAAATATCTGATCCTGAAAAGTTCCCTGAGGAGGAACACCAGACGATGAGTACTTCCATTTACTTACGCCTCTGTCAGTGCGCCCCAGGTCAGCTGTGGCTACAATGCAGCTTGCTATCACCAGTGTGTGAATGGGTGAATGACTGAATGTAGTGTAAAGCGCGTTGGGGTCCTTAGGGACTAAGTAAAGCGCTATACAAATACAGGCCATTTACGTATAAGTTTTAAATAGTATTTTTACATTTAGTTTTACTACTTCACTGCTACCTTTCTATTGTTAAACCAGACGAGTTAATTTTCTGCAGTTATTCAATTCTTTTTATTTTCACAAAAACTTTTAAGAAGAGGTGTTTTGTGTTGTAAAGTAACCGTCGTACGATATTAGACAAAAACAAGCAAAGAAAAACAAATAAAAGGAAAAGCAAAAAGCAAACTAAAACCAAAACAAACAAACAAACAAACAAAAAAAATAAATCAGGGGCTATGAGCAGCACTTGGCGACAGCGGGAGAGAAGAGCTCCCTTTTAATGCAGCAGAACCCTCGGGGGAGGGGACAGGAATCTGCTCTGGGAGTGATTGGAAAGAGAAGAGAAAAAAAGCGAGCACAGAGAGGCAAGAACAAACACAAACTATGGGACAGAGATGGCAAATATTTATGGCATGTAGCAGTAAAACGCATTGGGGAGTGAAAAGAGGGAAGAGAAGAAATGCTGGTTGTCCGTCCATCACAGGAAGTCTCCCAGCAGCCTAAACCTATGGCAGTACGGCAGTAAGTAAGCAAGGCTTTAGCTGTGCAGTGGACGGAGAAGCTATGCAACCAAACATTACAACCGTACAATCAACTTGACGTGGTTACTTTAAAGGCTGGAACCAAGTCTGAGACCACTGACAATCAGGTGCATCAAGATGGTGATAAAACGCAGATAAAACTGCTATAAGACTGAAACAGTCTGCTCTCAGTTTTCAATTAAACTGGGTCAAGCCAGCACTCACATGGAGTTGGTTTGTAATATCGCAATCAATTGTGCAATCTTATTCTCAAATATATTGCACTGTATTGTAAATCTGTTGCATGTAGTTTTATACATTTATGGTAATTTTTCGGCCCTGTAGCCAGGGATGGATTCGTTACCTGCAGATTGTGCAGAATCCACATCAGCCACGACTCAGCCACAGAGTGGGCCACAGCGCAAATTTATAATCTCTAAAGTTCTAACTCAAAAACGAACAGAGAAGACTAGTTTATTTCAGTAATGACCAACATTCTGCGAAGAGCATCGCAAATTTGAGGCTCAATGTGGGATCGAGTAACGTACTAGCAAAATAATACAGTGTACCGCGCAGGTTTTACGCGTTTTCTCTCTGAAAACAGTGTAATAGTTCAGACAAATGAGAGGCGACGAAGAAGAATCAATATGTTTATAATAGAGCTCTTCTCTTAAATCAGGGGTCTCAAACTTAAATGAGCTGTGGGCCACTGCTGGCACTATCATCTCATTGGAGGGCCATTTTAGTGTTCAAGTAGTACAACTCCCCCCCCCCCCCCCCCCCCCCCCCCCAAACAAACAAACAAACAAGAAAACACCCACAAATATGTCTGAAAATGTAGTGTTTTTTTTTCTTAATTCCAAATATTTTATAACAAGACAAAACAGAATTCTTAACTGAAGCCTTTCATTGAACTACCAAATAAACAAATTGATCCTCTCTTTCTGACCAGACACATGGCAGCACGTCTGCTATCATTTTGTTTGTATTTAACAAAATAAAAATGCAGACATAAGTGTACACATTAGTTTTTGACTTTCTCACTGAACTAACACAGCCAATCCCTCCACATGTTTGTGCTCTCGGCTCATATTGCCTTGATATTAAATCATTTTTTGCTTTTAAAAGAACTTATTTTAACATTGCACTCAACAACAAAGAAATCCTCCCTAACAAAAAAGTAACTTCAAAGGCCAAATTGCGTTATATCTCTTCATGTCAATATACGGCTGCAAAGTAGGGGTGACATGGGCTGCAAATTTGAGACCCCTGTCTTAGATGTATTGATGTACACTGCAGACTGAATTAGAACAGAGATTTAGTACAGGGTTTATAGCGTTTTGCTTTATTACAAAGATTCCTCCATATAAACCTAAAAATTGTGTATACCAGCTAATATGTATGATGTGTAAGTGAACAGAAACCATTATTTACTGCCTTCCCTGTTTTAATGAAGATGCTGTCTTGTGCCGCGTGCATAAATACACCAATCTCTGTGTTTTTTAGTGCTGTGTGAACCTGAATTGAAGTTATTTAACAGAGTTGCTGTCACACAGCCTGCAGTTAGAAAGATTTGCTATGAGGGCGTCTCTGAAGAAATGTTATGGGCAGTTTGTTGGCTTTGCAACTGATGGTGCAGTGCAGTGCTGTGCTGATAAAGAGAAGCAGCCCCACTCCTGAGTGAAAAAATCAACACTAACCCGACCATTATTCACTGCACCATTTTTAGTTAGAACTTGCGGTCCATGGTGCTATAAAACAAGAATGTTGGCATTCTTTTCATATTAAATATTAAACTTAACTTGAACAGCTGGTCAAATAGTTGGAAGTTGACAAGGGATTTAATTCTGGCAGATGTTTTTGTTGCTGCATTTGATTGCAAGTATCTGAAGAGAAAAGACTGAGACTGGGAATATTGCGAATATTAATTTAATTAATGCTAATCCTAATATATTGGAACACTCTGATATTAAGCTAAAACACTAACAGTCTCATTGATAGCTACACTTTGACTGACATTTGTAACAGTACCTTTTTAGAGAAGTAAAAGAAACAAAGAAACATGAAGGTTGCTCTGTGTGTGTGCTGCTGAGAATAGGCAGGAAGAGATGTTGAAATTGTTGTAGTGATCTCAGAGTAGAAAAGTGGCTTAAAGCACAACACACTGGAATACTGTTAAAAGGAAAACACTCCCTCACTTCCAAGCTTTGTTAAGTTGAGTTCAGCTCTGTTTCAATAAATCCAAGGATTTTTCCTGAGCAGGAATGAGTGCAGCTCAGCTCTAAACACTATGAGTGAGACCTGAGTAAAGAGGGATAGGACTGAGTGAAAGTTTTGGCACTTCACTCATAGGTTTGAGCCATCTAACCCTGCCAATTATGCACTCATTTGGACAGCATCTCCCCCTCTTCTTCTGAATAAATGAAGACTCCTAGAGGCCGCTATCAAACACACATTAGGCACAAAACAACAACAGGCTTTTTGATGTTAAATTGCCTGCCCAAAACCTTAAAAATTCAGGTTTGTATGTTTCATTATATGATGAAGGATAGGAGTTGGCTCTTCTACTCCATCCAGAGGAACGGCTCAGGGTCATGAGCTGCAACTACAATAGGTCATGGAATGGTACTGTCATGGGAAGTAAGGAAGTAAGTAAGTAAGTAAGTCAGTTTGTGAAATTTCATTGGTCATATATTCCACATACACTCTACAATACTGTAGGAGGTATTATTGCAAAGTGGAAGTGTTTAGGAATCACAGCAAATGAGTCAAGTGGTAAGGTAGTGAAGTGGTAGGACGCTTAATGCTTAAACTCCAGTCTGCTAAGGCTGGATTTCCAAGCCTCATCTGGTGTTAACAACAGCACAAGAACCATGAGCTTCATGGCATGGGTTTCCATGGTAAAGCAGGTCCTGTAGGTGTACTTTTGTCTATATGGTATATGATACTATGAGACACGATGAGGCCAGGATCAATCTGGAGTTTGTATGTGAGATCTAAATTCAATTCTGGGTTTAAAAGGGAAACAATGACAAAAAACCTAAGGATGATTATTGGATGATTATAGAGAGTGTTGTTTAGCACACTGGTCCAAAACCTTCCATAAGTGATCAACTGGGCAGTGTACTCATGCCTCTTGGATGTTGCATCTGTATATGATCAATGCATGATAAAGGCGGTCACTCAGATCAGATCAGATTTTGGTTGAGCTGCAGTGACCCTTTCCTCTAAGGGGACAAGTGGACACAAAACATTGCAGAAAATTTATCTCACAGCACAACAGAGTCCCCACATCCCATAACTGTAGGAATCAAATGTTCAGCTTTTCCTTCTTTCCTCCACCTGTTTTGATCTAATTTACAGATATTTGGGACAGCAGACTAAATTCAGAAATGTTTTCAGGCTCTGTACATACCTGCACATTTATACTGTAAACTGAATCTGTTTAAAGAAAAAGAAAGAAAGAAATAAAGAAAGTATACTTTATTGATCCCCCATGGGGAAATTCCTCTCTGCATTTAACCCATTCACTCAGTGAAGCAGGATTGACAGCACTGCAGTAAAAAAGTTTAAACTACTACATCCCAATTTGACTCTAAACAAAGGTATAGGTTCATATGTGACATATGTGACATATGAACATACACCATACAAGCGATCTGGGCTCATCATGTCCAGATAAAACCAAAACTTAGCTAATGTCTTTCATTTATGGCTAATTCTTTTTATAATAATTACATAGAAATGGTCTGAGCTATTGTCTGGATTTATGCTTTCTGTTTGTTTATTTGTTGGCTCGTTTCTTTCATTCCTTCTTTCCAAGCTGATTTTTAGATTTTTTGCCTTTGTTAAAAAGACAAAAGGGCCACAGTTTGGATCACTGGGATGAGCGGGCGACCATGGTGGGGGGCGGCCGGTTCCCCTCTTTCTCCTCCCCCACTTTCCTGTCTGTCTTCACTGCACTGTCTAATAAAGCCAGTAAAAAGCCAAAAATAAAATATAAAAAAAATTCTTGCCCACAGTTCAGTTTAAATAAAAAATCTACCCATTTAATTCAATGTAATTTTGTTGCATAAACACAAATGTACCAGAATCTGGTCAAATTAAATGTACTTGACTGCTGTACATTCACTTTGTATCAATCACATTTTCCTTAATGAGGATTTATTTTACTAAATAAACCCTTAATTTTATATATTTCAGTTTCATTTTACTCAAAATTATTGTTTCAGTGTAAAGAATCTTTTTTTTTTTTGTGAGTGTAAATTGTCTTTACACCTATTCTAGCTCCAAAAGGAGCTGCAGTGAAATGCTTAATGTTAAATATCCTTTTCATAGATTCAAATGAAATACTTAAAGCATGTTGTATTTTATTTAAAGATGTACGTAGACTTAGAAGCAGCACAATGTAACTTTAGTTAAAAAGTTACTGGCACTTTGAGGAAACAGCAATGTTGCTTAGATACAAAATACTGTTCTTTGAAATATTTATTTACCACAAGTAGTTTATTAATATTGATGTGATTGTAAAAACTTTAAACCTGCAAATGTATACATTTTGATATGCAGTGTTTTGTTCCAGATGTTCTGCAGCTTTTTCTTGGAACGGACCGTGTGACTGACCGATCTCCCCAGAGAACATTTATCTGTCAAACTGTGGGGGTACCCTCGAGTTCAGATGTAGTCTATGCTTCTGTATGTTTAGCAGGTTATGCTCAAATTCTTCTTCTTGTTTTGAATTTGAACAAACAGGAAACACTGCAAGGAAAATTTTCTGTGATAGACGGGCCCAATTGAGCCAAAACTGTCTTCTAGAGATTACACTTTGCACTTTGTTTACACCAGTGACTATAGAGACACCAAGGCGTCATGCACTAGAAAAAAAAATATAATAAGTAATTGCATAAACATATCAAGTTTTAGCCATTGTACCTGAAAAATGAAGCCAAGGCAAATGTGCCAAAAACTGCAGAGGCCCTTTGAGACTGGCTTCAAAAAGGAGTCTGTTCCCATAGATTCCTGTGATCAAATGTCCAATTCTACAACACTAAAAGCATGTTTAGAGCCTGGTACAAAACAGCTGTAGCCTCTATGGATAGTTTCCTGCTTTGTAACAACTGTATGATGAGTGAATGTTTTTTTTTAACTCACCTGCTTGGATTTTGTTAAGGCTTCAAATTAGAGAGGTGCTTTTAAACACCGTTTATATACAGTGTAAGAATCAGTAAATTGACGGAATACATAAACTCTGGATTTGTAACAACAAACTGAAGAAAACCACCATTGAATGAAGGGAAATGAAAAAATAATAATCTTAAACTTAATAATCAAGGTAACAGATACATAAACACGGGGAAGGGATCAATAAACAGACGTAAGTGATGAATAAAAGACCTATAAACTGTGCACATGAAAGAATAAAAAACAAAAACATAATCGACGACACATAAATAACGCTAAAATGTGTTTCTGTCTGATTCCTGTTTCCTTTTGCTATTGCTAGTTTTTCTTTTGCAAGGAGGTTACATGGCACCTTTTCAGTCTCTGTAACCATGGTCACAGTTAGCTCTTTCATGCTTACTGGTTTTTTATTGGTTTTAGTGATCAGGTTAGCCTGCAGGTGCCATGTGACCTCAGGGTAGAAAAAAAGATGATCTGAGGGCAAGAGAGATATAAATACCAAACGATAATTAGAATTATCATGTAGTGAGACCAAGTATGGTTTTGTGTGGATACAGTGGAAATATGTGTGTGTGTGTGTGTGTGTTTGCGTGTGTCTCAGAACCCACTCCATTATTTCTTTCAGCCACATCAGGCCAGCTGTCAATCAACGATGATTAAGATTTGGGAATGTCAACGCACTGTTTTTCTTTCTGCTTTAAATGGTTAATCTGGATTTGATTGGTACAGATGAGGCCTGGACACACACACACACACACACACACACACACACACACACACACACACACACACACACACACACACACACACACACTCTTGTTGCTTAAATCACTGCAAATACTACACATTTTTTCGAGTCTCGTAAAAGAAAAGTCCAGACTTATATGCATACAGCAACACCACATAGTAGGCTGGAGTCAAGTGATTTGTTCAAAACTTTCAAAAGTTGTAAAGCACTCTAAAGAATGACCTATTTGCATGTTTAGGCTACCTCCATCTTACTAGCTGTTATTATCTGAGAATCAGAGCCTCTAAAAGTAGCTTCAAAACTGTAAAAAAAAAAAAAAGCCTCACAATAAGAAGTTACTGGGTTTAAATCCAGTCCTGGGCTTTCTGTGTGAAATTTGCATGTTCTCCCCGTGTCCAGTGTTGGCGTCATTACTCAAAGTAATATATTTCACATGACTTTTCTTAAAACTAATGAGGTGTATTGTTTCATTACTCACCAGAGCAAGTAATTTGTTACACTACTCACAACATTACTTTCATGTTACTCCATAAAATGACCTGAAACTCATTGTAACATATTTCAGTTTTTGTGTATGTACACAAAAGCCATAACATAAAACAAAGACGCCTATAGAGACTTTAAATTGATTAGCACAGTGATCCTACTGTTGAAACATGCGCAGGTAGAAATGGAGGCTGCACCAACGCTGTAAGTCGACTGCTAATCACTGCCTTTGTTATTTGTTGAAGTTCATGGTCTTGCTGCTGGGCTGGGGTCTGTATTCAGTCAGTTTTAACATTATTCTGCGTTCTTGGCTAGCTTTGTGTTAGCAGATGCTTGCTTGTGTTAGCAGTATTAGCTGTGTTATGTTGTTGTTGAATTTCACCATCTCACTCTTATGCTTTTGTTGAATATAAAATAAATTAATGTCCTTTTCTCCATTCCGCAAAGGCTGTAGATCACTCCACTGACTTTAGTACAGTTATGTGTTAAATTACAGCATAACTGAAAAATGCAATGTGATTATACAATAACCTATTACAGCCAACGTTGCCTGTATAGATTCTCTCTCTTACATTAGTTGGAGACTGTTAATTGACTTTAGCTGTGAATGTGGGTGTGTCTATATGGAATATGTGTTAGTACTGGAACAAATTGGCAACCAGTCCAGGGCATTCCCTGCCTCTCATACTATTACAGCTGGGATAGTCTACAGCGCCCCCCATTACCTTGAACTGGATAAACCGAAGAAGAAGGATGGATATAAGGGGTCTGTGTATTTTTTAAGGCTTGAGCTGAATGAGGGGTGGATACTGAGAGACACTTTCTGTTCAGGAGGTCAGGGCTTCTCAATCATAAACTAGTGATTGAGACTATATCCTCAGCAGGAAAGTGTTTACTGGGATTATAGGGAGCTCATTTTCCCATAGCCCTCTATATAATTCAAATTATTTTGTAACCAGTGATATCGCCCCCTGTAGACCATTAGGTTTAAAGGCACTTGTGAACTCGGTTCCCTTTTCCCTTTTTTATATAAATGTAGTCAGTGAACACTGTGTTCAACCTTAGAGCTATGACCTATTCCCTTATGCAGTGCTTACAGAGATGTGGACTTTCAAACGTGTGTGTAAAGGGCTTAAATGTCTCATGCACTTGAAAATTTGACCATATTTGTCTCTGGTTTGTGTTCCCCACACAAACCAATTATACTCTTCTAAAAGGAAGAACAAGAGCTATTTTGTTTGCATTTTATTAGACAACTCAAAAAGAGTAAACAGTGAGCAACCGTCCAACAGAAAGCATAGCAAAGACATCATGAAATATATACGGAGATCAAAACAAGTGCCTGGTGTTTTTTTCTGGCACATGCTCAGCAGACAGTCAATAATCCAGGACAGACTTACATCACCTACAGTATGTCTCTGACTTCAGATACCATACATCTAGGATTGTTTATCAATATTCACTATTGAGACAGGGTGACGCTATAAACAGATAACAACACAATTTCATTTTTTAAATGAGGACAATGTGTAGGTGTAAGTAGTTCATCTGAGCAAATCCACAAACAAATAACAAATCAAAATATTGTCTTTATTGTTTCAATAAAAGAAAAAAAAACAACATTTTTGTAAAAATATTTTGGTTTCTCCACACTGCTTATGACCTCATATGGTTAGCAAGCGAACATTTTCGCCTCAAAGTTGATGTGTTAGAAGTGGGAAAAACATGTAAGTGTAAAGTTAAAAAAGGATTTGAGCAAGTTTGACAAAGGCCAAATTGTGATGATCAGAACAGCTCCATAAAGGCAGCTTTTGTAGGGTGTTTCTGGTCTGCTGTGAATGATATCTGTCAAAAGTTCTCCAAGGTAGAAAGTGGTGAACCAGCGACAGAGTCATGGGCGCTCAAGGCTCACTGATGTGTGATTGGGGTCTTTAATAATCAGACCCCATTCTATCTTAACGACCTTGTAGTACCATATCACCCCATTAGAGCACTTCGCTCTCACACTGCAGGCTCACTTGTTGTTCCTAGAGTATTTAAAAGTAGAATGGGAGGCAGAGCCTTCAGTTTTCAGGACCCTCTTCTGTGGAACCAGCTTCCAGTTTGGATTCGGGAGACAGACACTATCTTTACTTTTAAGATTAGATTTAAAACTCATTTTTGCTAAAGCATATAGTTAGGGCTGGATCAGGTGACCCTGAATCCTCCCTTAGTTATTCTGCAATAGGCATAGGCTGCTGGGGGATTCCCATGATGCATTGTGTATTTCTTCTTCAGTCAGCTTTCTCACTCACTATGTGTTAATAGATCTCTCTGCATTGAATCATACTTGTTATTAATCTCTGGCTCTCTTCCACAACATGTTTTTTATCCTGTCTTCCTTCTCTCACCCCAACCGGTTGTGGCAGATGGCCGCCCCTCCCTGAACCTGGATTCTTCCTGTTAAAGGGGTTTTTTCCTTCCCACTGTCGCCAAAGTGCTTGCTCATAGGGGGTCATATGATTGTTGGGTTTTTACCTTACAATATAAAGTGCCTTGAGGTGACTGTTGTTGTGATTTGGCGCTGTATAAATTGAAATTGTAAAAACTGAATTGAATTGAAATGTGTGTGATGAGCAAAGGCTGGCCTGTGTGGTCTGATCCAACAGACGAGCTACTCAGATTTCTGAAAAAGTTAACGTTGGTTCTGATAGAAAGGTGTCAGAACACACTGTGCATCTTATCCGGTCTTTAAGTCTGACGTCATTAGCTGTGTCTGGGCCCAGTCTCCGCTGCAGGTTGCTAAGTCAAACGATCACTAACGGAGTTAGAAGTTAGCAAGGAGTTAGCTCACTAGTTTCCATCTAAATACAATATATCATGTTCTGACTGAGAGATTTCTGAAACAAATTAAGACGTACAGCTCTGCTATCACTTCCGACATAAATGAAGACAGGGAAGTAAACAGCAGCGACGTTTTGTAGGGTTACTGCCAGACAAAGGCTGGTATAAAACCATGTGCTGTGTGATCGCTAGCGACACAGCTATGTTAGCATAACATAAACAGACTGGAGGAAGAACGCTAACTTTTTTCCACTCGATAAAAGTTTCGATTGTCAGGGACAAATGTAATTGCATTCCGGAATGCTGTAAACGGACCAAACTTCAACCAGGAAAACAACAGATAATCCATCCACAATATGAGGTTAGTCATTAATATACTTCTGTATGGGCTGGGCTGTAGTTGCATCGTAAGGTTTTAAAAACTGAGCTTTAAAATGAATAGTGGTAATAAAAACCGAGAGAGGCCAACAGTGATCACTGACTGTTTTTAGGGACTTTTTGAGATTAATTAGAACAAGATACGAAGCATTAAAACATGTTAAAAACACAAAAGCCTTATTAAATGCAGGGTAGTTTGGGCCCTGAAGCAGGGTTCATCATGTCATCACTTAAAGACTGGATTTGTTTGCTGTTTAGCCAGCAAAAGGGGGGGCAACACTGTGTTAGGCAAGTGGTCATAATATTATAGTGGATTGGTGCATTATGCAATCATTTACTGAAAAATGGAGATTCAAGGTATACTTTACGTCAATGAAGTATAATATTAATAATATAATATTGTATAATAGTAATAATATCAGGATGTATTCAAACAGAACAGAGAAGTTTGTACCCCATCTTTGATGACTATTGCTAGACTTTTGTTTTACTGTTTCATTTTTATTTATTTATTAATTTTTTTTTACTATTTAGTTTGGATAAAGATTGAAGAAAGTACCATAAGCTGGGCTAAAATATAGTTTTTCACAATGTTAATCAAACGTCTGAGGGAAAGCGTTTCCCAATTGCAACGACAGTCATATGGCATTGATGTTATATTTTTTCAAACGTTATAAGACTTCTGATTACGTTTATGAGACTTTATTAGTTAAAATGTGGCTTCCAGGATTCCTGCTTAGGCATCATTGCTGTATGACACTCAAAAACAAACAGCTGACTTTCTTTGAAATGATAAAGAATAAGAATCATAAGGAATTACAGCAGAAACTTGATCATTTTGATGTCTGTGTTTTTGGCAAATAGCATGACAATTTTAAATACTATTGTAATCAAATCTTTTCTGTAAGAGTAAAGCAGCACTAAACTAAAAAGTAAAGAACACAAGCACTGAAAAGTCCTTTAAAGGTAAAAATCAAGTGTGACAAATGTTTTTTGTTCCAGCTCTCCCACCTTGTTAAAGTCATCTCTTAATCAGTTCTGCTGTGTACCCATGCCCAAGTTGTGTTCAGTGATGTTATCATTACTTGCTGTTAATGATAATATAGTTAATGATCATTGCTATGATAATTTTTTTTTTTGTCTGTCCCATTTGGTTCTTTAGCCGTCAGAATTGTTGTCTGAAGACCAACAAGGATACCAAATGGATTTATTTTGCCAAATGGATCATCATGGCATTGCCGTATTGGTCCATTTGATCAACCTTTGTTGTTATTATTTATTTTATTTTCAGTTGTTACAGATGGGACAGACATGACTGGGGGATAGGAAAGAGAGGAAGGAAAAGAAAAACAGAAGGGAAGAGGGACAGTGAGAAAGGGCACTTACAAAGACAAAGAGAAAAAGAAAAAAAAAATCTCCTGGATCACCTGTTGAGAGAAAAAGAAGAGAAAACAAGCAAAAAAACAAAACAAAGCAACATACTAAACACAACACCATCCCGTTAATCTAGCTAAGTGTGAACAGCAGTAAATACTAAATATTGAATGTTGTTGTGCAGCACAGACAGCGCACAATGTGCTTTGAAGTAGCAGCTAAGAAAGGTGTAGTTTATGTCTACGAACAGTGAACACCCGTGTGCACACCTGTGTGGATCAGCGCGCTTGTATACAAAAGGTTTCTCCATGTAACGGTCTGCTAGAGGGTGTGGGGGGCCATAGCCCCGTCCCCCAGGGCATGAAGCAGGCATGGAGAAGATCCAGGCTTCAGACATCCAGAGGCCCCAGAGTGCGAGAGCCCAAGGTGGACCACCGGAGGGGCATCCGTGCCACCCTCCTGGGAAGGGCTGAGGAGATCCCCAGACGAGGGGTCACCCAGTAGCCACGGAGCAGAAGCCAGAGGGGGCTGCACTGGCGTGCCCGCCGGCTCTGCCGGCAGCCAGCTGTGCCAGAGTGAACCGAGCCGCAGACCCCGAGGCCGGAGGCCCGGGGGGTCCCCTTTGCCCCGGAAGAGGCCTGACCGAGCGACAGGCACCAGGCCCCGCCAAGTAGCCACCGGGAGTGAGCTGGTGCATACCTGAGCGCCCAGCCCCGGACACCAAGAACCACCAATGCACTAACCCCTGAGGGCATCAGTCACTGGCAGGGAGTGTGGTGAGGGGAGATAGACCTCCACACTTTGGAGGGCCTGGGTGTTCCCAGAGAGGTGGAGTCTAAGACCCGACCTGACATATAGACACAGACAAACAGGCACACACAGACACAAACATGCATTCCCACCCTCATGCACACATATACAAACACTCAGCACTCATCCAACGTAGGAATAGACATACATGGACATGTACACACAATCACACTCCCCAAACATACTCTATACCCCGGGTCCAGGTACCCTCACCCCCAGAGGGGGAAACGGCACCCAGACCCAAGAGATGTGACCCTTTCCCCCGGGGTGGAGGCAAGCAGACCGCCCCAGGCTCCGCGGCAGCAGGGAGGCCCATCGGACAGCCAACACCTCCTCCCAGCCCCCTGCCCCGATGGCTAGTAGAGAACGGGGGTGTGTGAAGACCCCATACCTCCCTCCTCCCGCTCATGTGTAGTGTTGCTGCGTGTTGTTCTAAAGTGCATTTAAAACAAGGGAGGGCATGGTGCTGCTGCCAGAGAGCAGCAGGTGTTAGCACGGCCCCTCCCGAGAACCCTCAATGTCTACATGGATTTAAAATTGAGAGGTGGGCACCGGTGCCAGAGGTAAGGTTGAATACACAGACCGTCCACTGGACTCCGTTAACGTGGTCACCCTCAAGGCCCTATATATATGTGTGTGTTATGAGAGTGTGAGGAATGTGGATGTCTAAGTTGTGGAATAAAATTGAGGCACAGCTGGCCAGAAGGGGACAGAGGGGGGAGGGAATGCCTCCCCTGCACCCTGGTGACACACCCGCACCCCAAGGCCCTACCTGTGTGGGTGGGTGTGGTGGAGCGGGAAGAGGGAAGCAGCCGGGGATGGGGAGGAAAAGAAGGGAGGGGCAAGATGCCCCTCCCTAGGGCCAGCTCCCCCGCTGGCCCCAGTAGGCACCCCCGTCCTCTGGTACCCACCAAGGCAAGGGAGCCCAGGCCCATCCAGACCGGGGCCTACGGTAGCAGCACCGCCAAGCCCCACAGGACCCGGGGAAGCCCACCCTACCCCACCGCAGAGGAAACTGTACCCACCCCAACATTCAATCATCTCCCAGACTACACAAGACAACAGACACCCAGGTTAGGTTTATTCTCCACCTCTCCTATGTCTCTCCCCCACCTGCAGAGTGGACTTCTGCAAGGATGGAACAACCTCCCTGCCAGTTGAAGAGCCCCCCAGTTAGGCCGATGCACCAGAGGCCCCCTGCGCCAGGGCTGAGCCCCTGTGCGCCCACCCGCCCACAACCTCGGCGACACACCGACGAGGACCGAAGCCCCCAAGGCCCAGCCAGAGCCCCATCACGGAGACGAAGCACCCCCGAACCCCAAGCCCCCCTGCCTGCCCCGGATCCACTCAGGGGCAGCCAGGCTACCAGGCCAGTAACCTACGTCCGCCAGTACAGACCATCCCCCAGCCCCGCTGCACGCAGCCACGAGGAGAACACCCTCTAAGAGCGACCAGAGCCACTAACCAGGTTATGACCACAACCCCCCGGGTTGAGCCCTCCAGGGATAACGTCTCTAGGGGTTCTCCAGGCGCCCCAAGCCCGTCCCAACCTCCACATCAACCACAATAGCTAAGGCGGGACCAAACCACGACCCCCCACCCCCGCTAGGTGATGGAGCCGATCAAATGAGCCCAGAGGGATTGATCTAATGTGGTGGCAGAGGCTGTATCGAGACTAATGTGATCTATTAGATGGTTTTTATATTGATTAGGATTAAGATTATTTTTATTTTTCCAGTTCATGAAGACCGTTTTCTTGGCAATGCATAGGGCTGTAAAAACCATGTGGACTGTATTAGTTTCTGTAGTGACATCATCCAATTTTCCCAACAAGCACACTAAAGGGGAGGTTGGAATGTTACATTTCAGACACTTTGATAAGCAGTGGCGGTCCTAGCCTGTTTGGCGCCCCGGGCGCCCCCCCCCCCCCCCCCCCCCCCACGCACACACACACACGCACACACACATATATGACCCTATATATGAAGAGAGAGAGAGTATGCATAGTATGCAAACGGCTACCAAACAGACATCATAATTTGTCATACAATGAGAACAGGACAATTCAACAATTGACACTGACTAATTAATATTATATTATTGTATATATTGTTTGGAGTTTAGTCTGTTACTGTTACTATTTTTACCATTTCTTCTTGGAGGAACTGTAACCCACATAATTTCCTTAGGGATTAAGAAAGTATTCTGATTCTTAATGTTTTAGGATACATGACCTGCCATTATCCAATGACACATCTGCTTACCTGTATCTTTTGCTCGTTTCTCCTTGTAGAAGCCATAATTAAATGTATTGAATTTTAATGATCACTGGGTTTTCATTTGTTTGGTTGCTATGGTGATGCGTAACGGGAGTCACGTGGGTGCTAGCGGTGACATTAAGAGGGCGTTGTCAGTCTGTCTTTCACTGGTTTGATTTTGACAGAGAGGAGGGCTGGGTAGCCGTAGTTTTTGTTGACCGCAGCACAACGAGTTTCCCCTTGTTGCATTAGAGCTGTGATGTTTTAAGAGTTTGAATCGCGAGCCGATCACATTGCTCTGTAAACTTTTCAAGCACTTTAATAAACAAGCAAGCAATGGCACCTCTGGCATTATTGCGTAAAGTTGACAGCGCGTCAGGCAAATAGGCAGGCTCAATCCCCGGCCTCTAGCGACTGTGGAAGTCGCTAAACTCCTCTTCTTTTCTCTTTTTTTTAAACTTTAAAAACGGGTTGTGTGTGAGACTTTAAATCAACAAAATATAAAATATACATTTTAAATTGTTATTGATCCCTTTACCCCTGGTCCTAAAATGTATATTTATTTTCTTACTCTTCTTATAGTTATTATTTGTTTACTTGCACTGCTGTAACTGGAGCCTCGTCGTCTCGTCTCTCTATATACTGGACTGTATGTAGCGGAGATGACAATAAAGTTTACTTTGACTTCAGCAGCGAGCAGGCGCACCGAGGGCTCTCGCGCTCACTTTTCACGTATAGAATTTCGAAAAAACATCGGTGCAAATTATAAGTCTGTATCATTATGTCTGGTATTTTCGTGTTTGTTGGTTTGTTTTTATTTTGTTTTATTTTGCAAGTTGGTTATTAGATGCTGCTCCAGCCACCCAGAGAATCCCCCGCCGCCCCGCCCTCTCCTCCCTGTGCCGCAAGCAGCAGGCGCACCTCGCAAACGGAGGGCGCCCTTACTCCCAGCAAATGGGCGATAGAAAACCGATCGGTACCTATGCCATTCCCAATATGCGCTGGCTGATGTCGGGGCAGCATGAGTACGAGCAATTTTTTTTTTTTTTGCCGATGCCCGTGATGCCGCCCCCCACCACGATGCCGCCCCGGGCAACCGCCCGTGTTGCCCGTATCTAAAACCGCTACTGTTGATAAGTCTTCACATATCTCACGCCAAAACTTCTGCACTGGTGGACAGAACCAAAGAGCGTGGATGTAATTGTCTGGTGTATTGCCTTGACAGTGTGAGCAGTTGTTGGAAGATGTAAAGCCCATCTTGAACATCCGATGACCAGTATAGTGCACTCTATGTAGTATTTTGTATTGTATTAATTGCAGACTGGGATTTTTAATCAATTTAAAGGTTTTTAAGCATACCTGAGACCAGAAGTTTTGGTCTAAGCTTACTGATAAATCTGCTTCCCACTTTGCAATAGGAAGGGATATTGATTCATCTATTTTAGAAAGTGTTCTGTATATTTTAGATAATAATTTGGGGGATTTAAGAGTAAGAAAGTGTACCGCACTTGGCGGTGTTTGTAATTCAGCTTGACTGAGGTAAAATTTCTTTTTTACTATGGATTTAATTTGTTGATATTCTAAAAATCTTTTCTTGTTGATCCCATATTGTGTAACTAGTCTGTCAAATGGAATAAATTCTGTTCCCTCTAATATATGTTCTAAGTATTTAATTCCTTTACAACTCCATTCTGGAAAATTAATCATATTATTGTTTTGTAATATGTCAGGGTTATTCCAGATAGGTGTACGTTTGCATGGGATTAATGAGGACTCTGTCATTTTTAGAAACTCCCACCATGCTGTCAGAGAAGAGCTGATGTTGATGCTTTTAAAGCATTCATGTCTTTTGATGTTTGAGCTGATAAATGGTAGGTCTGAAATCTCTAGATCATTGCATAGTGCCTGTTCAACATCTAGCCAAGGTTCATCTAAGAAGGTATGTTTTAACCATTCTGAAATGAACTGAAGCCTGTTGGCTAAGAAGTATTGTTGAAAGTTAGGCAGATCTAATCCTCCATTGCTATGATAATTAACTGATTGGAAAACAGGTAAAAAAAAACAGAACAACACAAAAAAATCACCATTCAATCCAAACATCATCAAATATACTTTTTACACTTTTTTCGACCAATTGTTTCAGCTCACATTATTATAAATTGATGTTATAGGAGAAGTGAAGCATATGTGATACAGTATGTACACAGTATACCTTAGTTTAAATACAGATAATAGTAAAAGCTGTCCAGGTTTGAATTAACTAAGCTGAAATGTAATACTGTGTGTTTTGGTGGGTTTCGGGAGGGGTGGTGGTGGTCGGTGGTGGTAGTTCATGTGAGCGAGCAAGAAAACACTCGATGGGTCGTGAATAATCGTTTTAATGAGTGTGTAAAAGCAGGCAGCTCGGTGAGGGCCTGTCGGGTTAAACAAACTCTCCAAATCCGATTGTCAAAATGAAAAGTGGTGTCGTTTCACCCCCCCGTTTCCTTCTGCCTTCCTTTGGCCGACCCACTCCCCCCCACCTCCCCACCCTTGCCTGGTTCAGTCATGCCAATTACAAGACATAATAATATTTTCTTAAACCCGGTGTGATCTTTGGTTTTGTTGTTTTAAAAAGCCCGCTGATCTTGGTGCGCTCCGCTGCTCTTTGTCAATGAAGCATCAGCAGGGATGGCTCAGCAGCGAGCACTTCCTTTTTATCTGCTCACCGCACCATTTCTTCTTTTCAGCAGCTCACAGCTATCTTTATCTCTGCACGTGTTATAGTTTTACAGTGTATAGCGAAATGTGGTTTCTGGAAGCAAAGTTTTTGGGTCAGGTCCATTTTTGTGACCTATAATGTGCTGAATGAGTTTCTAAATATTTTGAGGCTGTTATAATCTTAGAATAGATTTACCAATTTGGAATTAAGAGTACACTTTTAGTATAAAAAGTTAGAGGTCCACTATAGATTTCTACAGTACTTTCAACAGTCAGAACTGGTTAATGCACAGCTCCATTTGTGGGTGTGTGTGCAACCTGTATGCATAAACAAATCATACTGACTCCCAGATGGTAAGATGTGTCTGAAAGCTCCTGGAAAAAACAACTGTCTGGTGATGCTTTTACAAAAACTTAATGCAATGCTTTTATGTGTCTTTCAGTCATGTTACACTGAAATTTGACTTTCTTCAACTAAATTTTAACCCCCCCCCCTCCCCCCCCCACACACAAAATTTCACTTAGTTTTCATTTGTCATAAATGATTTTTTGTCAATATTTACTTTATGTCATCAAAGCAATACCATTCCCAAAATTACAGTTTTGCAGTTTGAAAAAGTTGGCTGCACTTTTCAAATAATTTCCCCAAAATTCAGATACAGCCTAAGAAACCATTTGACATTTAGCAGATAAAAACCCCACAAATAACCAATTCATTCGCTCTGTTAACAAGTTGCAATTCAAAGAAAAGAAAATCTGAATGATTTTCTCATTTTCTTTTATCCACATTAACTCAGACCTTGAAGATTTTCTCCATCTCTGAAGTCAAATTAATAAATGAGAATCCTTAAGTCTAGCTGCTCAGAGCACATCCAAATCTAAGACTTAACGAATGCTTACTGCAGTTACATTACAGCCTTCTCCCTGGCTTTGATCAATTTAAAATAGGTCATCATGTTCATATCTTTACATAGAGAGCACTTTCATAACAAAGTAAAAAATTCACAGCTCTTAGACTTTATTGAACTTTTGAAAGTATATGATATGACGTGCATTACTTGTCCTGAATTGTTTTGCACTGTGGGACAACATTATCTCATTTCCCTTCATCGAGGATGTTCCCGTCCGTTTACATTGTTCTAAAGGAGCTAATGAGAATTTGACCAGCACTTATTATGGCTGCCATGTTACTGATTCTTATTTCATTTGGCTACTTTTATCTTAAGTGATCTAATTAACATCTTTTTAAATTCCCATAATGCCATAATATAATAAAGGTAGCAGAAAACCATGAAATACATTTTAGCCATAGTTTCTGCATGGCACACGGCACACTGTATAGAAGACAGCTGTAGTAAAAGGATTCGATTTGAATCCTCTGTTGCGACTTTTGCAACTCTCTTAGTCACTAGATGCCAATCTGATAGAGGAACGAGTCAACACATAATTTAGGGGCACCTTCATTATACTCCATGCTATCTGTAAAGATATGAATAACACTGTGTGCTGCATACATAATTTGTACATATAATTATTGATAAACAAGACACAAGAGTTATACACTGATTTACTAGGCCACATAAAAAGAGAAGAATTGACTGCAGCTAATACAGAATGAATACTTTTGTATTCAATCATTCTGCCTGAAACAGCTAAACCTTCACCTTAACAGAGACAAAATCACAATTATGGTAGGATTAGAAAATACAATATTAAAGGATCAAAGAAGACAGGCATATGGAGGCAAACAGGTGAAAAGCTGGTTTAGCTTTGTTGGTTAAATAATCAAAACCCCTCTGGTAAAAAAGGCTCATTAGATTAGCATCAAAAGCTTGCTGAGAGTTTTCAAACAGAAAAGTCAGACTAAGGATCAGCAGCAAATGGGCGGTCAATGTGACACAGAAAGGAACCACAAATATAATGAGGTGCAATATAAATCTGTCAGCACACACCAGCAGCCTCTGCCTGCTTTATACTGGCTCACTGCATGTTTGGTCTGTATCCGTGTCTCTGTGTTGACGTTGTGTTTGCCGACTGTATGGCTAAACAAGGCCTGCTGTGTATTTTTAGCTAAGCAGGCCTTAGTGTGTATCCTATGACCAATATGTTGGAGTACACACTGCAGTACAGAAAATACATACACAAATACCAACACACTGCAGTTATTTGAGGAGTTTCCAGAATGTTTGAGCTGTTATTTATGCATGGCCCTGTCTTAAAACCAAAATGTCCCTGCAAATGTATTTTGCTCCCTTGTGAAAATTATCTTCAACTTTAGATATTATTGTTTTTTGCTCAAATGGAAAAGTCAAGTTTTTCTTTACAGGCTTAGAAAGTCCTCAATCATGATGACTTAAGCTAGCCTGAACCTGTGCTTTCACACTATGTAAATATTTTTTTTTTTGTAAATGCAGGTGTCCCATTTTTTTTTGCCAATTACAACAACAAAAATCAATTTGTTCCTGTTAAAAGGGAGTTTTTCCTTCTCACTGTCACTAAAGTGCTTGCTCACAGGGGGCATCTGATTCTTGGGATTTTCGCTGTTTTCTCTGTATTATTGTAGGGTCTTTACCTTACAATATAAAGTGCCTTGAAGCAACTGTGATATAGCACTGTATACTACAAAAAACCCCCACAATTTGTGGCATTATATTAATATAATATTAATAAAATATATTAGTTAGATTTGATGCATTTAAACAAACAGCAGGGATTTGTATATTTTATCAAATTTAATATGCATAAAACAGCTTCCTGTGTAAAACATTTTGTGGGATGTGATGAATTAATGTGATATAAGCATGTATAATTTTCACATATTACAAAAGCATAAATTCCAGTTTCAGATGTACTTAGCTAATATTATAACTGAATAATATTCACATGGGAATCATCAGGATGCTGCACACATTATTTTTTTTACCGACTTCATGTTTTGGTCAGCATCATCTGGGTTATTTGGTCATTTTCAGATTAACAGTTAGACCTATACTGTAGCTATTGGTGAGGGAAGAATTCAGATTAATTTGGATCATACTACACATTTTTATTACAAGTTTTAAAGAAGACATTGTTCTGCTCCACAGATGTATCCCACTGGTCCTCACAAATTCAAGTTCCTGGCAGGGAGGTAAGGCAGCTAGTTACAGACTGAGCTGTAGTACCACTTCAGTCATTATTCCTGAGGTGTGCCAGATGCTATAAAATAGCGTGCAAGTGGAGTTTGTTTGTGCCCATTTCCAATACCAGACCTAACATAGGTTTCTGTCAGAGAATTTTGAACTTACATCTTTATTTGGGTTATGGGAAGCATTTACTAATCAAAGCAGCTACAAAGGCCAGCAGAACTAAAAAGGTGTTATTCCTGTCATATCATCTCCTTGAACCAAGGATTCATCGTATGTTCCTCAAGCCCTTACAGTTACTGCGCTCACAGTGTATAGTCTGTACAGTCAGAGATTTTGAGGAAGGGCATTTCACATGAACATTTTACTGACTTGGGCAAACTAACTATTTATGTCATGATGCAGACCCACCAAGACAAAACGGGACTTAATACAGAAAAATGGATTGTATTAGAAAAACAAGAAACAACTGAAAACAACAAATAAAAAACTTTTTTTTACATTCAGATTTCCAAAAATGAGTTTCCATTAATTTATACCAGTCTATATGTTTCATACTAGGTATAGTCTCCTGTGGACATGATGCAAACAGTCAGCCTCTCTGTGTGGACTGCACAACTTTCTGGATCCGTTGTTGAAGAATTACTTTCTTCCTGGATGAGAAGATCTTCCAGCTGTGCAGTGGTCAATGGTTGTGGCTGCCTCTTATGAACATGTTGTGCAGCATGTCTTCAGGCACATTTAGTACGAGACATTTAGGACTAAATGGTGGCCAAGGAAGTGTCTGGACATGGTCCTGATAACCAAAGGCTGCTACTCTGGCAGTGTTGGGGAGGCCAGAGCGTTCCTGCAAGAACAGGTTGGAACACTTCATCTCAGCACCTCTGTCTAGTTTAGCTTTCCTGGAACAATCAGATCAGAAACTGTGCTCTCATGGACAAGGCTGCAGCAACAATGTGGGCATATGTGGCAGCATGCAGCATGCTAATAGCCTGGCCTCAGTCATCGTCAGTCAGTTATGGCATGGTAGCATTGATAACAATGTTGCGGATACACCACCAAGAATGCAGAAAATCAAACCAATTCTGAGATTTGCAAGTGAGTTGATTTGTGTTCGGTAAACAAATTACTAAACCAACTACTAACTATAACCAGTCAACTGTAATGTAAAACATATATTTTGGTGTTTTCTAAGAGACTGTAGTAATGTACTGAGAGATGGATTTAAAACAAATAATGAAAATGTATTTATGTTTTTAATCTCTAAAACAATCTGCCAATCTGCCAATGTTTTCCTCTATATCTGTATATATACTTTTAAAAATAATTCATACATCTGTAAAGCAGCGATTATTTTGAAATGAAAAGTTGTTAATATTTAGCTAATGTAAAAACTAACTGTATAACTAAATGTAAAGTATAAAGAAAATACTGTAGTGCCCTAAATTATTAACAAATGTAGTTAGACTCCACCACTTATTGAAGTCTAAACCTTAATTTGTGGCTGATATTGATATGAAGAGTGAAAAATAAATCTGCTTTGTGGTTGAAAAATTTCAGAGTTTGAGGTCTGATTCCTGCAGAATCCATTTGTTTAATATGTAACCCAAATCTGTAATGAAAAGTCAAGCAACAATTAATTAAAAGTCAATTTTTTCCTCTGTGGTGAAGCTGAAAAATCATCACACTGACCAGATAATAATATTGTGTCAGCAGTGATGGAGTGAGTATAAACTATGTGAGTCGCAGCTGCTGCGCATAATGACAAAAACAACTGCAGAGAAAGCCAAAAATGACACTTGTTTAAAACAAAACAAAACAAAAAAAACCCCCAAAACATTTTTTTCCAGACACAAACACAGAATGTCATGATTGAGGAAAGTCAGATGTTGGAGTGGTTAGTTGAACTAAAATTACATATGTATGTATCTGTGTGTGCGTGTGTGTATGTGTGTGTTTCTGTTTTTAGCTTTTCCTACTGATAAAAAATACAGACATTTCTGTTATTTTCTATCAATGATAGAAACTTATGATTTTTTTTTTTTACCGAGAGTTCACTTTAAAAAACAAAACAAAAAGAGGATATTCTGTCAGTTAACAAAAACTATTTTTTTGTTAATGGACTTTCAGTTTTATAACTGCAGGATGGTCTGCCCAATCACCTAATATAACCTTTTCTTTAATTTTACACATTTATTTCTTACAATTTAAGCACCAAGCAGCATTACTTTCTCATGTAGAAAAACTGAGCTGCATTGTTGAAATTGCATTTCACTGGTTCAGCCCACTGGAGATCAGAGTGGGGTGTAGGTAGCCTACAGTGTAATATTAGTTTGGAATCCCCTTTGAGTGTTTTCTGTGTAAACTATTGCCCTTTGTATATAATGAAGTTTTTTGACATCAAGACAAAATGAAATCAGTTTCAGTCACATAAAAGCACTTTAGATATACAAGTCAAATAAAGCAAAAGAGATGTATAATAACTCATCTCTGATCTTCTTAAAAATACCATACAAAATCTGACATATGGTGCACTTATAATATGTATATAAAACAAGCTTCTCTCAAGTGAAACAGAACATAAGCATCACCTATATCTCAACATTATAGCCCTTATATATCTCCAAAATATTTTTGCATATATATATTTTGTAAATCTTCCATATAGAATAGATTGGTGACATATGTGGACTGTTCTGCTTTATTAGGGCTAGAAATTTGTACCACTTCATCCAATTACGGAAAAAAGCATAATTTTAGAATATCTAAGTCTACCTTTTCCTATTTTTTATTTAATTTAATTCCCAGTTGTTTACCATTTAAGGTTTCAAGAATGAATGAAAAAACAATGTGACATATTTTTTTTGTTAGTGTTCACTGATAAAATATAAAGAACCTTAAAATGTCTAGATTTGACAAATGAAAAGTATACGTGTTCAGTACCGTGAGCATAAAACTAGTTTTGGATCTTCTTGTGTAATGTTATATTGAGCATTAGTTGTGTGAAACTTGAGTCATTTTCTTGATAAACTGCTTGTGGTTGGATTTTCCAGTTACAGTTAACTTCTCTGTGCACAACTGAAACCCGGTCTTTTCTGATGAGCAGCAATGTTTTCTCTGCCAGTCTTTGTCTGCAGTCTTTCTGCCTCTCTGTGGGAGAGGAGGAGGGGTGATGGGTGGTGGTTTGTTGCCCTCAATATGTTGTGATGGAAGACTTGGTTATCCAGAAGGAGTGTCCGCCTGGCCAGACAGGAACCATCATTGATCTGTTTGGCATCAGGCGTCTCCACAGCTTAGAGTGCTGATCAGGCTGCCGGTGGATCCACAGAGTCGGGCTCTGTTCGCACTGCAGCTGACAGCACACCCAAGTCTGCTCCTTTCTGTTCGTCGTGGGCAGATTTTATCTTTCTCTGCTCAGTGTGAACCGCAAAAGCTGCAGAGTGTATGGAAGTGACAGAACATGATGAGGAGTCTCCATTTATGAAAATAACAGAAGTGATGGGAAGCAAAGTGGGTTTCAAAATGAACAGTAAAATACTCATGACCCTGTTGAAAGGTTGGCTGTTTTTTCCCCAAATGTTACACATAACATTTCAGCAACACAGCAAGGGTACAATTACATGAAACTGTCTTTGACCAATGCTTGCTTATTATTACTCTTACTATTAGTTCAAATGATTAGTTCTTTTGTTTTGTTTGCTCATCGACTCCCTGACCAACTTAGTATAGCCCTACTAGGCAATCGTGGCTCAAGAGTTGGGAGTTCGCCTTGTAATTGGAAGGTTCCCGGCTCGGACAGTCTCAGTCGTTGTGTCCTTGGGCAAGACACTTCACCCGTTGCCTACTGGTGGTGGTCAGAGGGCCCGGTGGCGCCAGTGTCCGGCAGCCTCGCCTCTGTCAGTGCGCCCCAGGGTGGCTGTGGCTACAATGTAGCTTGCCATCACCAGTGTGTGTGTGAATGGGTGGATGACTGTGAATGTGTAAAGCGCTTTGGGGTCCTTAGGGACTAGTAAAGCGCTATACAAATACAGGCCATTTACCATTTATATGTATTAAGTCTTGCAAAAACAAATTTTAAATTTTATTTTATAATTTTTTTTAACTAGTTAATACACAGACCAGAATGATTGCACGTGTGGAAGCAGAAGTGTTTCCAGGATATTTCCAATAAAATAAGTATAATGGAAAGGTTGTTAGAGAAGATTTAAGCATGAATTGTTTGGGGCAGAATGTGTTTTGTATCTGCAAGAACCGTTTTACTCTGCTGGAGGGGGTAAAGCTAATCTCTTCCAACTTGTGTGCCTGATTTAGTTTAACAGGGTGGAAACAAAGGTGTGCACGAGAGAATCATGTTGCTGTAAACTGAGTGATGAGACTATGCTTTTTGGGATGATGAGAAAATCTGAGGCATGCAAAGATCAAAATAACAAGAAAAAGTGGGATATCATTCTGGCTATTTAATAAGAATTATGAGAGCTCATAATTACAGTTTAGCTGGACCTTCACTTCCTAACTAGCATATTGTAGCAGCATACTATGTTTTATGTGAGTTTTATTTTCCCTGAATGTATAGAAAAGCCTCCTCTCAATGTGAACTAGTTTCTCTTGATAAGGAGCAATGCACTGCACACATCTATTGGCATAATTTCCTTTGCAAGGTGTTTTAAATGATGCGAATCACTGTAATTTGACTCAAACCAAGATTCTTTTGTTTGTTTTTGAAAGGAAAACTTGAAAAACAAAACTAGGAGTTTGTTTCTTCACTGTGGCACACACCAGTATAATGCACAGATATGAATAAAAGGGAATCTTCTTAAAACAGGATTAGTAGTAGCTTGTCCAGACTTGTCATTCCCCCAGAATACTTTATAAAGTCACAGCTAAAATTTCAAAGCCAAAGTTAAAATGCACCGCTAACTCTACAAAGATACAGCTTAATTTCTAACTTCCCGACGTTACAGCAAGTTCTTAAATGCTAACACAAGTATAATAAAGTGAAAGCTAAATGTTAAGTGCTTATATTAACTGCACAATCATAGCCAAATTCAAAATTCTAACTTTAACTTTCCACATTTACAGCTAAAGTTGAAATGGTAATTTTAACTTTATAGACAGAACTCATTTTTAAACCAACTTTAGCTTCCCAAAGTTAAGCAAACATTTAAACTCCAATATAAGCATAACAAAGCAAGTGCTGAAGCTTTACACCCCTAACCTTAACTTGTTGAGATTAGAAATTTCAGCTGCTCCCCTATTTTCTAAGGGGTTACTACAGTGAATAAATATGTGATGAATAAGAAAAACTATTGTGTCAACTACTACACCACAGATCCATTTAAATTGTAAATGTGGAACATTAGTTAAAAACATTAAAATTAGACTGTACCTCATAACAGTCACAGCCGGCTGGTGTGTTTCTACTACTGTACAAAACAAAACATTTTTGTACACAGTACATATTAGGATATTTGAATAACATTAATCAGCATTAAATCAGGAAAACAAAAACTGATATGATCAATTAAAATTCAATTTAAAATTTTGCAATATTTTACATTTTTACTCCAGAGTCACCTCACAAACTCTGGCTACCGCTCATCTGTAGTGAGTGTAGTCAGACAGAAAAGTGACTCTAGACCAAATCCAGCTGTCAGTCTGCTTTTTACCTTAGCTGTCATTCCCAGGTGAGACGCACCGCCTAAATTTACTCTAGGAGAGCCTGCAAATCTTTGCTAAAGGTTTACAGGCAGCTAGCAGAGGCTGTAAACTTCTGCTAGCTGCTGTTAGCCAGCGTTAGTGAAACAGTCTTTGCAGTGAATCTAAGGGTGGACTTTGACAGTTAGTGAATGAACTCTGATAAAATGAGAGAATGTAATCAAGCTGTGTATCAGAGGAAAAGTGTGCTTTTTAGGAAACTCTGGTCTAACAATAGCTGGCATAATGTTAGCTTATAACCAGCTCTTGTGTTCTCTTCAGATGTACAGAGATGGGAGAGTTGCATGACGATCTGTGATAATAAGTAGCTGTGACAATATCGGGATAAATAAGCATGTTTGTGATGTTTTTCGTGTGTTAGAGCCCTGACCATTCAGGAGATGAGATCTGAGGTGAGGAGGAAGAGGATGACACTTTGTTAAGATGCCCATGGCATTGTCTCTTTCCTTAACGTTTTCGCTTCTATGGTGCAGGGGACACCTTCGACAAAAAGGTGTATATCAACAGGAAAGCAGTGTCTTTAAGCATGTCATCTTAACAGAACTTCCCAATATAGACGTTTCTCTCTAATTGAGATATAGGGACTACAATTCACTTTATTTGGGCCTGAAACCCCCATCAAATAGTCTCAAAAATATTGATGTCAAAACAAGGCAGTTTTTTCCTACATGATTAAGAATGACATTCAGGAAAGACACAGGCTCCAACCACAGGCTGGTGCAGTGTTGTTTTACTCTTGGTTTGTCTTTTGTTATTACCCTTTAATTATAGATTTTATGTCCAACTCACAAACCATTTTCTATCATCTACAACCCCAAACTAACTGTCTGTGAAGCCTTTTGTGCATAAACTCTCTATGCATTTGCAGAGAGGTTCCAAACAAGTCTTTGGTGACATTTGTATGATGTTTGCTCTCCATTGTAAAGATAAAATCCGAGGACAGACTCGCTGTTCTTTCTTGCGTAAACAGCTGATGCTGGTGCTTGCTGTCTGAGGCGTTATATTTTTTCAGTTTTCTGAGGCTGAATGCACTTGCCATCACTCTATTTTTGAACACGAACAGCACACATTTCAGCCCTGCAGTGATGATGGTTGTTGTGTCACAGTTTAATGTTCCTTCCCAATTGCTGGAAAGCTTCTGGAGGCTTCAGGTGAGAATGTATTTTCAGGAATCAACAAGAATGTTACATGAAAAGAAGAAGAAAAAACACACAAGTGTAAAGGCTTTTTTTCAGTGTATTTCTTTGTTGTCTTGAATTATTTCAAACACAGAAATGTCAAACCGAGATGAAAAGCCAAAAAATACAAAGAATGGAGCAGAGAGATTCTCCAAAGGTCGTTTGGAGATGTCTGGGGTTCATCTCCGAACACTAAGGACATGTAGTTATGATCCAAAATTGTTCTGGCAATCTGTGGTCTGACAAATGCCTTTCTGTAGGACTGTGCACAAAATGTTGGGGAAATGCTTTCTGGGCAGTATTAGCAAATAACTGATATGTTTGGAACTTTTAAAGGATATTAGCGTACAAAAATATCAGTAGATGGACAAATATTGAGATGATGTAGTTCAATTTAACGGATTTTAGGACATGAACAACTTCATACAAGTTCACTGAATTGCAGATGCACTGTTCTAACTTAGGTCAAGACACAAACTGAAAGTTTAACCTCTACAGGTGTATACCCTGACAGTGGACAGAGAAAGCATTTTAAACTAAGTAAAGAATGCTGCTGTTGTGTTGCTATCTTGTGAGATGATCCCTTTCAGAATACAGCAGCACCAGGATTTCCACCAACCGGGTAAGTTTAAAAAGATTCTTTTATATCGATCAAGCTCTGCATCATTCGATTCCACAACCAAACTTATTTATAAAATTCATCACTATGAGGTGACCTGTTAATAGACAGGCTTATGACCTATGCAATTTTTGCTTTACTTTCCAGAAATTAAAAGATATTATATGTCATATATGTCAGTCTCATATTTTTGCATTATAGTTTTCTGTAAAAGATTTTTATTGTTTCTATTCCAAACGGGGAAAAATGATATAAAAAAGGGTAGCTATCCCTCCTCCAAGCCTTGTCCTTGTCCTATTCCCTATACCTTACATGGGTTAGTAATGTTCAGGTAGATGTTAAGAGTTTAAAATATATACCTAAATTGTTAAAATATGAAAAGTTTTGATGAGAGGTGTGTGATCTACAGAATGTCAAGCCTAGTCTCCTAGCAAAAGGTACAATAGTCACAAAAAATAAATCTATTTCTTTGCATTCTTTATGTATACATACCCTGTTATAGCTTTTATCAATGCAGCTGTTTGTGTTAGTGATTTTTGAACATGCATAGGAATAATTTTTTTCCACAACAGAATTTTAAGACATTAGTTCTGTGCCTAAGCCTTCTCTGTGTGAAGCCATTTGGTTTGGTTTGCTCAGGTATGGCTTACATCTCCAGTCCTGACTTCTCCTTGAGGTCTGTTTATGACCGCAAATGACCGTGTTTTGCCTCCCTGAACCGCCCACCCAGCTCAGTCCCGCAGGAGGCCTGGATTTACCAACCATTAAGCGATCAAAAGCCTTTGTTTGAAAAATATTTCTGTGGGCCTTTTACCTAATTGCCTGTCAAAATTGACTTAACCATCGTCCGTGTGCAGAAAAGAAAGCCACGTACGCCATTCATTAATTCATACAGGTGCTATTGAAGGTGGATTTGGGTTTCACAACCTGCGGATAAAATACACCAACATGTTCGCACGAATGCTGAGTGATTTAAAAGGGGAAAAAAAAATCTGCTATTTTAAAATCACACTTGCCTCGACGTGATTTAATTTATAATTTTTATGCTAAAATCAATCAGCTCTAACTTGGTTGCTGGTTATGAAAACAGCTCCTAACAGCAACTATGGTTTTAACAAAGTCAAACCGAAAATAGGCAAATGGTTATAGTATGAACTGAAAATCTTAACTTTATATTTAAAGCAGCACTCTTTGAGATTGTTCTTTGTTTTCTCACTTGATGCAGTTACAGTATTGTCACAGTGTTGTCACAGTGACAACAATAATAACACACTAATTTAAAAATGCATGTTGTGCTGACTTCAAAAGGCTCTTTTACACACTGGTAAGTCTGAGGGCAGCCAGGGCCTCCCTCTCTCTGTAAGATGATCAGCTGGAAATGAACCTTGCTTGACCTCCACTTAACACAGAAGATGGGATCATGGGATCCCTCTCTCTCTCTCTCACTCTCTGTTTCTCTGTCCATTAAATATAACCATTAGAAGACAAAGATCCTGTCCGAAACACTGTTGATGGGTCAGTGCATCTGTAAGTTAATCTCACAACAAAAGTCAATAAACAAAGATCTAATGTGTTTTTTTTTGTCTGTTTGTTTGTTTTGCTTTGGATAAACTCTTTAAACATGTACCCAAATACGTCGCGTTTTGCTGCATATTTAAGAAATTTAAGGGGGAATATTTATGAAAAACACAGATTGAGGGAAAATTAGTATACATTTCTGTTTCTTTTTCTTGTCCTTGAACCTCTGGAATTTATATTGTGGATAAAGTTCAAGATCAAAAGCTTAGCTACAAGGGATCAAAGAGGTCGAGCATATCTAGAGTATTTAAAATAGCAGAAACTAATAAAACTGGACTACTGAACTTAAATAGCTGATGGTAAACGGACTGATATCTGGACCCTGTGCTTTGACATACTGGGATGAGTGCCAGCCAGCGCCGGAGGACAGGCTTTATTTTAGTAGGTGGAAGATTTCAGCATACACACCTGCCTTTGCCAAAACTGACAAGGTTACTTCCTAACAGTTGGTGAGACTTTAGTTGAGGGAACAAACAGAGTTTATAGACCTCACTTCAGAATTATTTAAAATAGGATTAATTTGACTAACTTTCATGACAGTGCTAATCTATTTTTAGTACAATATTGAATAATGATGGTTCTATGTGGTTGTAAATGAAAAGACCGACAAACTCAGCTCAGATAGTCTCTTTCCACAGCAGTGCTATTGTACAGTAACAGAGAAGGAATGATTCATGGTTGTCTTTTCTATTGACACTTCAGATGTTGGCAGTGGAAGGTAAGAGATCACTCCAGCTCAATCAGTCATTTTAAAGATAATCAGTGCAGTTGTAGTCTGCCAACGTGTCCTCAAACAGCAGAAAAGCTGATTATGAAACAAACATGAGGAATGGTTTGCTGGTCATTTGCCGATTAACAGTCTGCCTATAATTTCCTCAGCTTTAAGATGACGATTAAGATCAAATCTCTAATTTGCTGCATCAGGAGCTGCAATTTTAGAATATATCATGTAGGAACAATTGTTTTTTTTTTTTTTACATTTTCATTGATTGTGACAAAACGTTTCACATGCAGTACAGAACAAAACAGTCCTAACTAGCATTGATAAGGCCAGCAATTGAGTTTTAAGTGACTGCTGACATTTATTGTTGGAAAATCAAATGACAACAGGTGCAATGTAACCACCGATTGACAAAATAATGGCAAACTGAAACAGATCACAAAAACTGCCATAAAAAACAAAATTCCCTTAAAATGCTGTTGAAAAAACAACAACAGGCACATGCAAAACAATCATGAACAAGACAGTATTTCTAGTTATTTTCCACATTTACTGGTTTCTTTTTTTAGTGATTGGTTGTGACTGGTCTCTTTGTCATTGATGTGATGTAGGACATTCAAGACTTGTCACCTTGTCCATAAATGAAGTAGTTTGATAAATTGGAGCAAACTGATAATAATTTCATTTGGAATGTAAGTCAATGTTTGTCCAGTATTACCAAAGAAAGTGTCCAAACTGACCTTTCAAGGAGCAGGAGTGGTGCAGCACTTCAGAAGGAGGAAACCTTGAAGGAGTTAGCAGCCAAAGTTATATGAGGTATGGGTTAGCTGTTAACACTTGTTATCAATACTTAGGTAAAAGTTCATCTGAATATTAAAGCAAATTTGCTCAGAGTACTTAAAGTATTGTGTAGAGAGCTCTCTTGTTATGTGTCTGTTGTATAGCTGCACCTTTTATGTTGTACCTTTTAGGATAAACAAAACATTTTAAATAAAAAATATCAAATGAAAATGCAAACCATTGTGCAAATCATTTTTTTAATGAAATTTAACAAATGAAATTTCAGATGAATGTCCCCTCAAGTGATGCTGCATTAAAAAAAAGCTAATCTAATACAATTTGCATCATATTTTAGTAACATGTGGCAATCTGTAGGTCTAGAGTTACAGGAAAAATAACAAATATTAAGACATTTTTATCAAGAGTCTTTCCTAAGAGTTTTTTAAGGGTTGTATGTACAGATATACGGGAGGACTCAATTAGAATTTTTTAACTCTTAGCAAGATGAACAAGAGTAAATGTCATTTTCGAAATGTCAAAGCCTTAAGCTTTTACTGTTATGTGATTTTTAAGTGTGGTGTCGTAAAATGATGTGATTGATTCTCATGAAGAAGCTGGGTCCCCCATCAGCGGGGAGGAGGCTGAGACATGTCTGAACAGAAATGTCATTTGCTGAACAATTGAGAAAACGTGCCACATAAAAAACACACCTGCAGCCCAGGTTACAGAGCTGTGTGGTTCTGTGTTAATTAATTGGAAATGAGGTGACTAATTATCCAAACCTGTTTTACCTCTCACTTGCTGTTCGGTTTTTCTCTCCTCTCTTGTCTCTATTTGTATGGTGCAGTGGCATGCTTTCACTGTCAGGGCAGAAATCAGGTAACATGTTGGGGTTCAACTGCACATCAAATACCAGCTTTTTTCTGTGTGTCCTGTGTTTTTATTCAGTGTTCTGCAGATGTTCTTCAAAGAAAATGCAAATTAAAGCCTGGTTAAGTCAATATTAACTTCATTGCCCGTTCTCCAGTCTGTAGACAAGAGAACACAATGATGTGATGTAATTAAAATAGTTTAAAAAAAATCCATTCACCCATTTTCTACTGCTTATCCAGGTACAGGACAGCAGTCTAAGAAAAGACACTACCTCTTCTGGGGAGGACACTGGCCTTCCCAAGCCAGCAGAGATACAATCTCGCCAGCGTGTCCTGGATGCGTTCTGGGGTCTCCTCCCAGTTGGACATGCTTGAAACACCTCACCTAGGAGTCAGTGTTTTGAACATACACAGACAGTTTAGACTGTGTCAACTTAATGCTTTCACCAGACACCTAAAACCCATTTACAGTCTCACCCTGTGGGAAAAATTCACAGTGCTGAACCCTTGAATGTTAAAAAGTAAGAATGACCAAGTATGCTCCCAATCTTGTTACCTGACACACTGCCTTTGGGAATGGAAACCATGGATTCTTTGACTGAAAATTGCACAGTCCTAGCTTTAGACCCAGCTCTTATCACTTGCATGATTCTTTAAATGAATTTTGGGTCGTGTTCAAAGTCATCATAACATTGCTGAGATGGAGATGACCTGGAATGAGAGATGGTTGGTAAGTTCTTTGATTTGTATAGGACTGGTTGCTCTCTTCTAAAGAAATGAACAGTCTCTAATTTTTATGGTAGTAATTTTAATAGAGAGACATAAAAACTCACATTACATAAAAGTTTTGATGATGATTTGAATATCACTGAGGAAAACATGTCTTAGTACTGTGGTGAAACAGAACACAGCGGTAAAGAATACTTAAATAATTTTACTAACAATTGTCACCTTCTTACCAAGCTTCTTGCTGATGGTCTTGTAGCTCACTCCAATCGTGTGCAGCTCTAAAATCTTGGTCCTGATGCCCTTTGACAGCTATTTGATCTTGACTGTGGTGGAAGATCTGATTCTGTGGACAGGTGTGCTTTATACACATGAGTTGTAATCAGGAGTATCTGTAGTTGAATGATTCTGTTTATTTATATATATTTATATAGCGTCAAATCACAACAACAGTCGCCTCAAGGCGCTTTATATTGTAAGGTAGACCCTACAATAATACATAGAGAGAAACACCCAACAATCATATGACCCCCTATGAGCAAGCACTTTGACGACAGTGGGAAGGAAAAACTCTCTTTTAACAGGAAGAAACCTCCGGCAGAACCAGGCTCAGGGAGGGGCGGCCGTCCGCTGCGACCGGTTGGGGTGAGAGAATGATCAATTGACTGTTTACAGTGTGGCTCACAGTCAAACTATGAGACCTAGAATTCTGACTGGTAGGGCAGAAAACAATGAAATATTTCAAAAAAGCTCCCCGTTGGTCACATTTTTGCTTTTGTTCATCTTTGATCTCATGTTCACTTAAAAACTCAGATTAGTGTGTTTGGTTTCTTATGTCCTCATTTATTTGAAATACAGGGAAAAAAGAAATGCTTTTAAATATTCCCAGTGTGAGTAAACTCATGCAAACTTTTCATGGAAATCTTGCAGGACCGACCTTAACTGTTGTCAGATTACAGAAAGCAGAACAGAAACCTTGATGACATTCATTAATCTTCGTCTGTCATGAAGCAGCTTTATTTATAATCTCTGGGCCACATTATCTCCGGTTTCATGTTTGTATTCTTATGCAGGTCTTTTGTTGCTCGTGCTCTATTTTCATAATGTTTATTATTGTTTGTGCACACTGTATTATCTTCACCACTGTCTGTTTGCTCTTTTCTTAGGTCTTATCAGTATCCAGTTCTCTGGTGCTGCTGTTGGGTGATCCCAGTTTTCCCCGAGGGATCATAAAACTTTGATCTAATCTCATCTGAATTCTTCTTTTTTTTGGGAGTTGTTTCATGACTGAGAATCTTCTTCTCCTTATTTTCCTCTTCTCTTTTCTGCCTTCCTCCTTTCCGTCCTGCTTGTCTGTCAGCCGACAGAGAGGCGACAGCAAGTCTCCACACCGTAAACTGATCCACCTCAGAGAGAGTGCAAGGCAGAGTGGGAGAGGATTCCTGATATGGATCTACCTCAGAATCTCAGCCAAACAAAGCCTCACCTGTTTTCACCACCCTACCTTGTTCCTCCTCCACCACCACCACCTCCACCGCCGCGGCTGCATGACCAGAGTCTGAAAACCTCCACTTTGTCAGTTTGTGCGTTTTCCTCTCTGGTTTTGTTTCCGTTGGGGATTGTGGAGGCTTTGATACACAGAAATACCTGTTAGTAGTTGGCGATCCTTTTCCCAAATACCTCCTCTTACTTCCTCGCCCTTCCCCCTGGTCTCACCGGAACAGAAAATTACCCCATTTACCCTTCTCCCACCTCCTCCTCCCCCACCATTTTGGGTGTCCCAAATCAGGGCCCCTGGGGCAGATCCCAGACATAAAAGTTAGCATTGAGGAGCCGAGTGTCCGATATCAGTTAATGTGAGATACAACTAATTAGTCCATTATCGGGCCCCCGCTCTCACCGGCTCATAAATTGGAGCCACTCAACGGTCGTTTATTATTTATCAGAGTAGGTGAGGGAGGGGTGAGGAGGAAGGGGAGGGAGGTGGAGAGAGGATTGCTGCTGCTGTTGCAGCTTTGCTTGTTCAACATATCAAGATTAGTTTCAACTAGCCCTGTTGGATGACTGTAGCCTGCAAACACCACACACATTTTATCTCACATACACACACACACACACACACACACACACACACACACACACACACACACACACACACACACACACACGCATAAATATTAGCATGTACCTTTAACCTTTTGCTAGTATTGTTATTTCTGTGGTACCTGTAGGTTACTTTAATCGAGTTTTCTCCTTTAAAAAAGATTGCTTTATTTTTGTTACATCTTATAAACATTTTGAGGTTGAGTATATGCTTTTTTGTTTGGTTGTCATGGTTACAGGTTTTATCTGCAGTGAAGTTAACAGAAAAGAATGAAAAAATCCATTTCCTACTTCCTCATTTCTGTTCTCCGAAAGACTTTTTTAAAAATCCGTCCTACTCACCTGGCATTAGCATTAGCAGCTAGCTACTCTTTCTGCTAAAGAGATCACGATTAAGAAGATGTCTCTTTGACTAGTTCAAGTCCTGTTCCCTATCTGACAGATCGCCGAGAACGCAAATGCACCGATGTTTTTAATGTGAACATCTCCAGTGCATGCTTTGGCATGTGGACACTGCCACAGAGACTCAAGAGATTGTGTTTAATACTTGGATGATATTTCCTTTGCAATCCAAAACTAAATGCTGTGATTCTTCTTATGGGATGCTCTGCCAGGCCTTTACTGCAGCTGTTTTCAGTTAATGATTTTTGTGAGTCTTTGTCTTCTCTCTTAGTTTTGTCTTCTGTTAAAAGCATGCTTTTCTAGCTTCACTTACTTTGTCTTTACCTTGACAAACTTGTTGATTTTGCACTATCCTTTCAGTCATGGCACAGTATAGTCCTGTACACTTCAGATTTCATCCTGCCAATTCTAGCAGCAGTCACATCATCAATGGGACTAGTCCTCCAGTTCCATTGGCAACCACACATTCCATACCATTGTCTCCACCATATTTAACAGATAATGTTAAATATGGATTTTGGATTTTCTTAACCAGTGAAAGGATTCATCCGCTTTAGTTGTCCTCTGTGGCATTACTGACCTTGTCAGTACATTCTTATTCTGTGAGATTAACATGAGTAGTTACTAAGCATTAAACAGAGAATCGAGAATGCAAAATTGAGCAACAGGTCAGTTTAAGGGTCTTATTAACCAGTTATGAATGTATTATAAATATTTTATGACAACTTGTTCTGCTATTCTGTTCCATTCTTCAAAGCATAAAACCCAATAGATTAGAAAGACGCTGTTGGATGTGATTTAAATAGTTTTTTTTTTAAGTAAACAACCGCTGAGAATCACAATAAGTAAACGGGACAAATACTGCAAAATTACTGGTGCGACAAAATAACTAAAAAGACGTATAAACTAAAAAAAAGGAAAAATAGAGAACTGAACCTGATACAAAGACACACAAAATGACCAATAAAGTGATACAAAAAACTACAAAGGCACAACGAATGAAAGACAAACTAACAAAATCAGTACAAGGAGAATTGTAAGACTACAAGGAGATGCAAAACATGTACAAAGGGACACAAATTCAATACAAAGAGACAAACCCACAACACAACAAACAGCAAAACAGCCTCACAAAGATCTTGAAAGAGATAAAAATTGGTTACAAAAAAATGAAATGACCAGAGAGGCAGAAATTGGGGGAAAGAAAGAGAAGCAAAAGATTACAATGAGATGCAAAACATCCACAAAGAAATCCAAAACAGCTACAATGATTTCAAAAGTCTCTCAAAGAAAGGCAAGACTATATAAATAAAACAATACAGCAACAAAAATGACTACAAAGAGGGAGGAAACCGCCATAAAGACACAATGCATCCAAATACAGATCTGCTTCCTGTCTGTGTCTTGTTCTTGTCTACCTGATATAGTGAACACCAACTTCATTATCTGAATCTGCAACCATCCTCTGATTCATGTGAAATGTGTGGCGGATAATTTGTCTTACTTTTCTCCCTCGTTTAAAGCAACGCTTTGTCAGGCCAACAATTTCACACAAACACCGACAGCAGTTTGCCGTCTTATGACCCTTGGCTGTCCGGACCAATTATTCCTGTTTTCGTCTTCATCTCAACAACAGGTATTTTAGTCAGAGCAGGTATCACGCTGCAGGAATTGTGTTACACAGCTGAGAGATTTATTGCTCAGCAAGGGAACGTGTCGTACTGCCATTGCTGTTGTTGTCTCCAGCTTTTCATCTGGGTGAGAAGCACAGAAAGGAGGCGGGGAGGGGGGCATGTGGGAGGAAGAGATACAGGACAGAGAAGCACTCGGAAAACACAAAAACATGTTTCCTTTGAATGCAAATTCCTTGAAAAAATTTGTATTTTTACTTGTAAAACATTTTCTCTGATGAAAAATTTAGGAAAGATTTTCAAGGTAGGTCCTCTAAGACGCCCTCAAACATTTTAAACTGCAGTAGTATACTGTAAGTTGTACAGAGGACCTTCTATTTCATTCGATTCCATACATACAGCTTTAATGTGTGACTCCAAATGACTGCCTAAATAAATGCTCAAAAGCAGCTGGCAAGGCTTGCTACTAGAAAGACATAGGAGGTCATATAATTTAATATGTAAATATGTAATTTTGCATAAGTGATGAAATTTATTAAATGCACGCTAATTATAATATTATTGGTAAAATCAGGTTTTAAAATCACATTTTCTTTCACTTTATTGTTGTTCTTCATGATTTTTTCCCCTTTAAATAACAAGAATATTTGATAAATATTTAAACTATCTCTTTATTAGGTTATTTTAACAAAATAGTACATGATTGTTGATGAGAGGCAAATGTTTAGTAAATTATTAAAATCACATTTTTGCTTTTCACCTTGTACTGTTTTATATCTTCTATTTTCATTTGATTTATTTTTGTTAAATAAAAATACTTAAAAATGCATTCCTGCTATCAGTAAAGCATTTCTTATGTTTTCATATTTTTATTTATCTTTATTTACTTCTGTGAAAGGAATAGCTTTCATTATTTTGAAATTATCAATTTAATATCCTTAAAAACAAACAGATGTATGAAATATAGATGAATATGTCACGTCAGATTCTTCACATCTGTGATCACATGGAGAGAGAAGTCCTTGAACGGTGTGAGAAGATGTCGGGAAGAATACATGCTGCAGCTTCTGCTGCTGGTTTTAATTACATGTATCACATCTCAGCAGAGGACCATATTAACATAAAGTCATTATTATGATGTGATGGCATTTTCACATCTGTGCTCCTATAAAACCATAAATACACAAAAGAGAAAAAAAAATCAGAGAAACATTATCTCATACAACTGCATTCATTAACACCTCGACACGACCCGGCCGACAGAGAGCAGATATACCCACAACACTTAGAGTTAAACAAAACCATAATAAGTGATGTTTTTTTCTATCGACAATGTTAAATTTAAATACAATCTCAGTTTTTCTGTTGAAGATTCTCACATAGGGCTCTGCATGGTGAAGCACCCACCTACACCAGTGAACCTTTGCAGCCATATGTCACCAGTAATCTTCTGTTACTATTTTACAGATTTAAAACATAACTTCCTCATTCCCCATAACTTTATCATTATCATTATCGTATTAGAACCACTCCCCCAACCACACCCTCGCCTCTTCCCTGGTTTGTTCTTCAAGAACAAGAACTTCTTGAACTTCTTTAACTCACCTTTAAACCCCACCTCCACTCCCAAACCCCAGTTTAAAAACTCCCTGAAGTGCCTCTGTACTGTATTACAGTATGTCTAAATTGTTTTAGCGTCTGTTGTATAGATCCAACAGTTTGTGTACCTCCAAATTGCTACAACCTTGCTTTGTGTTCCTGAATGGAAATGACAGAAGCTGCCCTGAGAAGACACTAAAAAGACAATACAATGAAATTTTTTGCTGGAAAAGGAACAGAAAGGAAAATGCACAATCTTTTCAAGGCAAGTGAATGCAGCACGGTTGTAATATGAAATTGCTGTTGGCAGGGTAAAAAAAAACAGACTATGCTGGTCTGCTACTGAAGACTGCAGCAGTGGCTCTGATGGTGAGTTTAACAATATGTTTAACTTCCAGCAGCAGCAGTGTGTTTACCCACAAAGCCCTGATCCACTCAAACAATCCCTCTGATAGACCCTTAGCTAGATTTGTCTTTGTTCATTCCTTCAGTTAAAGCACACACACACACACACACACACCTACACACACACACACACACACACACACACACACACACACACACACACACACACCTACACACACACACACACACACACACACACACACACACACACACACACACACACACACACTGCGGTGAATTGCCTCACCCATGCTGTGTATTTACTACAGTAATCAAAGTCTGTGCAAGTGTTGTGTCTTTATGTTGTGGAGGTGCTATGTCATCTACATTCACAAACACACACACGCCCTCAGCAGGAGTCTCCGAAAAGTGATGACTAGAAGAAAACACTTATTCACGGTCTAGAACATTAAGCATTTTTAACTGTCTTTATATACTCATTTTTTTTAAAGACCAGAAACCTTCATCAGCTTAATCTAAAGCCTCTGCTGTACTTCATGCAATTTAACATGTTGGTCTGAACAAACAGTTTTACAAAAAGATATGACATAAAGTTCCAGATTTGAACTTGAGTAGCTCGTTTATACCACAGCATGTCCTTTAGTGCACTTAGAGATCACTTGCAATAACCCAGTGCATCAAGGCACCAGCTTACTGACAAACTTTTTTTGCCGCTACTACCCCACCAACCTCCTAATGTTGACCCTCTGTTATCTAGGTAAGAGGCATCTGACAACAACATCATTAAATGTCACTTCCAGGGTGAGTAAATCCCGATCCATTGGATAAGCCAGACTGAAGAGTTGGTTCTAGAAATCCAAAACACACCAAAACTAAACAAAAGAAGTCCTGCATCAACACTCTCTCAATATGGAAATGTTCAGATCATTAAGAAACATCCTCTGGAGCAAATAATTTCAGGCATTAACTTTCATGTGAGCCAGGTTCTTGAGATATCTTTCACTGAACCAAAAACCTGTTATTGGCCCCATATATCAGTGGAATCCTGTGTGTGTGTATGTGTAGCTGTCTGTCATTGTCACAGTGTGAGAAAGCGTCCTCCTGTTTGCATCTAGGTGTCATTACAACAAGACAACAGTGCGTTAATAAAGAGAATGACTGGAGCGTGTGTGCTTTTGTTTTCCATGCTAATCAGCCAGCTGATGCTGCTGCTCTCTGCTTTGTTCAGCTGAAACAAACAGAGCAGCATCACTGTCAGCATCACGCTCAGAGCTGACATCTTTCCTCAAATCAATATTATTGTTTTCATTCATCCGCCTTTGTTTATCCAATAAAGGTTGGGCTTAGTTTGGAGACTGCCCGTAGAACCAGCCTTATGCTAAGGAGCTTCCAATGGATCATAAAGTCAACTGAGAAAGTTTTCACTGTGACTGAGAAAGTTTAGATTCTTATGGGTTTTGGTTTGGGAGAAAAATGCTTCCTGGGTTAAGAAAAGCATGACATTATGTTAAATTCATGCTGCTTTGATAACATTTTGCGACTTGATTAAGTGACATAATACTGTTCATCATTAAAAACATTGCAACTAGTGGTGTGACACAGTGCGAAGCAAATGGTCGGAGGAACTTGAAATATAATACGCAGTGATATGAAGCAATGACAATAAAACTCCATGGGAAAACAGTAATCCAAGAGTTTGTAGTTATTCTACCCCTCTCTCATTTTAAAGAGCCAATCACCTGCTTTAAAAGCAGTAGTAAAAACTGTTGGCAAATGTTGGGAGAAAAATGTTCTGAAACTTGCAACTTTCTAAACCTTATGTTAGTACAAACTCACTCAACTTTTAATGTGCATTTCTGGGAAGAATAGGTAGGCACAGTGTTTAGAATGCTGCCGCATAGAAAGAAGGTTCTAGGTTGGAACATCCTGGTTAGCAGGAAGCTTTCACCCTGGGTTTCTTCCAGGTATTGGCCCTGATGACCTGTCCAGAGCAATCCTTTCCTTTTCCGCTGTGTCAGTTGGGAACTGCTCCAGCTCCCCTGTGACCACAGGATCAATAAAGTGTTCAGAAAATGCATGGATGATCAAATTTGATTGATGATAAATGATATTTTTATTACCACCAAAATTAAGGTTGTGACTTTGTTGTCATTCATTTAAAGGAGACTTATCAGCCACAAAATAATTGCCCAGAAGTAGGGATGGGTATTGATAAGATTTTCACGATTCCGATTCCATTTTCGATTCTGTTTAACGATTCGATTCTTTATCGATTCTCTTATCGATTCCTTTTTTAAAAAAAAGGAGAACACTAAGGTCGATTACCTTAGAACTTTGTTTTATATCTTCTCTTTGAACAAGATAGAAATTTAGGAGTAACATGGCCTTACAAACCCAACAGTGAGATCTTAAGAGATCCACAGCCTACGGCTCTTCAATGGGGTGTCACAGGGTCCCCGGGAAAAAAAATTGTAAATGTAAAATAATAAAATAAATATTCTTCTGTAGCAATAACAAAGTATAACATAAATTATTCTGTAGCAATTACACAAGAATAGCCAGTAATGTCCCTGCCTACAATTAAACACATTCACTTACCGAAAATCGGGGGCATCTGGTCTGGCAAATGCCTTTTACCACAAACTTAGTCGCTGCTCGGTGACATTCTGGCCTGAAAGGAGACGCTAACGGTAGACTGCAGCGAGAACTGCCAGCATCTGAGCCAGCCAGACTCTGTCTGTCTCTCTCATCATGGTCAACTAAATGCACAGTAATGGCAGGTTTTGTAATAAGGCAGATCGCGCTAACATAATATGCACTGTTAGTTGATTATTTACCTGCCGCATTAACGGGAGAGGACGTGCAAACGTTACCGCTGCTGCTGGGTTGAGATTCACGAGTCCGGAGGGGAATTAAAAAGACGACATTCATTTAAGGTCATCGCGTGTTTTGTGAGCAAATGCTTTTGCATATTCGTAGTGTTTCCTCCCTTAAATGAAATATCTACTTTGCAAGTATTGCAAGTTGCCCTGTTGTCATCCGTTCTGGTAAAGTATGACTAGGGATGGGTACCGGTGTCCGGTGCCATGATGGCACCGGTTCTGACATAAACGGTAGTAACCAGACCGAAAAGCAGCGCACATTTCGGTGCTTTATTTTGGTGCTTTTTTTTTTTTCCTGAGCCAATTCTAGCCAATCATTTTACGTTTCCGAGGATAGTAGGCGGGCCCAGGTATGTACGTTCTTTTAGAGCAGAGCTACAGATTAAAAATGCCCAAGATGAAGCGGTCAAAAGTCTGGCTGTACTTCACAGCAAAAGATGCAAACTCAGCAGCCTGTAACAAGTGCTTTAAGGTGATACTGTGATACTGTCAAAGGAGGTAACACCTCAAATCCGATGAAACACCTGGCGACGCATAGCGTTTTTTTTAAAGCCGAGAAATGCGCCGTGTTTGATAGCTTGCTGCGAGACCTCACACCGAGCACATCTACTGCGGGTGTGGTGCCTGTTATCGGACCTGGAGTTAGCAACATCCCCCAAAAACTCGAAGAGTAGAGTCCTGGCCCCTAGCCCTGCCAGTGTAGCAGAAATGATGACGGATGATGATGGCAGCAGCAGCTGTTCTTCTCTGGGTCAGTAGCTTAATGTTGTTCGTGTGTAATTTATGTTGAGTATGCTAACCGCGTTATTACATTACTGCATGTGAGGTGAACTAGCAAACATCATCATAGCTACATGCGGCTGTCTTCTTGTTTGATGGCAGATACTCCCTTCACCCTGGCCAAAAAGGCTAAAATGACCAAAAGAAAAAGTGGAAAACAGTTAAACATGAGAGGTTTTTGGACCAATTTTGTGTTTTTTCCATTGTTTAAGCACTGCTTCCAGCCAAGAGTGATACCATGTATGCCCTATAGCTGCAGAAAAGGCTAACATTGTTATCTTTTTACAAAAAACAGCTGAACATGAGAGGTTTTTGGACCAATTTTGTGTTCTCCATTCTTTAAGCACCGGTTTGAGCACCATTTAAGCACCGGCACCGTTTCAAAAGTACCGGTTTGGCACCGGTATCGGATAAAACCTAAACGATACCCATCCCTAAGTATGACCAAACTTTTTAGCGTTTGAGCCGCCATGTTTCCTGCCAGGTAAATGACGCTCTGCAAAGCGGTGACGTCATTCGGGGCGACTGGAATCGATAAGGGAATCGTTTGGAAAAACGGCAAACAATTCCAAGGAATTGAAACAGTGGGAACCGGTTCTCAACAAGAACCGGTTTTCGATACCCATCCCTACCCAGAAGTATTATCAAAAGGGATGTCAAGTGGCAAGCCTGATTTCTTGAAGGACTGTGTGTCATGTTGGATTATATTTCTATCATGTGATGCAACTTGCTTTTAGTAAGAAGTAACACAAACAAAAACAATGTGACCCAACAAAATATACAAAATGTACAGTAACTTGAGACACCGTACCATGTGATCTAATTGTATGCAGTATGAATACAGTATGCTGTATCATTCCATTGCAATATAACGCAATGTAGCATTAGGCTAATGGCTAATCTGGCTAATAGGCTAATTAGGCTAATAATGGCAAAAAATAGCACAAACAGCAAAAAAGTTCTGGAAGGCATCGTTTATGATTCTCGTCATATGTATTTCTATTTTGTCTTTCCAAGTCTTTTTTACACTCTTTCTCACTCTGTGTATGTGTGTGCCAGCCTGAGCTCTGGGCTTTCTGTTTTCCCAACAGCCTCACTGAGTTTACAGACACAAAGACTTTTGCAACAAATCCCCTCAGCTTCTCTTGTCTCTGGGGTTTATCTCTGTGTGTGTGTGTGTGTGTGTATTACTCATATTAGACAGCATATCACTGTTTCTTTGTGTGTCAACTTTGTGTTTGTGTGTCGGTAATCAGGGGAATTCAGCAACTCTCCAACAGTCTGTCACTGTTTATGTCTATGTCTCTTTGTTGACTTCCTCCATTCGTTTTTATCATTTTCTTTGACACCTATCTTTCCCTTTAAAATATCCAATAATAATGTTCCCCACAGCTTAAAGAATAAGTCTGCTAAATGTACTTATTCCTATTTACAGTTCCTACTTTAGCTGTTTCTGCTACAGAGAAAAAATTTCATATATCTGCATGTACAGGTAACATATAATTGTTTAGCAAAATTAATAAAACAAGGATGCTGCTGTTTTTTTCTTATTAAGCATCTTATTAATAAACCATTTATGCTCTGGTGTATAACAATTTATCAAGCTCAAACCCAACATGTTTTCCTGTATCTAATGCTCCAGACTCTGCATTTTCCCAGGAAATAGCATTGACTTGGCATTTTTGTGTATGTGTATATTTACTTTTTCCTAACACAAACTTTCATTAGCTTTAGTACAGAGACCTGGAGTGCGTCTTAGTAAAATGTACTCAATGTGCTCAAACTAATGGAGTGCTTTTTGAGATTACATGCTTATGATGAACCTGGTTGAAAATCTTTTGTTACACTGTTAAACAATATGAATGTCTAAGTGTCAAAACAATCCCTCATGTAAAACTACAAGAACAGTGTGAAAAGCTGTTTAACAAGAGCTTTTGAATGGCCCAAAGACAGACATGACTTCCTCACTAACCAGTTACTCTAGTGAACAAAGACATCAGTATGCAGACTGTAGCTGTAATATTACATTACTCTCCCAGTTTTGCTGTTGAGTAAAAGGCGATGAGTGATTCCATTTGTATAAATGCAACAAAACCAAGCAAGGTTTCGCACACGGATCAGTTAAGTAAATGGACCAAACTGGAGCTGAGTCAGCAGAGCATATTAAACCATGTGACAGTATTCAAACAAACAGTGAGCGTCATGAATAAAAGAAATGGACAAAACCAGGTTAAAAACATGTGAAAATACTAAACTGAGCTGCTAAACACTACCCAACACCCTCTGAAACGGTGTCTGTTTTGTACTGTTGGTGAAATAAAGAGAATAATGTGATGAGCCCAGTTTGGGCACTGGGCAACATTTATGTATCAGAGATGTTACAGAAAATTTAAAAACTTTTTACAGCATCTGAGGATAGCACCGCTATTTATAAGTAAACCAAATTGGACATGAAAAATTTTATTTCATACATACAAATCATGTTTAAAAGTACTGCTGAATATTAGGAGACAAATTATATTTTCATAAAGCCTGATGTTGGTGTGTTGGCCTGCAATAATTGGATATATATATTCCTATATACTTCTACTTGTGCATGCACGCTTTTTGCTTCTTTAAACTCATGTTATTTTATGTCCTATGCTTTCAGTGACAGTGAACAAGAGGCTCTGACACAATTTTGAACTGATCCTAGTATCTGTCACATTTATGAATCACAAATGGACATAAAAACATGTCAAAGAATAAAACAGCATCTGTGCCATCACAGGAGAAAGATAACATGTTGTATGTTTTACGTGTGATATCTGCATTCGGTGTATCATCCAGTACATGTGAAGTAGCAGTGTATAAATGCATCTGTGTCTTTGTGTGATGAGCGTGTGTGTGTTAATCACTGTCAGACTACCATCAGGCCAGGTGGTGTTGTCTTTAAATCCAAGCCCCAGCTGTACCTGCTCCACCTAATAAGTGTCGTGTGCGCCTGTGTGTGTGCGCGCCTGTGTGTGTGTGAGCATCCTGGGATGTGGTTGATGATCCAATTCACCAGAGGAGGCATGCGCGGCGTTTCCCACTCCTCCCAAATCACACCTCCAAACCCTCAATACCCTCAACTCCGTATTAAATCTTGCCACTGTTGTTTGTGTTTGTGTATTTGTGCGTGTGTTTGTGTCATTCGTATGTGTGCGAATTTTCACAGACTGCCATTTCCCCCCATGAGCTCATTTTTTTTCTTGCTCTCTCATCGTCCATCACTCATCTTCCGTTCCTCCTTTTTGTCTGTGTTGTTTTCTCATGATGCCTTGGGAAATATCGTCGACAACAACAACAACAGATACAAACACACACCATGGCTGTGTGTATGTTTAGACAACAAGCTATTGTTAAACAGAGAGATTTTCACACAAAGACTCAGACAAGGACAGTTTTAATGCAGTGGGAGAGATCATATATGTGTATGTTTGTGGGCATTTTGTGTGCGTTTGGCCACTGATTGACGACCCATCAGGAGCAACTAGAACAACGGGAAAAGAGACAGAAAGACAAAGAAATGCATGAAAAGCCTGTCCAAGCACTGTATGTGCTATTTATGGCTTTGTAACATGCAGGTTTTCTAATTCTTTACAGCTCAGTTACACTACACCAATGTACTAAACCAGGGTTTAAAGTACTGGAAACACTCTGTATGATCCAGACTAAAGTACTAGATAGCCATTGACCAAATCAGGATTTAGGAAATGTGAATGGTGGTTTAACTTAAAGCTAGAGCAACAAAAAATATTTACCAACAGAGAATGAACCAGAATTAAAGAGATACCAAAGAATAACAGGCCAAGCCTGTGGTAAAACCACAATGAATAATGGTCCAAAGGAGGACTTAAACACCAGAGAATAATGGCCCAAACCAGGATGAAAGCACCAGAGAACACTAAACCAAATTAGGCTGAAGAAATTAGACAACACTGGACAGAGAGTTGAAACAGCATTATACAATACAATGCATTAAATTTGACTTCATTAGAAACTTCATTTCTGAGATATTTAAGATCCTTTAATATCTGCTGGATGATGCTCTGGATGCTTAATGAGTCTGTAGTGGCTAGTTTTTGTCTTCTGTGTCCTCACTATACTCACTGTACTGGGGCAGCACAGTGGGTAACAGTTTCAATAAGCTGATCCACAAGTAAAATTGTGGGTATGGAGCTTGACTCTCTGATAGTGGGTTTAGAAAGAAAGATGCTGTTCAAGTTAGGGGCAGTACTGGACAATCATTCATGCCCTCTCCATATTGTGCCAGATGGCCACAGGAGCCAGTCTTCAGCAAGACTCATTCAACCACGATGCACCATGGAACGCCACGGGAAATCATTCCCACCTCAGGTGATCAGACTTTATAAATCCTCCTTTCGACACCCGGACTATTTTCAATATCTTGCGTATACTCTACATGGTGTTTTAACTTTGAAATATTGAATTTTAATTTAATATTGTATATTTTCTATAAAGTACGTATATATTTATATCAACGAAACAATTGTTTTGTTATCATATATTATTAAATCTATATATTTATATATCTATATATCTATTTATCTAAATCTATCCATCTATCTATCTATGTGTGTGTGTGTATATATCTATATACCTATATCTATCTATCTATCTATATATATATAGATAGATAGATAGATGGATGGAAGCACCAGGGAAGGTAAGGGAGACGGAACTTCTCTGTTTTTATCTGCCAGATCAATCCGTCTCAGCAGTAAATGGAGATTATTAAACAGCAGGGGAGGGGGGGAATGCCAATCAACTCATGTCTCTTCCCCCTCCATCTTTACTGCCCTTGGTTTCCAAGGTAACCATCTCCAGGCCTACGACAGCTAAGGGATGCAGGTTTTTCTCTCTCTCTCTCTCTGTCTCTCATACACGAGTACAAATGGATGAACATGTTATTTAAAACTAAACATATAAAAACAAACACACAGTAAAACAGCAAACAGTATGATGCCCAATGAGATGTATATGTTAGCATGCAACTCATCCTTTAAATTACCTAAATTTATGTACATTTACAGTACTTTAAACCAGCACTTGCAATTAGACACTATGACACACACATGAAAAAATAAACAAATATGTGAACTGGGTCTTGAAAATATACTCTCTCTTTCTCATGCACACACCTCCCCTACAATATACACAAACACACTCTGACACACACTGTCTCTCTACACTCACTGCCTGGTTATTAGTGTGTATATCTTTCTGTGTATTTGTGTTTGTGTGTCTGTGTTTGATGTCCTACTCTAGCAGACAGGGAAAAGCTGTTTCTGTCACTTCAACTAAACAAAGAAAAGGCTGTCAGCTCTGACACACACGCACGCACACACACACACACACACACACACACACACACACACACACACACACACACACACACACACACACACACACACACACACACACACACACATGTGTTCACATGTGTGTGCTCACACACTGTTAAGACTTGGTGGAGAGGAAACCAGCTGATGGATGTGCTGTGAGCAGTGTGTATGCATTTGCTCGTGTGTTTTGTTCAGGTAGATATGTAGGTAAAGACGCAGGATGCCTGATGGAAGCTGGTTACCATGGTTACTGCTATGCTGTGGTAATGCTAATGCAGTACAGATGCAGGACAGGCAGGGAACTTCAATTAATAACTGCCGCACACTTTCAAACTAGTGCTACTCCAGTAATAACACCGTTTTTCTCGTCTCTTTCCAAGTAAAAACAATATCATGTATAATCCTGCCAAAAGATGAAGGTGGCAGATCTGTAAAACTAATATAATAATATAATTACTTAGTAACTAATATAACTAATAAATGAAATCAACAAGTGTTTTTCCTCCAAATTAGATGTTATATGGCAGAGTGTGAGCTATTAAAGGTACCAGATTGTACACCATCACAAGACTGGAATGGGCTACCAGACCATCAGCAGGAAGTTTGATAAGAAGGTGACAACTGTTGCTGTGATTATTTGGAAATGGAAGAAATATATTATGACCATCAGTCTACCTCAGTCTGGAGCTTCATCCAAGATCTTTTTTCATGGGGTGGAGATGATCATGTCAAAAGTGATGGGTCAGTCTAAAACTACACAGGAAGAGCTTGTTAATGATCTCAATGGCCTTGAGACAACAGTCACTAAGAACACCATTGGTAATACATTATAAGGGTTGAAATCTTACAGCGCCTTTAAAGTCCACCTGCATAAGAAGGCACACAAGCACGTCTTAGGTTTGCAAATGAACATCTAGTTTGGCCTGCATGACAGTGACCCAGAAAATACAGCCAAGGCAATTAAGGAGTCGATGATTTACATTATACATGCTTCCCCGGCAGTATCATCAGACATTTTCACTGCTATGCAGATGACACCCAACTTTATCCATCCATGAAGCCAGATAACACACACCAATTAGTTAAACCGCAAGACTGTCTTAAAGACATAAAGACCTGGATGGCTGCTAACTTTCTGCTTCTTAATTCAGATAAAACTGAGGGTATTATATTCGGCCCTGAAAATCATAGAAATATGGTATCTAACCAGATTCTTACTCTGGATGGCATTACCTTGGCCTCCAGTAGCACTGTGAGGAACCTTGGAGTCATTTTTGACCCGGATATGTCCTTCAATGCACATATTAAACAAATATGTAGGACTGCCTTCTTCCATTTGCACAATATCTCTAAAATTAGAAATATCCTGTCTGAAAAACTAGTTCATGCATTTATTACTTCTAGGCTGGACTACTGTAATTCATTATTATCAGGAAGTCCTAAAAACTCCCTGAAAAGCTTTCAGTTAATCCAAAATGCTGCAGTAAGAGTCCTGACAGGGACTAGAAAGAGAGAACATATTTCTCCTGTTTTGGCTTCCCTTCATTGGCTTCCTGTTAAATCAAGAATTGAATTCAAAATCCTGCTCCTCACATACAAGGTCTTAAATAATCAGGCCCCATCTTATCTTAATGACTTTATAGTACCATGTCACCCATTTAGAGCGCTTCGCTCTCACACTGCAGGTTTACTTGTTGAATTGGAGGCAGAGCCTTTGGGAGACAGACACTATCTCTACTTTTAAGATTAGGCTTAGAACTTTCTTTTTTGCTAAAGCATATAGTTAGGGCTGGACCAGGTGACCCTGAATCCTCCCTTAGTTATGCTGCAATAGGTGTACACTGCTGGGGGATTCCCATAATGCAATGAGTTCTTTAGTCACCTTTCTCACTCACTTTGTGTTAATAGACCTCTCTGCATTGAATCGTACTTGTTATTAATCTCTGTCTCTCTTCCACAGTATGTCTTCTATCCTGTCTTCCTTCTCTCACCCCAACCAGTCGCAGCAGATGGCCCCACCCCTCCCTGAGCCTGGTTCTGCTGGAGGTTTCTTCCTGTTAAAAGAGTTTTTCCTTCCCACTGTCGTCAAAGTGCTTGCTTATAGGGGGTCATATGATTGTTGTTTTTTTTTCTCTGAATGTATTATTGTAGGGTCTACCTTACAATATAAAGCGCCTTGAGGCGACTGTTGTTGTGACTTGGCGGTGTATAAATAAAACTGAATTGAATTGAATTGAATTGAATTGAAATTGTATCTGTATTTGGACATGGGTAATTTGCTGATGGATATTTATTACCCCAAGCGGGTGTAATGACTATGAAATAAATCTAAAAAAGTATTGCAGGAATTAAGTGGAAATTAAACCAAGTTCAAAAGCCAGTGAATGTGCTGAGAGTCTGACACAAGACTGGTTCTAAAGAGGGCTAAATTCAGGGCTGCATTTCTGTGTGTACAGTTTGAGGACCACGGTTTTGTGGGCAGGTTTTAAACCTTTGTGGGTACTTTTTCTACATTTCGTCACTGCATCTGTCATTATAGCGATTCTATGTGTCTTTGAGGTCATTCTGTGTCTCAAGATTGACACAATTAGAAATGGTCACCGGTACTGCTGGTAAATCCTTGTATTCTTACAAACATGTTATTCGGTCTATTTCTTCATATCGTGTTGTGAAGTCAAGGTGAAATGAACTTTCTCAAACAGATGAAAATCTTACTTTGTCGTGACAGCGTAACCATCTCTGGGGCACTTTGACCTTCCAGATTAGCACTCTGTGGCTGTCAGCTGAACATTCTGGAGAAACTGCGCGCGATCATACCCTTCTGCCAGTAAAACTGACATTAAACAGCAAAAATAAGCTCCAGGCCTTTCCTACTCTGACACAACCCCGCCATTATAAAGCTCCCTTTTTGTTTTCCCAGCTTTGCTCTCAAACAGTGAAAGCAGCGACACAAACTGTTTGTGTGGAGGCAAAAACGGCGTCCCATCAAGTCCAAATAGCTGCACTATCATCATCAGCATCATCATCATCATCATCGCCATCATCATCATCATCATCATCATGCTGCTATCACTATCACTCAGCTCTCTGCAACATGATGCCTACTTAGGATGCACTTGTGGGGATTTGGATGTTTCTCTGTCTGGCACCCATTTCCCCTCCTGTGTGAAGGCACTGACACCTGGGAAGATTGAACATCCCGTCACACAGAAGCCCCTTTTGTCAGGCTGAATATGCTTCGCTATTTGCCGGCACCATTAGAGAGCAGCTTCTTCTTCTTTTTTTCTTTTTTAGCATTGTTATTCTCAAAGTATTCATATCACTCTCCCTTTTTCTCTCTCTGTCAGCTGTAGTGAGGTGGGGAGGTGGCGGTGCTTGGGGGAGGCGCAGCGGCAGAGGGGCGATGCATTAGCTGCATTTTAGATGCGTCCGGGCTGACAGCAGATATTAGCAGCAGGGGAATTTCTCCTGTGTGGCTTTTGTCGGAGAACTGTCAGTCTATCAGCTTGGCTAAGTTCTGCAGGCTGTTAACTGGGTTTGCTGAAATTGGCTTGTGAGTATTAGGACAATAGCAACAGCATCGGGGATGGGAGGGGCTGACTGTCAGGGTGAGTTAAGTGGCTATGTTTTGAAGGAGATATATGTATGAGTGCTTACAGTGACAGAAAAAAGGTTCTGTCTGATCTGAAGTGAAAGTCACGATTGTTCAGTTGAGCGCTAATGAGTCAAAGATCTGCTGAAGACAGAATCAGAAGAAGCAGGATAGGATCATGCCCGCACTGAGTTGTAAAACAACATTTTTTTTCTCCTTACTGTTTGTTCCTTTGTCCAGACTAAAACCATGTTTTTCCTTTCTCGCAGATTGTGTACCAGCTTGGTGTAACGTGTTAAAGTTTAATAATACGCTGTCATATCACTGACAAAACAGTGTTTCTTAAAAAAATAGGAGAAAATACACGAATAAGTGCAAGAAAAACAACAACATGAAGGACATGAAAAACAAAAGACAAAGAGCATGAAAAAGAACTGGAAAAAAAATGAACAACAAAAATATTACCAACAACAAAGCTTTGCTTTCCAGTTCAACATTTACATGACTGAATATATATTTTTTTGTCTTCAAAGGAAATCCCAACAATATGACAGTGTACAGTGTCGGAAAATAGAGATTTCCAAGGTGCATGGAGGAGAGCAGAAAGTGAGAGAAGGTTAGAAAGCAGCTATAGCAGTTGTGTCTAATAGCAATGTAACATCCATCCATCCATCCATCCATCCATCCATCCATCCATCCATCCATCCATCTTCTTCTGCTTATCTTCGGCCGTGTCATCAGGGTAGCAGCCTAAGGAGAGAAGCCCAGACCTCCTTCCCCTTAGCCACGCAGAGATGTTCCCCAGCCAGCCAAGAGATATAATCTCTCCAGAGTGTCCTGGATCTAGCCGGGGGCCTACTCCCAAGTAAGACATGTCCAGAACCCCTGACGCAGGAGGCATTATTGTCAGATTCCAGTGCACCTGAACTGGCTCCTACTCTGAGCCCATCTTGACTGATTGAACTCCTCACTCTATCTCTAAAAGAGAGGCCAGCCACCCTTCAGAGAAACCTAATTTCTGCTGCTTGTATCTGAAATTTCATTCTTTCAGCTGATGACTCACAAATTGACAGCTTTGTTTTTACACTCAGCTCTCTCTTCACCACTACGTACTAATGCAGACACGCCCACAATCCAAATGTCAATCTCCCCTTGTGGAAAGACTGGAAGACTGTGGAAAAAATCCTCCACTTGGGGCAGCAACTTGTTCCGCCACCCAGAGTGGGCACTTGTTCCTTGCAACTTCTTACTCGGCTCAGAACAGTGTAACGTAATATTTTTTTTTAAGTTTTCCATGTGGGCCAAAGCTGTTGAGTAGTTGACCTACTCAGTGACTTGCAGAGTTACAACGAACTGTCACTGTGTGGCTAGAAATGCCTGTGCTCAGATTTCTTCCCTGTTTCATAGGAAATCCAAATAGTAAGAAGATCATGTGTAGAAATTCTCAAATAAACAGAGGTCTCACAGCTACTATAAAGGCAAAAATCAAAACAAATTCACAATCATGACATAACTTCAACACTTGACATAGTTTTTCAAGTTCCCTTGGGAATATTCACATTGCATTCATTTGTAGAAACACTAATTTACATTTTACACAAAACTGTCTCGGGTCAAATTTGCACAATATTTGCAAAAGGAGCTGTGTCACAGTGTACGAACTCAACAGTTAGGAGGATGATGAACTGTTACAGCTAACAACAAAGGTGTGTTCAGATACTTTGCCTCTCAGTCTCAGGCCATGAGCCTCTTAGTTAATTGAGTCACAAAGAAAGGAATACAATTTACCACAAATGTCCTGAATATAAACTAGAAAATATTAACACAATGCCTCCCTTGAAAAATGAGGCCACTGCATGTCAGAGAGTTTGTGTGTGTGTGTGTGTGTGTGTGTGCCCTTGTGCTCTTTATGTATGATGTGATTAAACATATTTGTTGGAAAGCTGAGTTAAATTTCTCTAGCCACACCCAGACCTGATTACTGCCAGACCTATTGAATCAAGAAATCACTTAATTAGAACGTGTCTGACAGAGTGAAGTGGGCTCTATTAGCAACTTAAAGGTACACAAATTTGAAATTAGACATTTATAAGAGCTGTTGCTTTATAATCAATTAAAAAATACATTAACTTAACTTCGACTGAGTGCATCTTGTACACTTAAATGTCTGTTGAAGGGACACAGAAACAGTGACAGCTGTGGTGGGATGAAGAGGAAAAAGCTGAGTGAAATAAATAAATAATGATATACATAGAAGTCTCAAGCTTTTGCTGTTTTACTTCAAATTCTGTTAAAAAATTGGAACCATTACTGACTCTTCTATTTATGGAGAGGAAAACTAGGAACCAGATGCTACTAATCAAATGGGCCCAAGTGTGAGAAATTTTATAAAAACACACATGTTGATGTTTTGCTGGTCTGAAGCATTCAAGTGTGTGTTAAAACAATGCCAAAGAGGAGAGACATCAGCAGTGACCTTAGAGAAGCAATTGCTACTGTCCATCAGTCTGGAAAGGTTGGATCCCATTTCCGAACATTTATGAAGTCCATCATTATATAGTAAGACTGATAATTATTAGAATTAGATAAGTTGCCAATCTTCTCTGGAAAAGACTGCCCAGCAAACTCCACCTGCAAGGTCAGACCAGGCTCAGAGCAGCTGCAAAAAAAACCATGAACTACATGTCACCCTCTGCAAACACAGTATGTGTTAAAGTTCATGACAGTACAACTGAAAAAAGACCGACTTGAGAAATCTTCTAGTCTCTGAAGAAAAGAGCATGATCTCACGTTAGGTTTAGAAAGTAACATCTGAACAAACTATATGTAAGAATACTGAAACAATGTTCTTTAGAAAAATGAAACCAAATGGAGATATTTTGCCATAATGGTCACATTTGGCAAAATACATGGTGGTGAAGGGGCGATTTGAGCCTGGGCACCTTGTTTGTTAAAAACAAAAAACACCCCCCACACCTCATCTTAACATGTGATGCGAATGACAATAAAGCTCCTTGAATCCTTGTTTTGTAGTTCTGCTGTAGATTTGCTGGTCTGCTTAAGATTGCTGTCCTGTTGTGTGACCTAGTTTCAGTCAAGACTTTGCTGACGGACAGATGGGCCCACATTTGACTCTAGAATATTTTGCTATACTGCGGAGTTCATAAAAAGGAAAGAATAAAGATGTTGCAATGGCCCAGTGAAAGTCCAGACCTCAACCTGCAAGAAATACTGTGGTGGTACTCTCTGAGAGCTGTGCATAGACAAATGCCAGAAAACCTCAATCAACTGAAGCACTGTTGTAAAAAAGTTTGCACCAAGATTTTGTGACAATGAAGTGAGAGACTGATAAAGTTATGCAAAAAATAATTATGTCTGCTACTCTTTGTTTTCTTATGTGCATTTTGCACAGAAAAGGAAACCTGAACACAAACACCAGTAACACCAGTACTGTTCATTTCAGTTTTGACTAGACCTTTTAATGATGTCTTTTGTATGCTTTTCTTCTGCAGTAATAGGACTTGAGATTCGGTTTTACCTACTGTTCAGATCTATAAACAATATCCATGAACAGCATTTTTTTGTAACTAATATCTGCAAAAAGTTGTTAAAGTTAGGTTTAAAACTGTGTTGCATCTGTATAGAAACATTTGTGTTTGCATATTTGTCTCAAGTCAGTCCAAGTCATTTAAAATTTGTACAAAATCCTAATTTCTTGGCACTGTTATGAAAGACCATTCAAAGATGACAGAGTTTGTTGTTGTGGTGGTGACATATACGGTCTAGAAATGTGGACTTGGTGGATCCAAACTGAAATGAGTCACAGTTCCAGAGACAGAAAAAAACTGAAGAGGGAGGTCAAGCCAACACTGATGTATGATCCACTAATGAGCTGACCAATTGGCTGCTGACGGAGATGAGGAATATGGTTAACACACACACACACATACACACACACACACACACACACACACACACACACACACACACACACACACACACACACACACACACACACACACACACACACACACACACACTCTGTGTCCCTGGTGTGTGATCTATTGTGTGTGTGTGCTGAGTACGAGTCGGTGAAGGTTTGCTCCTAAACACTGTGACCAATAGATCAGATGGAACTGAAGTTTGACTCTAAACACTTGGAGCTTGCAGGGATCAGCTGGAGGTCGATCACTCTGTGCTCCAAACTTTACACTACCAACGATTAGAACCACAGAAGAAGAAGAGTGATTACCAACAGACAGACAACTATGTCTCATTTAGTTCTGGTGATTAAAGTTCTTCAGTAAATATTAAGACCAATCTATCAGACAGGGGGTTCACATTCTGTCTTACAACTACAACACACGTGTGCACACGAGAGTGCGGAAAATGAACTGCTCTGTTCTAAGACTTTCTTGAAGTTCCACAGGTCTATCGCATCCACACAGACTGCTTTGTCTGAAGGTGTCCTAGCAGCATACTTTTTAATTCATGGAAGCTGCAACTTGTTCCAGCATATGTACATACACCCTGTGTCCTTCTCATGGTTTGTCCCTCCTTCTCAGACCATTCTTGATAGACAAACTCCTTAAAGTTTCACACATGCTTCTCATGGACCCACATTTGGTCCCCGTCAAAGTGGCCCACTTTTTCACACCTTTGCATTTCTCCCCATCCAGGAACTACAAGAACTGACTGTACTTGTACTCTAATATAGCTATGCTGAACCTTCCTTACATTTTGAAATGTAGACCTTTTAGCGGTGGTACAAGGAGTGGCCTGTATTATTTAACTCCCCCAGATTTCCAGCCCAGTTGAAGGAGACCTATCGTGCGCCTTTGTAGCAACATATTTTTTATTTTTAGGAATAGCTTTGGATTATTCACAGTTCATTCATTCAAACAAGTACCAGTTTTATGTTCTCTTCAAGCAAACCTTTTCTTTGGCTGCTATTACAAACAAAAGATTTAAAAAACAGCTGAGCAGGGCTTCTGTGCTCATGGCCAGTGTGCAGCTGAGATGATCCTTTTATGCATTGCACCTCTTACTGACATCACTCTGTGTTAGTAACAGTTGCTTTTTAAAAAAAAAGAGCACTGACAGCAGAATGAAGCTTAAACCTCTGAAACATAGGGGTTACTTGTACATCCTTATACAAAACCTCATTATTTGATACTTTGTCCACTTTAATACCATACATTAATACAAGATAATACAGTGTATATGTCAGAAAGTAAGGAAACCCCTAATAGGTGCACTTTAAATAAGAATTTGGCAACAATCATGACCATCTGTTGTGTTTATGATAAAATATTGATGTTGTATATAAGATTTGGTTAGCTTCACGGAAGCAAGTAAAGCTAGGAGGTGCTTCCATCAGCCAATATGATTGCAGTGATAAAATAAATTCTCCTTTGTTCCAGATTGTTTTTTGTCTTCATTTATACTGCAAATAAGCAGTCGAAATTACAAAAAGTAATTTATGCTTCACTTTTAGTGTATGAGAAACTTGGTACTGAGAAAGGCCCCATGTCTCCAACCAAGCAATAAATTAAAGGGAAATTAAATCAGGAAGTGTCATCGTGGTCCCGAGACAACTGTTAATCACATTTTTCCTCTTCTCACAATTAAATTATAAGGATAAAGATCTCATAATCACGGGTAACCGTGTTAACAGTGTTAACAGTGCTGTGACATGATTAGCACTTGTTATAGTGAAAGCTAAGAGTGTTAGCCCAAAGTCACCCCACATCAAGAACCAGAACCAGAACGATTCCTACAAAGAACACACAAAACACTAAAACAGGATGTTTGCTGCTAAATTAAAATCTTTGTGTTTTCTTGTATATTCAACAAAATCTAGCATCACATCAGAGTGAAGTGTGCCAGCAGGGACTGACAGAGTGCAAATCTGAACTTACACAGAGACAGAAGTCACATGAATACATTTGCACTGCCAAAACACACTGTGTCATCTAACCTCAGAGGACATGTGTGATGGGATTTGAAGGTTTCCCTACGATATTTACCCACATATTCATACTAAAACACATACACACAGCAAGTCTGTGCTGTTGTTTGCCAGTGTATATTAATGTGTGAATGTGTAAAACCATGCATACATACATGTATATATAATATGCAGATATCTTTGCTTAAATTAGCACATGAGGGTTAAGATGTTGTGTGTATGTGTAAAAATTTGTTTTACATATACACATACACACTGCAGTGGTCTATGCTGAAGGAAGCATTCAGGTTCTTTACTTACAAGATAATTCTATATTGTTAGCCTTAATGTGTCTGTTGTGACACTTTGCCTACGTTCACACTGCAGGTCTTAATGCTCAATTCCGATTTTTTGATTAAATCTGATTTTTTGTCTGCTTGTTCACACTACAAATAAAATGTGACAGCAAACGCGCTCTAGTGTGAACCCTCAAAGCGGCCCGCATGCGCAAAAGAAGACGTCACACACAACGCGCTCTGTTTAGACCCAGACCAAACAGTATTGTTTGACTGATGACCCTTAATATAAAGACTTGTTTCGGACTTTACGTTTACCAATTTTGCTTTAAGTGATAAAGTTATTTTGTTATTTACATATGGCCTAATAATTATCCTTATTGCTGTTTTAGAGAGGAGCGGTGCTTCAAAGGATAGTTGCAGATTTCTGTCAGTATCTGCAGATTATACAGTACAAATAACATGTTCACGTTTCACCAACATTGTCTTCCCAACAGTTTCACTAACATCTGCACTGGATGGCCAGGAAGCGTTCACGATGTCTTCTTGGGCACTTCTCCGGCGCTGATAATTGCCGTCTGTATTGTGTCAGTGACGTAAAAGATGGATTTCATGCGACATGACCATTCAAACAGCAGTCGCTTTCTAAAACATCAGATATGTATATCGGATTCAGTACCACATACAAAAGTGACCCAGATCGGATTTGAAAATATCGGATTTGTGCTGTTCACACTGTCATACCATGATCGGATATGGGTCGCATAGGGTCAAAAAAGTCGGATTTGATGCGCTTTCGCCTGCAGTGTGAACGTAGCCTACGTCCATGTAGTATTGTAATATTTTAAATGTTTGCATGCCTCTTTTCATGAAGAATCCTGTCAAGAGTCTGGTCAGAAAATATGTAGTATGTGTGGTGGTGATGCTGCCTCATACTTTCCTGTTTTGTTTTGTTTTTTTATCTACAGGCCGACTAAAAGGGTAAAGGCAGATGCAGAGGTTATCATAATAACAGCAATTTTTTTATACTTACTCATTGCTCAATTTCAATTCCAGGCAATTTATATTGTAAGGTAGAGACCCTACAGTAATACAGAGAAAACTCCAAAGGTTAGACGAACCCCTATGAGCAAACACTTATTGACAGCGGGAAGGAAAAACTCCCTTTTAACAGGAAGAAAAATCAGGCAGGGGCATCCATCCCCTGTGAGCGTTTAGGGCTGATAGGAGGAAGAAACAGCAGATCGTTAACAGGTGAGTAGTTGCTGCAACATCAGGTGGATACAATTAATGTAAGGAAAATCTTTAGTACACGTGTTCTGTCATTTGTGTCAATATCTCAGTTTTAACACAGTCATACAGATCAGATTTGAAATTGGTGTGATTGACTATCTGAGAGTTACACCATAATCCATGATACTCATTTATAAATTAATTCCCATAAGACTGCTTAGAAGTATCAAAAAAATAGATAGACATAACTGTAGAAGTTGAGTAAGAAGTATATGATGTGCATCCTGGGCCACTCCACATCACTGGTAATTCCTTAACAGATGATTGACGGGGAACAACTGTGACTGGAATTAGTTTAGGTGATAGATAGCAGATAGCCACTGGCTATCAATATGGCTGTCAATAAGAGAGGTCATGTACCTAAGTTGCAGCCTTGCCAGTATTCAAATGGTGAATGCATTCATCAACAGTGTACAGTGCATCTTGGCATGTTACAGTCTTATTTCAAAATGGATTTTCTTTTCACCTGAAAATCTATGGGCTCAAAATGTGGTCATAAATATTTTGTACTTGTAAATCAGTTTTGTACTTGTAAATCAGGATTTGTATGTGTAAAAAGAATTTGTGTGTGTGTGAAAAAGATTTGTATGTGTAAAAAAGATTTGTGTGTGCGTAAAAAAGATTTGTATGTGTAAAAAAGATTTGTGTGTGCGTAAAAAAGATTTGTGTGTGGACTTAGCCAAAAACACCCCTGCAAGTTACACGTACGAATTTTGACCCTATTTTTCTTCCTTTCATCTGATTGGTCAATGTCATGTCAATCACAAATGTAATAATCCAATCAGAGAACAGATGGGTTTGGCTGTCGGAGGGGCACTTTTTTGAACTGCAGGTCCTTGAAGGGTAATACAGTTTGAAGCTGGAGGATCTCTATATAAATATCCGATAGCAGCTAGGTCTTTCAGCAGCTGTTGAAAGGATAAAGTTGTGGTATATCAGTGGTTAGAAATACTATTATTACTTTAGGATTAGTTTAACACAAAGTCAGGGCTGACCCGGGACCATTGCTGTGAGTCACAGTGCGCAGCATAAAAGTCCTTTCACATCGGACGCAGGATGTGCTGCTAATGCTAACTCCATTTGCAGTTGTGGCACCGAAAATGTGGAACGATCTACCTCTCCACATTAGAAAGGCCCCAACTGTTACTCTTTTTAAATCGCATCTTAAAACATATTTTTTTACTCTGGCTTTCGAAACTGTAGGAGAGTTACCAATTCTTTTATCCTAATCTGCTTTTAATTTTTATCTGTTGTTGTTGTTAATGTCACTGTTTAATTGTTATGTTGTACAGCACTTTGGTCAACGCCCTGTTGTTATTAAATGTGCTATATAAATGAATAAATGAAATGAAATGAAACTGCTAACTAAAAGCAAAGGATCCAGAATTTGTTGCGCTGGCTGCTGGGCTCTGTGGGTTTTTGCAGCAGCTCTACCTGTACTAGATGCACCTGCCCCTTGTCGTTTCTCTCTGACTTTATGTTCTCTACAAGAGTTTCGTTTTTTTTTTGCTAGTTCTTCAAATGTTCAAGAAAAACATGTATGCTAATTCATAACGAAGAAAGCTTTGTAATGAAGACTGTCATTTCCAAAACACTGCCTTCCCCGCGGTCCGCAGCGCTGTTGAAAAGGCTGTGGAAGTCCCTGTATTAAGCACGTAGACCTGTGACACAAAAATCACCAAACTCAGACGATCACAGACTGTTTTCCTTCGTGGTGATGAAGGAAAACGCTGGGTTGGCATGTAAAAGGGCATTTATTCCCTTCAAAGACCTGCAGTTCAAAAAAGTGCCCCTCCGACAGCCAAACCCATCTGTTCTCTGATTGGATTATTACATTTGTGATTGACATGACATTGACCAATCAGATGAAAGGAAGAAAAATAGGGTCAAAATTCCTACGTGTAACTTGCAGGTTTTTTTTTGGCTAAGTCCACACACAAATCTTTTTTACGCACACACAAATTCTTTTTACACATACAAAACTGATTTACAAGTACAAAATATTTATGACCACATTTTGAGCCCATAAAAATCCTACACACAATACACCATAATGACAAAATGAAAAAAGTTTGCTTGAGATCCTTGCAAATGTATTAAATATTGAAAAAAAAAAACCATAACAAAAACACCAAAACAAAATATAACACACACATATATTTACAGCCTTTGCTTAAAATGTTGTTGAAGCAGCTTTGGTATCACTTACCCACATAGTAAGCAGGTCTGGCCCGGATCTGGTATCAAGCCGGCACTGCTGGCTGACTTCTGGCATGATAAGACGTAAGTCATCCAGATATGGGCCAGGCCTGGCAATCATGCCACTGTTTATGTGATGGCATGCCACATCTGGCTCGATTGTGGTTTGGTTTATGTGGCCCAGGCTCATAGAAAACAGGTCTGGCCCAGATCTGGCATCAAGCTGGCACTTCTGACTGACTGGTGTCATGGCAGGGTGTATGTCAACCAGATGTGGTCTGGCAATGATGGCACTATTTATTTTCCTATTTTCCTATTTTAATTAGAAGACCCAAATGCCATGTTGCAATACTATACTTCTATGGTAGTCAACGTTTCAAATGCAGGTTTGACAGGTTTGTGAGTTAACACTTTATCCAAAACCTAGTGAGGGTTTACTCATCTTTGCCAGCGGGTGGCTGTAGCTCAGGAGGTAGAGGAGGTCACCTACTGATCGGAAGATTAATGGTTTAATCCCTGGCTCCTCCAGTCTGCATGTCAAGAGTGTGAATATGTATGAATGTAGTTAGGAGGCACTCAGTTTAGATAAAGTGTGTGATTGGGAGAATGTGGATGTTGTATGGAGCGCTATAACTAACTTGGGAGTGTAGAAAAGTGCTACATAAGAATCAGTCCATTCTCTGTCTGAACAGAGTTTTGTCATGCTTCTTTTCTACTATGTTCTGGCACATGTTGTTGTTACATGGCTTGATTAAGGTACACATTAGGCTGACATCTGGGGCCAGAGCTGAAACTGTTCTGGGCCAGCACAGGACCACCAGTGTGTCTGCAACTGGCCTTGTGCTGGCTCATGTGTGGGCCACCTCTGGCAAACCAGATCTGGGCCACCAAAGGGCCGTCATTCTTTGCGGCATGTGGGCCATGTGTAAGCACATTGTGTGGGCCAGATCTGGGCCATACCAATTTTGCTATGTGGGTATCATCATAATCTTTTTGATTATGATGTTACAAGATCGGGACACCTATTTTTTTCTTTCCACCCTGATTCGTGAGTTTGGCTGGGCCAGCTCTAGGAAAAGTCCTGGTTTTTCCAAATGTCCTTCAATTATGGACCACTGTGCTCATTGGCCTTCAAAGCTGCAGACAAATATGTATATATGTTTGTAGATAGGTGCCTTCCAGTCTATGGAATTTACCCCAGGTGGGTGACAATCAAGTTGTAGAAACATCTGCCAGATGGTCAGTAGAAACAAGATGCACCTGAACTCGTGGGGAAGGTTTTGAAAACAGTGTTTGATACCAGACTGTAAACATACTTAACACTGAACACTGAAACCTATGGAGACCGACTTGCTTTGTGGTCAGTCTCAAGTGGTCATTAGAGGAACTGCTGTTGGTGGCACTTCTGTTTTGGTTTGTTTTTCCAGGTTGCAGCTTGGATAAAATGGGCGATTGGGAGTATGAATGTTTAGGACAGTTGTTTTTATGATAGACTGCCAAGCAACTTGAAGTGTAAGAACTGCAGGAAATAACTAATTCTAATGAAAAACAGTGGAGTTTAGAATAAAATAAACACAAATCTGTTACAGAAATAAAAATAAAAATTTTAAATGAGCACTTATGCAGCTGTTCAGCCCACTGAAACATAAACAATGATCATAGTAGATAATTTATCTGCTGCAAATTTCATGCCTCTGCTAGCTGATTTATACAGAAGTGACAAGAACTGCCTGGAATAAAGGAAATTAGTCTAAAAAGTAATGGCAGATTTGGAAAACCGGCACCAATAATATGCAACCATGAAAAAAAGACCAGAATAAAAAGATTCTATGAATAATTCTGTAAATATGTTGTTGTCAGAATCTGATATTCCACGAAAACCTACAATAAACAGCATCCTGAGCAGTAGCTTCCTGTCACGTTAAAAAAACACACCAAAAACCAAAACAACGGATAGCAGCCAATTATTGACGACCAACATAGTAAAGGTGAGATGATTGTGTCATGTGGCATGGATGTGTGGCATCGTGTGGTTGATCTATCGCGTCAAGATGGCCTCATTATCCAACTGAAAAGACGTCAATAGAGGGAAAAATGCAAAAGAGAGAGTTAATTTGCACTCTTAATTTGTCCTCTTCTTCTTTTTCTCTCCTTTTGGCTGAGAAAGTGAGCGAGGGGTCCGGGACCACTCAATAAGTGACTGTGATTGTGTCCATGGCCTCTCTCTTTCAGCCATTTCCACAAGCATTAATTGGTGCTGCTGCTGAATCAAGCTTATTCTCCCTCTAAGAGTGTGTCTGAGACGTAATTGCTGAGAGCTTTAGCGGACCAAAGTGTTGGTTTAAGGGCCCCTGACCTTTTACCTCTTGGCTAAAACTCCCCACCCCTCCCCCCAACACTTTTCCCCATGAATGTCTTTCTTCCAGTCCGTTCAGCCTTCTCAGTGTCTGCATTCTTTTTTGTCACCTTTGTGAAAAAAATGACGAGGAAGCCTGATAAAGGAGCAAAGAAGTTCATTTTTTTCAAAGAATGACTCCACAGATACCTGTATGCCAAAAATAACAGGAAAAAACAAGGTTCAGCTCCTTTTCTTTAGTTTGCATAACTACAGACAGCAAGCTACACAACATGACCAAAAGTTTGTGGACTTGGAAAAAAAAGAAGCAGAAGAAACAAAGTACATCGTTTAAGACTGAGATTGAAAATGACATTTAAAATTTGCATAAACAAAGTAAATCTGTCCAAAATATAAAAACATACATACTTTGAGCCACAATAGAGGCGTACAGGTCAATGAAAACACACAGAAAAAGCAGAGAAGGATTTTGTCCTGCTTGAGTTTCTACTTTAAACAGAAGCACATGAATGCGTGTAATTTGCACCAACTTATCGCTCTTATCGTGTTTGTCTCGACTTCCTTGACAAAACATGTTTAAGATTAAGGACCAGTTAAAGACCAGCTAAAGTTAGCAACCTTCAGTCGTCGATTTTGCACAGGGGTCGCTGGAGGCTTTCAACATAGGTATCAGCTGAAAGTGACGATTCAGAGGTTTTTGTCTGTAAGTCCAACTTAAGTCTCAAGTTCTTAAGTGATCAGCTCAGGACTTAAACTATAGTCAGTCTGTCATTGTGACATATCCAAGACATAAGTCATTTAAAGCAAGTCCAACTTACGACCAAAGTCTTTAGGAAAAGTTGCCAAGAATGAAGCTTAGTTTGTTTTATGCCACCATTAAAATATTCTTAATCTCCAGATTTCATTTTTAACATCTACACTTGGAAATTGTGCAAAAAACCAGACAAAAACAAACCCACTCTGTGTTTTTGTCAAGTCTGAACAGAGACTAAAACCTAACAGACTAGGTTTACATGATAACAGTTGACTTTCTCTGTCCTCTCCAGGGTTAAATGCTAACATTCAGAGTCCTGTCCAAAGCTTTAATCGTCTGTTTTTGTTCATCTCCTTGTTTAGGTGATAAGCACCAGCTGCTTTTCAAGGTACAGAGAATTTAGCGACACTAATCCTGAGCACCTGGCTGATCTGACACTAACATGACCTGAGACACACAAACACCTAAAGGTTCATACTGGGGAAGCACGGTGAACTGGGAGAAAGGCCATGAAGATTTGGAAGAAGACTTTGGCAATAAAATCATTATCTCACATTACGAAAGCATACATTTTCTATCTTTACCAAAACACAGTAAAGAAAAAGAAAAAAGAACAGTGGTTTGGTGAGCAGTAGGAGAAGTCTGACAGTGGTTTGCAGCTAAAACCGATCGATCAGCCAAATGCACCCGCCTCAGGAAGAGAGATGGATGGGCCAAACTTTCCCACCAAACTGCTGTTTACAGAGTGTGGAGGTGCCAGGGGGAGGGCTGGTGGGAAAGGCCGAGGGAGAAAAAGTAAGGTTAGAAAGACCTGTCAGCTGCAGGTTGCTGCTCTTTATCTTTGTCATTAATAATGGTATGAACCACCTGAAGACATCTGCATGTCTGCTTTTTGAGCTAATGAAAGTTTTCAGCTTCGCAGCAAAACATTTTTTAAAGACAGTGTCTTGGCTCATATGGAAACATAGTTTTCTTTACAAACATCCTTTACATACTAGGATGGCTAATCTATTGAAATACTTTTCATTTTTGAAAATACAGAAAAAACTTTCTGTATTATTTGAATCTAAGGAACTCCTGCCAAATGAAAACTACACAATTTCACTTTGAAATATGGGAAATACAAAGGTGTTGTTATGAATACATTAGTTACCTAAAAGTAAAATAAGACTGAAATAACAGTAAATGAATTGGAGGGATTAGTTTCAGTTTCACCTCATATTTGAAGCAAGGATATTACAACAGCGAATAACAGTTAGATTTAGTGGGACAAGCTCCAAGTATAAATCATGTATCAAGAATTCCTAAAATTCCAGAATGTAGGAATAAGACTTGATGATTCATTGCAGCTGGAAGTCAAACACAGGATTCAAAAATTAGGAAATGAGCCAGCGACTGTGAAAAATGAATAAAATCATGTTCATGCTTTGCTGCACTTTTGGATCGCCACCATTGACACAAAAAACTGGTTAGTGGCCAGAGTTTGTGACCACATGCTGACATGCAAGCCAGGAAGGTCAATTGGAGAGTTTCCTGGTTAGGAGGCCTTTGCTGATTTGGATCATTGAGGAGGATGTGAGGAAAAAACCTAAAAAAAACCCCTGTGGTAATATGCCATTATAAAACCAGGTATCAGGTTCTCTGCTATTAAGAAAAAACATCCAGGTTTCTAAAACCAAGGAGAAGTGCAAAACATGACAAAACATATATAACAGATATATAAAAGGCATATCATGGTGTACCAGTAAATTAAATACACTCATGGAAGACAAGTTTCCCTCACAACAACATCCATCAACAAGTTAGAGTATAATGTTTCTTTTCTTTTTTTTAACAACAAAGTTACTGAGTCTAAAGTCAAAGAATTAATTTTATGCATACACAAGTTGAATTTCTGACAACTTGTTGCTGATATCAGACTGCACAAAAATCAAAATCTAGAAAAAAAAACTTTTTTCCCCTCCAGTACTACAATAATACATTTTTAATAGTGAACGGTGTTTTGAAGGTATTGTGTAGAAAGCTTGTATGTCAGTGTCAGTATCAGTATCTGACAAATCAAATGCTGCTGTCCAGTCTACTGCATGTCATGACTAATACATAAACATTTAGTTTATCCTTTTTTAAAAATTTCCCCTTATATGCTGCTACCTCTGTGTGGGGACTGTGGATTCGGGACTGGGCACATTTTAGCTGATGAGAAAATAGTGAGGTTTTACTAAGCAGTACATTTTTGTTTTGAGAGCAGTATATAGTCAATACATTTTCACACTGTTTGACACAACTTAGATATTGAGAAGTAAATAACTGTGCGTCAAGCATCTTTACTTGCTTATATGAAGCTGAGCATTGTGATCTAAGAGCCTTTGTTTACTTGTTGTAAACAGTGTTAACAGATTATGAACAGTGAGTTTTCAGGAAATTTAAACTCCTACTGTCTGTGCTGAGCTATACTAAACAAGCCCTGGTCTTATTTGTGTAGATGAAACTGACACAAACAGCTGAAACATCCGAAAGGTTTGACTTCTGCAAATGTTGTCATTTCAAAACATCGTCTGTAAGTCGCACCTCAGTGTTGTGCTTGTTTACTGTCTGCTTGTGTATGTGTTTTCCTAGGCAGAACCATCATCCTTATGCGCAGTACCATAAGGAGCCAACAGCACATGGCTCGACATGGATGGCGCAATGTGTGGATCGAACACTGACTGGTTGAGAAAAGGTCCGGAACAGGGCAGGGGGGGAGTTCAGGAGATCTCACCATAAAAGTGATAAAACATAAAAGATAAAAAAATGAGAAGCAAAGATTTCACTCGATTTCACTTCAGCTCTTTGTGTGTTATAACTTTGCTCTGTAGAGAACTCCCAGCAGCACAAACAAGAGTGGCCCACAGAGTGGCTGTTTGTGTCACTACCCCCTGGTGACTGTAAACAGTTACAACATGTAGACAACTGTCTGCAAATTGAGTGGGACTATAGCAGAACCATGCTTGAGCCACTAGTAACACACATACCTATGGACACACACTCAGGACAGTGATGAGTGTGTTTAGCTACGAGGTAGGTTGGGGGAGGATCTGCAGGTTGTGGTGGTGGCGGGGAGGGGAGTAACTTTAGCTGTTAATGATGGAGAAGTCTATGGGGGAGGAGTGTGCATGTTTGTGTGTGTGTCTGTGTGGTGTTGGGGGACGGGGGTGTACAAATGACTTGGAGAGAGAGAGAGAGAGGGAAGGTAAGATGATCCAGGTTGGACTCACCCTTAAAAGCAACAGCACCTATTGTCCCTACAGGCTGAGTGCACATTTGTGTGTGTGTGTGTGTGTGTGCGCGCGTGTGTTGACAGGATGGCAGATCGTTATGAATCATCTCCTTCTCCCTCCCTCCCTCCTCTGCCCCTGAGGGCGACATTAGCTTTAGAGAGAGCTGTCATGTTCATGAGAGGAGCGCTTGTTTTGTTGTACCTAAAGAAAGGAAACACTGCAAAAACATACACATGTACTTAGAGCTGCAAAGTATGTAAACAATCCAGCCGGGGCTGACAGGTAAGGGAGGGTGCGCTTGGTTTGTGTTATTGAAGGAGAAAAGGGGAAACCACATTACACACACACACACACACACACACACACACACACACACACACACACACACACACTCGAGTAATTTGGAATGTGGAAATATGTCAATAGACTCTGAGAAGTGAAGGGAGCCATTATTTTATTGTGACCACAGAAAGAACAACACACACAAGTACTTAGCAAGGTGAAATATGTAAATACACTAAGTGTAACCCGAGTTTGTGTAACTATAGAGCAAACAGGTTGTCATCTGGCTTCCCTGGAATTTCCTCACTGCTTTCACAGAAATGGAGAAACATATCACACTTTGAATAAAACATGAAAACCGCTGACAAAGCTGCTGTCTGTTGCAGAAGAGTTGGTCACTTTGTATGACTACCTTTCAAGTCCCAGACACGTCTTCATGGTTTATAGATAGTGGGGTGAAGATAGTGTGGATACGTACACTGTCCAGAGGATGACACCCAAAAAGTTTGTTCATCCAGCTTTAGCATAAACAAGTTGAAGATCATGAACTGTCATTATAAAATAAAACAGTATGAAAGTAAGATTCAGCTTTATTTTAGAGAGATAGCTAGCCAAAGCCAAAGTCATTAATCAAATACTAGACAAATTAATCAATGAAAATTATAATGCTTTTAAGAAGCCTAAAAAGACTTCCATCACAAAATTTTCACAGATCGATCTTTGTCACTCATTGCAACTCAAAGGATAATGTTTTAGCAGATGTGGTAGATATACCCTGACTATGTATTTAGATTACATACTCTAATATCAAATTATTCTCTCCTTTTCTGCAGTGCTCCCTGGTGTGTGAATACTGGTGTCTACTGTGTTTTTACATCTGAATCAAGCTGTTAATTAGCCAAAATCAAAATCTGTATCTAACAAATGCAGCTCTGTAGATTAATAATATTCAAATATGTGGAATTAAAAACCTGTAAGTGCTGTTTTTTACAATTACTAAAAAAATCTTCCAGCTTCAATGTTATTACATTATGAATGAAAAATATTGTGCAGCTCTATTTAGTATCCTACATTTTTATGCATTCAAGGACTAATTCGTGATTCAATTAAACCCTTTAAGCACAAAATTAGTCATTAAGCATTGAATCAGCTGCTGCAGGAAAAGGGTTAAAGCACCAGTGGCACTCATACACAATGTTTAATTTTAAAACAATATATGCATTATATGTGATAATAATTATGCATTCATGTTGCAGCAACTAATTTACGTGCTGCTGGGTAGATTGTGATTCTATAATGAGTTCTCTTAAATCTGAATATGGACAGTATAGTTGTGGTACTGCTGAAATGTTTTGGACTAGATAATGGAAGTATGCTACTGTGTAAGTTGTATCTATCCTCTGTTTTCTCCAGAATCTGAGGTTTGCTTGTTTTATTGCACTCAAAGGCAACAAAACTCATCTGAAAACACTGACTCCTGAGGGGAGGGCTTGTTTTGCTTTTGTTTACTGCAGAGAAAATACTTGTGCTGTACTTAGGCCAGCAAAGTATGAAAATACACACAATACCCAAACAAACGGGGACAAAGAGTGCTTGTGTTTGTTGTCCTGAGAAATAGGAAAAACACAGTATAAACAAAACCAAACAGAGAGAAAGCTGACAGTGTGTAATCACACACACAGACAAACACAGTGCGGTATGTTACGTTCCGAAGTCGAAGAACAATGGCACTGATTAATTTCTCAGATTTCATGAGTGCGTGTTGCAGTGTTGGAGGAGTGACAAAAAATAGAAACCAACACAGCAGTGTCAGCCAGGGAAATAAACACACCCTTACTGTGAGGCGGCAGGGGTCAGAGGTCAACTGTCGCACGAGTCTGGAGAAAAAGAAAGAATGGCGAAGGAACAGGAAAAAAATGCAAAGATGTAAAGAGGAAATGAAAAAGATCAAAGTCATAATCACCACGATATTAGACCTTTAATATGGGCAGAAATCTGTGCCATCAGAAACTGAATTTGAATAAGTTAAATTTGAATTTGAATTGTAACTTGAATAAAAGCTTTTGAAAACTGAATTTGAATTAGTCTAATTTGAAATTGAATTTATGGTTTGAAAATGATCATCACTAAATTGAAATTGAATTTTATATATTGAAAATGAATTCATTTGCTTTGAAACTGCATTTTATCCTTTAAAAATTCAGCTCTCGAATAATTTCAGTTTCACTCTCACCATTCAGTTTCAGTTCTACAATTCAATTTCAGTTCCAAAATTCAGTTTTTTGGAACTTACTTCCGGTTCCGGTTCAAGAGTAAACGAGCGCAGATTAATAGAACTACGTTTTACCAGCGGGCCGAAAGTGTTACTGACGGGAATCTACAGCGGCTTGAGCTGAATTAAGACTTCAGAAGTCATTCGTCATGTCGAATGACCAGCGGATAAACTCTCAGGTTGGTAATAAATGTATTACGTGTATAAGAACAAGCGTCATGTTAACAATTGATAGCCATACAGTAACTTTTATGCTTATTGTAGCTGTTAGCTAAAAAAGCTAATTTAGCCTAGTTTGCCCTGGATTCAGCTTTGACAAACAAATATGATCGACTGTTTCTAGTAGAATTCCAAAGTTGTCATCTTGTACCCTGTCAGAGCCCTGTATGCTTGCAGAGACCCCTACAGTAGGGAAACATGCAAAACAGCGTCCAAACCTTTGTATTTTAGCTTTATTTATGTCTTACACAGCATCCCAACTCTTTAGCTAACTTAATAACTTTAGCTAAAGTGAATAGTTAGTCTAATTCATTAGTGCAGCATTACTGGATCACCGCCGTTTGAAGTGATATAATATGATATACAACTATCACTGAAGCAGCAAACTTTGTAAATAAACAACACTTCTCATTCTCTAAACGTTTGGCCACAACTGTAGATTATACTATCAGTGCTTTTTCACTCTTGACAATAATTACATTTCTAAATTCTCTTTGTGCATTTACAGGTAAACAATATCTAATATTTTATCTAAATGACTGCTTTGTCTTTGAAAAGGTGAAGAGCCTGAGGCCGGTGACAGTCCAGTTCTACTCCAAGTACATCCTTACGGTGGCTCACAGGACAAGGCTACATTCCTGTCCTGCCAGAAGAGAAGAGAAACTTCAGAGTCTTCAAGCAGTTCAACCACACCTGTCATATTCCATATGACAGGGGTCTCAAACTCCAGTCCTCGAGGGATGCATGCAACTTTTCCATTTGTCCCTGGTGCAACACACCTGAATACAATTAGTAGGTCATTAGCAAGAGTATAGAACTTGACTGCATGCTGAGGTGGCAACCCCTAACCCTACTCAAGTAAATTTAAGTAAATATATGTATTTGGAAACATACTTCTAAAATACTTTTATTGCACCATGTTCATTCACTCATGAGCTGCTGTAACGTGAATCAAATGGCTGAATTGCCAACTCAGCATGCATTCAAGTTCTATACTCTTGCTAATGACCTACTAGGTGTGTTGCAACAGGGACACATGGAAAAGTTGCAGGACAGTGGCCCTCGAGGACTGGAGTTTGAGACCCCTGCCGTATGGTGTTCATGCAGTTTTCTACCCCACAGTTACAGCATGTCTGACTGCCTGTTCAGCATATGCAAAAATATATGAGTTTAAGCATGTGATGACAAAGGCCTTCCATTATGGTGTTTGTCATCACATGTCACAGACATCTGGATGATCATTTGGAATAAACAAAAAACTTGTTACTTCATCTTTTATCTTTATTATTATTATTATTATTGTTCTTATTTTACATTTTTCATTGTTAGGCATTAGGTTTATTTATAGTAGTCCTTTCCAACTTCTTTCCCTCTTCCATGTTACTGTGTCAGCTTGTCAGCATCTATTTGGGTTTGGAAGTGGAACAGAAAGTAAGGAAATCCAAAGTGCCATTAAAACCAGGAGAGGTTCTTATATTTCAGAAGAAGGGATTAATTCAAAAGAAATTACCTCAATGCCATATTTTATTTAGGAACCCTAGAGAGCACTTTGCAAAATAACACATTCTTATAATTTCACCCTCAGATGAGCCAAGCTACGACTGTCAGGGAAGGTGATGTAGGTACAGAGCATGTGAGAGTGGTTAAGTTGATGTCTCTTGTCTAGATGAAGGCACAAGAGGGATCAATGGCAAGGCGTAGAGATTCAGTGTCTTCAGTCTTCAGTGGACACTCCATTTCTGGCACAAAACACCTGTAAAAGATGATCGATTTAGGAGGTGACCTGACAACTTCAGCCTGTCAAACATAGCAATGGAGCAGTATGTTTAAAAAAAAAAAACTAAGCATGCACTCAGTACCCTAAGAATTATTATGGTAGTTAAACACAGTGATAGTCACATATCATATCACTTCAAACGGCGGTGATCCAGTAATGCTGCACTAATGAATTAGACTAACTATTCACTTTAGCTAAAGTTATTAAGTTAGCTAAAGAGTTGGGATGCTGTGTAAGACATAAATAAAGCTAAAATACAAAGGTTTGGACGCTGTTTTGCATGTTTCCCTACTGTAGGGGTCTCTGCAAGCATACAGGGCTCTGACAGGGTACAAGATGACAACTTTGGAATTCTACTAGAAACAGTCGATCATATTTGTTTGTCAAAGCTAAATCCAGGGCAAACTAGGCTAAATTAGCTTTTTTAGCTAACAGCTACAATAAGCATAAAAGTTACTGTACGGCTATCAATTGTTAACATGACGCTTGTTCTTATACACGTAATACATTTATTACCAACCTGAGAGTTTATCCACTGGTCATTCGACATGACGAATGACTTCTGAAGTCTTAATTCAGCTCAAGCCGCTGTAGATTCCCGTCAGTAACACTTTCGGCCCGCTGGTAAAACGTAGTTCTATTAATCTGCGCTCGTTTACTCTTGAACCGGAACCGGAAGTAAGTTCCAAAAAACTGAATTTTGGAACTGAAATTGAATTGTAGAACTGAAACTGAATGGTGAGAGTGAAACTGAAATTATTCGAGAGCTGAATTTTTAAAGGATAAAATGCAGTTTCAAAGCAAATTAATTCATTTTCAATATATAAAATTCAATTTCAATTTAGTGATGATCATTTTCAAACCATAAATTCAATTTCAAATTAGACTAATTCAAATTCAGTTTTCAAAAGCATTTATTCAAGTTACAATTCAAATTCAAATTTAACTTATTCAAATTCAGTTTCTGATGGCACAGATTTCTGCCCATACTTTAACTTGCTCGTATTATAAATGTCACAAAGACATAAAAAAAGAATACAGTCTATTTTTAAAAATGTAAACGACTTTGACAGACTGATAAAAAGGAGCTGGTAGGCTAAAGCTTGATTTAGACTTCTGTCCGAAATTTATATGCTAACTTACCAGAAACTCATTTTATCCCTTCACATCAGCCTTCCACGCCACTGAAGTTATTGTGGTGTGCGTTGACCCAATGTGTACATTTCTCAGGAGGTCAACGTCAGGTTTAGGTAGACGGTTGTGGTGTAGGGTTAAAATGGGGTTCCGGTTATGGTGCATCTGATACAGAAGAATAACTGACGTGTAAGAGCTCCATCACATTGCAGATCATCTTTTGAACTGATGGGTCTCAGCTGGGAGTCTAACTAGATGCTGTCCTTTCCTTCTCCTCTCACCACATCTGAAATATGACTACGATCAGAGGATTTGTCCGTCTTATTTAAATTATTGTTGTAACAGTTTATTATTTTAGTTATTTTGAAAATCAGCTGTTGTTCCAAGATACATTATTGAACTACTGGGGGTCATTTCCATATTGCACATAGTAAGTAAAGTTTATTTTTAGGACACTTTTCACAAGCAATAAGCCACAAAGTGCTCTGCAACAAAGAAAATAAACATGTAGAAATACTCACATTGAAATGAAAATGAAAAACAGAGATGAGAACTAATAACAAAAGAATCTCAACAGAAGGTTTTATTAAAGTTTTCAGCTTCTTTGTGAAGAACTCCACAGAGATGGCTAAGTGACAGACTGTTCCAGAGTCTTGGAACTACATACTGAGGATCTGCTCTCCCGAGTCTTTTCAGTATCATACATGAAAGAGGTTATAAATTCTGATCTTGAAAATAAAAACTGCAAGGATCAGTGCGTTTAACCAGAGGTTAAATAAAACGTGTGACCTTGATCCATAAGGCCTCTGCAAATAAGTATGCAATTTTAAAGCGAAAAAGCAACACAATAGCAAAACATACAAAATAACTGCCACAAACAACTGCAAAACAGCCATGAAAAGTCACAAAACCAGTAGAAAGATACACAAAACGTAGTCTTTGAGAAACTGTTTGGCCAAAGATTTTTGGCAGTTTGCTTACAAATGACCAAACCGATTACTCAGTTTATAGCTGCAACCTCATTATTATGGTTTCATTCACCACTTTGTGTAAATGTTTACAACACATCTAGGAAACATCTGCATCTCTGAGGACCCTTACTTGCAGAAGCATGACTGACAATCCCACAAAAAATTAAACCGTCACTGCTCACTGTCCTCAAATGGTTCTCACAAGGACACACACACACACACACACACATGCAGACACAGACACACAGTTGTGTTGCGGTCTGTCTTTCTGCCAACTATGTGTGTAGTCTTTGTATGAGGGCATACCTGTCTAAAACTGATGAAGACTTTGCTACACACTGTGTTTCTCTTTCTCTCTCTCCCTGTGTGTGTGTGCGTGTGTGTTGATGTGTGACAGGTCCTTGTTCCAGGTGAGTTGCTTTCCCAACGAATCGAAATAGAGGAAGTTTTCTCCTCAAGAATGAGAGCTTTGTTTGTTCATGTGTGCAAGGGAGTGTGTTTCCGTGAACAGATACGTGTTGACTGTCTGCCGCCCTCACCTCTGAAACATTATCATCCTGCTGCATTCAGGCGTCTTCACACTGTTGGATTTTATGGCTTCTGCTGGATCTTATCAGAACTTGAATCACGCTTGGATCTCCTGTTTTACCAAATGGAGCTTGAAACAGTTTTCACATCATACCACTGTCAGCAAAATAATAATAATAAAAAAAACACTTTTAAATGTACAGTTTTTGCTTTATGTAAAGGTTTTGTTTTTATTGTTTAAACAACTACTCCAGTAGGAGGGCAAAATAAAGATACTTTGACTTTGTGCAAATGTGCATTTACAGAAAATGTTTCTGAGAATACTCTGACTTTTAAAAATGTCACAGTAATAAGAATATCTTTAGTAATAAGAATACTTAATACTTAATAAATGTAGCCTGTTTTTGGCTCTGGGCCCTGTAGTTGGTGTATTCAAAGGTAGCTTAGCGACTGTTAGCTTAGACTGCCCCAAGCATCCAGCAAAATTCTTCTCAGTTGGGTGATTGAGAAGAAGAAGCTCAGTCTTAAACAGAAGCCCCAGGTAGACCTACTAACCACCAACCTATTGTTTTAGGGTCTTTACCATATGAAGCGCCTTGAGGTGATTGTTGTTTTTTTTTTTTGGTGCTATATAAATAAAACTTAATTTAATTGAATATTAGATTTAAAATAGAACAATTCTGACATCATGAGAATATCTTGAGCAATGTTCCCTCTAATTTTTTATGTGTCTGAGCGAACACACAAACTCCCTGAGCGATCCCTTGCACCACTGTGAGCGACATCAGACGTGTGCACTGTGGTCACGCCAGCATCGAATCCATCCAAGTTAAATAGTTTATTAAAATCAAATCAAATTACAGCATTTACATTTATGTTAGACTACCTTTAATTAACTGCTTTAGCCCACTTACAATGAAAATGTAAAAAAAATCTAGTCATTGACCTGTGTAGTATGTTAACACTATTGGAAGTAAAAATACCTTGAACTCCAATTTCGAAAACACAACTTTCTTTCTTTTCTTTTTTTTTTTTTATAAAGCTCTGACTTGTATTATGAGTATGAGTCTGTGGTCTGGGAGAGAGTCCTGTAACTCTGTCTGCAAAATATAGTATATAATGACCAATGCTGGGCAATTAATTATATAGTTACTTCTTCAAAAAAGTAACTGAGTTATGCAAACAACAACGTTTTTTGCAGCTATTTTTTTAAATGCAGCCAAGGCATTTTTAAATAAACATTTCAAACTATTTACAGAACAATCAGCTGTTCTGCATCAAATATGATGCCACACAAATTATTTGTGCCACTCCAAAAAATAATTTCTGTCCACTATGAGATAAAGGAGAACAACAGCCTGATACCTGCAGGCCTGACAACAGGAGATGTATCACTCCTGTAACACCTGTAACATTCAGCAGTCGTCTCATTGCTCATTGCTAACAAAACTATTGACTACACTACACACTAACTACACAAGGTTTGCGCTAAACGTCTCAAATCTCTCACATCTCAAAACACCGCCGTCACTCCTAAAACTTCCCCCCGTTTCTTAACAACTAGATGCCACGTTGCCATATCATTTTTTGATTGGTCGACATGGTACTTTTTTGGACGAATAGGAAAGGGAGGGCGGGGGGTTTTGTTTTTGCTGACAGGCGGAGAGCGCTTTCGAGCTTTTTTTCTTATAAAACGCCGTTTTTACCGTTTCTTCCCGCAGTAAATATAAACAACGATAGTATTCAGGAAGAAAACCAAACATTGCATTTTTTTATATCACAACTCTGGTTTTACATGGCCTATCAACACAATTTAAAAACTGGTATGAAGTCCACACTTTTCCCGTCAATTGTTCCGTCTGTCCTGCTCACATCTCCAATGGTTATACACGTTGTCATTTACGTGGCTTCACTCCACATCAGCCACGCCGCTTTGCTAGCTAAAACACCGGTGTCGGCACATAAGGACGCTGTCATAGCCTGTCAACGACGTTGATTGGCTGCGTATATACGAATGTGAATCGCATTATTGGCTGGACTATGGGATAAGGTGGCATCGTTCTAATCCCATATGGGAGCAGCCAATCACTTACTGACTCACACTGCAAAACAGAATTGTTAAAGTATTAATTTTAATTTCAATTCAGGTACTGTCAGTTTTTTTTTTGTGCGCAACGCAGATTTTCTGTGCGCAGAGACCGTGCCAGCAGTGCGCAATTGCGCACGTGCGCAGCTTAGAGGGAACATTGATCTTGAGAGAACTGTTTCTAGTACTAGTTTAGAGTCATGACCGCTTTGTACTTTATAACACAAAGTTGGACAGAGAAGATATAAATGATGATGTCATGTGATTTTGCTGATGATTTTGTGCAGCAGGCCTCAGTTTAGGTTATGGCTACCTCTTTGCAATGAGGCACAGCACATCTTCATACTGCAGCTGTTTGACATTGACCTCTGCTGAAGTGATGTTTCTCTGTTGGTGATGACAGTGAGCTGCTGTCCATCAACAAAACAAACGGTCCTCCTGAAAGCAAACCAAATAGATACCTTCCCTCCTCCTCCTCTGTTTTGCTCTGATTACAGACCAGACATGCCCTCCCTCTGCTGCCGATGAAAACAACTCTTTGACACAAACTGACGGCGCAAATTCAGCAAGCAAATCAAACAAACCTTCAACACAAAGGAAGCCTTTTATCTCGCTGCCAGCCAAGAGCAGCAGAGGAAAAAGATGAGAAGGGCAGCAGGAAAATTATCCCTAAGGTTTCTGGGATGCAGTTGCCGGTTTGAGGGTATAAAGTCTTAATTCTGCACTAAAGATAGGTCATCTTAAAGTGATACTGTATCCTAAATTTTAAACCTTTGTACTGAAGCTACTTAAGGTCTCACAACTGTAAAAACTTTTTCAATATATAATATGTAGGTTGTGAGGAGAGCCTAAATGTTCATAACTGGTGGAGAACGTCATTAGGATGTTTTTCGTTGCATTCAAATTGAGTATATTGGGGGGTTTTGTGTTTGTGAAGGGAATTAAAAAGCTATTCCCCTCACATTCAAATACAATTGCATTCAAGGTTATAACGATCCAAGTGAGATCTAGGAAAAAAATAAAGACTTTGTCTTGTCATTTTTAAAATTTAGTCTGAAGTTAGGACCAATAAGTCCTTAACTTATGTTGAAAAGTCAACAGTTTGCCAGTGAAATTCAAAAATGGCTCAAGTCTAGGAATATAGTGTTTCATATTAGGAACAAAGTCACAAATCAGCACCAAGCTGAGCTGGATTACATTCTCCCAAAGGCTATTGCTGGATTGAGAAAAGCAAACCTTTGCATAGTACTGTACATACACACAATACTGATTCCTACATTTGTTTTTCATCTGAGGCCTTTAAGCTCAAAAAAGAAGTTCAGCTGACCAAGAATTGACAAAGGAAGGTGCTCAAAGCATCACCAGCATTGACCCCATTAATTTACCTGCCTCACCCCCCTTCAGAGCACACTCACAAACCTTCAGTGAATGCTGGCTGGCTCCCAGAGAGGTGAGAGAAACGCTATTAGCACCCTGGGCGTAATTACAGCGACTCGGGTGACATATTACACTGACTGGAAAGAAAGACTGTGTGTGTGTATGTGTGTGTATGTTGGCTGTCATGTTTGTGTGGGCTGAAGTCTTTTCACAGGGGAGAAAAGTTAGACAACAAAGGAGATGGAGGGTAAATTTGAGGGAGGAGAAGAAATGAGCCGACATGTGGACTTTCTGAAGACCTAAACCTGATCCATCCTGGCAGGTGTGTCTGTGTGTGTGCGTAGGTGTGTGTGAATGTGGAAGAATGGAATTTGCAAAGATGAGCATGGGCTTGTAGGTGTGCACAAGTGTCAGCTGCAGGTGAGTTTCTATGGTAATCCTTCTTGGCAGACAGCTATTATATGTAGTATAATAGTGGTAAAATAGTATGTGGCCACAAACAAATAAATGAATGCCCTCATTTACAAAAAAAAAAAGGATTGTTAGCAGCGAGCACCACTAAACTTGAATAAAAATTTGGAAGTTAAATTAGAACTTTATGCTCATTCCCAACTCCATATTTCTATTCTTAAATTCCAGTAGAGAAGCTTTGCATAACACACAATTGAAATTCATTCAAGTCATATTCACTTATCTTACATTGGACCTTAGTGTAGCCTGTCAGTTCAACCCTCTCTGAAACAATTCAATTCATGTCAATTTTATTTATACAGCGCCAAATCACAACAACAATTGCCTCAAGGAGCTATATATTGTGAGGTAGACCCTACAATAATACATACAGAGAAAAACCCAACAATCACATGACCCCCTATGAGCAAGCACTTTGGCTACAGTGGAAATGAAAAACTCCCTTTTAACAGGAAGAAACCTCCGGCAGAACCAGGCTCAGGAAGCAGCTGTTTAAGTTCCCTTCTGCTTTAAGCTAACTTTCTTCTGACTGGCTAACCATGTGAACCAAACAATTGAACAGCAGGTAGATGGCAGTCAGGACATCCACTCTACTGAGCAGGAAAACTTGACTCTTACAGTTTGTGGCCTACACTAGCCATGTTTAATATAACAATTTCCACTGTAATAGGATATATATGACAGAAAATAAGGCAAAACATGCTCTTGTAATAGAGGTCTTAAGCAGTTTGGACTGTCTTACTAAAATATGAAAGGCCTTCCATGAAAAAAATACCATCTAACTGGAGCATATTTTGCTCCAAAAACTGTATATACTTTTGGCACTGATGCAAGCCAAATGACACATGTGCAAGCTGTCAGTTCTATAGGCACTATTGCACATATGGCTTTTACATTTGTGGATGACAAACTGTTCACATCTAGTAACTTTTGAAAGTGTTCTTGAGCCCATGCACTGATTTCCAGGAGAGAATTATGCCCATTTTTAATGCAATGCCGGGTAAAATATGGATTTGCCAGGTTTAAAATGAGTGAATTTTGGTTTTATTTGTTTAATTTATTTATTATTTTTATTTATTTATTATTTACACAGTGTCTAGAATGACTGTGATTCAGTAAGATTCGCAAACTGAACAATCAAATAGAACATGACACACAGAGCTGTAATATATTATAATTCACGAGTTTGAGTGTACATGATAGATTACTTTGAAACATGACTAACTACACCATCTTGGATTACAGTTGGTCGTGGTAATCCATAATCTGCATTGAAGGTCCTTAGTGAACTATTCTGAACCTGCAGCTGACTGAGAAGTGGTTTATGGGCTGCTGTGCTGTTAGCTCATTCATGCTGCAGAACAGAACAAGGTGATACCTAGATATTCCCATCACCCCCAACTGGTCATGACAGATGAGTGCCCCTTTCTGACTCTGGTTCTGCCAGAGGCTTGCTCAAAGCCTCACTCCCCTAAAACTGCTCAGAGTCAGTATGGAAATAAATCCAGGAGTGGAGTGGATATCAGCCACCTGCTGTACATGGATGGCATCAAATTGTACAGCAGGAGTGAGTAAGACAACGACTCAATGCAAGGGCATAGATTTGGTTTTGGCATTGGTGGGGACGAATGATTCAACCACCGAACCCTGCCCTGTTTCTTTTTTTTCCTTTTTGTCTTTGCTTCTTGATTAAAAAAAGGAGAAATATACTTGCCTACATATGCTATTCTACATGCTTTTAAACCATTTAAAATTACAATTCATAGTTTTATATGTGAATTATATAATGTTAAATTACTATTAAACAAATGACTAAGTATTTTAGACTTTAGTTTACTTCAGCCATATTCCATATAAATCAGGTATCATACAAAAATAAAAATAGCTTCAAATACAGTCATGACAATAAAAGAATATGACTTTAAGGACATAACAACATTACTTCAGTTATAGTACACCAACATCTCTTATACATTAGCACTAAAGGAATACTGAATGACCTGGTTTTTGTCCATAAAACTACTCATCTAAGATTACCACAAAGTAAAAGATCTCTCAGCAAAATTATGCAAGATTTTAGGCACACTATTGCCCCGATCAAATCAGTGAGCTGGGATTTTTTATTCTAAACATGAACTACTGTTACAGCAACAGACATGGACTACTGGTGCCCCACACAACAACTCAATGTCCACTATGTGAAAGAGCCAAACACATGCCTTCTCCTCTCGTTAACTGAGATAAACTGCTGGCATATTTGTTTTACATCTACACTGTCCAGTCTCTCCTGGTGGACATGGCATACAGCAGCATTGTTTAATCTCATTTGAGTCATTGTTGACCTTAGCCATGTTTTTAGTCTTCTGAGAGCACTGAAGCTTCTTTCAGCCTCAGCCGAGGATACTGGGATGACTAAAAGCCTGACAATTGTCATGATAATAAATACTAGTTAATCAATAGCACCAAATCATCAGTCAGTCACCTGTGACCTCGCCTCTTCACCTCTGTCCGAGCTACAACATGGCAGAGCTGCTTCTGTCACCTGATAAATAACAGTGAGACATTCCAAATACATGCAGTCACACATGTAGGGATGGGTACCGGTGTCCGGTGCCATCATGGCACCGGTTCTGACATAAACGGTAGTAACCAGACCGAAAAGCAGCGCACATTTCGGTGCTTTATTTTGGTGCTTTTTTTTTTTTTCCCCGAGGCAATTCTAGCCAATCATTTTACGTTTCCGAGGATAGTAGGCGGGCCCAGGTACGTACGTTCTTTTAGAGCAGAGGTACAGATTAAAAATGCCCAAGGCCAAGCGGTCAAAAGTCTGGCTGTACTTCGCAGCAAAAGATGCAAACTCGGCTGCCTGCAACAAGTGTTTTAAGGTGATACTGTGATACTGTCAAAGGAGGTAACACCTCGAATCCGATGAAACACCTGGCGACGCATAGCGTCTTTTTAAAGCCGAGAAATGCACCGTATTTGATAGCTTGCTGCGAGACCTCACACCGAGCACATCTACTGGGGGTGTGGTGCCTGTTATCGGACCTGGAGTTAGCAACATCCCCCAATAACTCGAAGAGTAGAGTCCTGGCCCCTAGCCCTGCCAGTGTAGCAGAAATGATGACGGATGATGATGGCAGCAGCAGCCGTTCTTCTCTGCGTGAGTAGCTTAATGCTGTTCGTGTGTAATTTATGTTGAGTAGGCTAACCACCTTATTAAATTAATGCATGTAAGGTGAACTAGCAAACACAGTCGTAGTTACATGCGGCTGTCTTCTTGTTTGATGGCAGATACTCCCTTCACCCTGGCCAAAAAGGCTAAAATGACCAAAGAAAAAGTGGAAAACAGTTAAACATGAGAGGTTTTTGGACCAATTTTGTGTTTTTTCCATTGTTTAAGCACTGCTTCCAGCCAAGAGTGATACCATATATGCCCTATAGCTGAAGAAAAGGCTAACATTGTTATCTTTTTACCAAAAAAACAGCTAAACATGAAAAGTTTTTGGACCAATTTTGTGTTCTCCATTCTTTAAGCACCGGTTTGAGCACCGTTTAAGCACCGGCACCGTTTCAAAAGTACCGGTTTGGCACCGGTATCGGATAAAACCTAAACGATACCCATCCCTACACACATGTGCTTCAAATACAGTAATGAACCACCAAGTCATCATCCAATTCCATCTGTGATCTTGTATCACCATTGCTCTCTGAGCTTTGTGTTGGTTCTTCTGTCACCTGACAAATAGGACATACATGACAATAAGAATAAAATGTGTAGCTGCTTCAGTGTTTCTGTCAATTTGTGCATATCTTGACTCATCAGTAATGTTTGTAGGGTGAGTGCATTTTTAAAACAATTTGTGCAAACTGCACTACAAGGTGGAATATTTGCAAAATCATGACTACCTCATGATATTTTGTCTCAAAAATTAACCCTATGAATATGTCAGTACCATTAGGATGAAATTATTTTACCAACATTTTAACGTTAGACATATAATTAGACATATAATTTTAACAGCCTCTGTAAACTAATATCCTGGCTTGCTCGAGGCTGCCGTTTTCTCTGACAGTTTCAATCAAAATTAGAAATGTTACTCTGGAAGACTGAGAGAACTAATAGTGCTGCCTGTTGTGCAGTTAGTTTCCAAAACACGTTATTCATGGTTACATACAATTTTAGACTGATGTGGGCCAAAGCCTAGCATAGCCTGTAACGTTATTATGTTGGACACATTTTATGAGTGAACTTGACTTTAAGTGACTTGCAGGTTTCTTTGAAAAATACTTTCTTATATCCAGGTTCTTCCGTTTTGCTGCCATCCTCCTCTCCTCCTTGCAGGTCCTCGCAGTGCAGGCTTGCCGCTGCTAAAACTAAACAGAGCGCCCTGAAAGGCACAGCCAATCACATTGGCCATATTTGTCACATGAGGTAGGACTCCAGTAGAGAACGTAATTTAACTCTTTCTGCACTACTAGGTGAATGGGATGTTGACAGATCGTTTTTTTTTTCTTTCTATCGGTTATGTTTTTCTTTACTCGCAGAGATCAAATAATTTGGTGGGGACAATTCAATAATCGCTGGATATCGGTGGGGACATGTCCCTTCCGTCCATGCCAAATCTACGCCCTTGACTCAATGATCTAGCTCACCATGGTCGAGGACATCAGAATGTCACTTGTGACATTTGTGCTGATTGGCACACGTATCCAGTCCGAATCACCAAAAGAGAAGGAAGGTGATCGAAACTGCAGGGGTGGGATTGCTAGAAGGCAGAATAGCAGACATTCAGGATAAACACCTGGTTATCCCACAAGCCAGCAGGAATCATGATGAAGATGCAAGAAAGTTATCCACAACCTAATGCTGTCTCTACAGATGCCGAGAAGCCACCTCACCTGGAATAAGGTCCACCGGGAATACAGTCGCATTACAGACCATCAGGTGCCAGCTGGAACAATACGATGGCACAGGAGAACTGATGTTAAGACATGAAAAGTCTGCATAAAACATGGAGGCTTCTGAAATCCAGCACTCTGAGCCTCTATGAGCATTAGAAAGAGGAAAGGTATGGATTAATGAGTGTCAGAGCCACAGCCCAAGAGTAAAAATTTAACATCCACAAATACATCCGGAACATGGGCCCCAAGATGAGATGCCCGAAGAGTGCTTTAGGCACTCTTTGATGGGGATAAGAAACATGTATCATGGGCTGATGCAGGAAGTGTCTGACATCAAGAAATCCTACCAGTTGCATAGAGGTAGGAGTCTCCCATAGCTGACAGGACCCAAGTCGCAAAGGTGCTCCCAACACGGTCCAGTACATAATAGCAGGATATAAGATGCACGCTGGGACCTGAGTACACTGGGAGGAACAACCAAGTGGCTAGAGTGGTGTACAGGATCATCTGTGCTGCATATGGATTAGAAGTGGAATTCATATATATTGGTGCAATTTGTCCTCCACTGCACTGGCAGAATTTGGAAAAATGTGTTCACATGCAATGCCATACTTTGCAATTCTCTGTCAACAAACTCATGGGCTATTTACCTTTACCCTGAAATATAGCTAAACATCCATCCATCCATCCATCCATCCATTTTCTTCCACTTATCCGGGGCCAGGTCGCGGGGGCAGCAGCCCAAGCAGAGAAGCCCAGACCTCCCTCTCCCCAGCCACCTCCTCCAGCTTATCCGGGGGAACACCAAGGCGTTCCCAGGCCAGCCGAGAGATATAATCTCTCCAGCGTGTCCTGGGTCTGCCCCGGGGCCTCCTCCCGGTGGGACATGCCTGGAAAACCTTGCCCACGAGGTGCCCAGGGGGCATCCTTGTCAGATGCCCGAACCACCTCTACTGGCTCCTTTCGATGTGGAGGAGCAGCGGGTCTACTCTGAGCCCCTCCCGAATGGCCGAACTTCTCACCCTATCTCTAAGGGAGAGGCCAACCACCCTTCGGAGGAAGCCCATTTCCGCTGCTTGTATTCGCGATCTCGTTCTTTCGGTCACTAAATGGTAAATGGTAAATGGCTTGTATTTGTATAGCGCTTTACTAGTCCCTAAGGACCCCAAAGCGCTTTACACATCCAGTCATCCACCCATTCACACACACATTCACACACTGGTGATGGCAAGCTACATTGTAGCCACCGCCACCCTGGGGCGCACTGACAGAGGCGAGGCTGCTGGACACTGGCGCCACCGGGCCCCCTGACCACCACCAGTAGGCAATGGGTGAAGTGTCTTGCCCAAGGACACAACGACCGAGACTGTCCAAGCTGGGGCTCGAACCGGCAACCTTCCAATTACAAGACGACCTCCCAACTCTTGAGCCACGATCGCCCACTACCCACAGCTTGTGACCATAGGTGAGGGTAGGGGCGTAGATCAACCGGTAAATTGAGAGCTTTGCTTTTACACTCAGCTCTCTCTTCACCACAACAGACCGGTACAGCGTCCGCATCACTGCAGCCGCTGCAGTCAACCTCCCGCTCCCTTCTCCCCCTTCGCCCCTCCGCAAATCGCTACCTTATTGTGGGTTTGTGTGTCCCAGGGATCCCAGGGGCTATGTTGTCTGGGGGCTTTTGCCCCCTGGTAGGGTCTCCCATGGCAAATTGGTCCTGGGTGAGGGACCAGACAAAGAGCGATTCAGAAGACCCCTATGAAAAGACCATCGAGGGAACAGTTCACCCTGCCCAGGATAGGGTTACCGGGGCCCCGCCCTTGAGCCAGGCCCAGGGAGGGTGCCGGAGGGCGAGCGTCTGGTGGCCGGCCCTTAGTCCATGGGGCCCGGCCGGGCACAGCCCGAAAAAGGGACATGGGCCCATCTTCCTGCAGGCCCACCACCCGCAGGAGGCACCGTAGGGGTTGGGTGCAATGTGAGTCGGGCAGCAGCCAGGAGCGGAGGTCCTGGCGGGCCAATTCCTGGCTACCAAGACTGGCTATAGCTAAACAAACTTGCTAAAATATCTATACTGTGTTATTTTAAAAAAGTATTTCACAATCTAGACAGTTCTTGGGTGTCTTAGGCTAACCAAATTTTCTCTGTTCCATCCATATTGCAGCTTATGGCCACTCAGTTATAAAGCATAACATTAGCTCTTGAAACTAACCTCCAGATACTTCAATCCAATCATGTAGCATGTATGAAAAAGTTAGCAAAAGCTGATTGTCACTGTAGTTAGAAAATGCAAGTGTTAGCAGTGTAATGGAGATATCTGGGTGTTTTACATTCAGAAATTGGAAGCGAATAGTGTGCTTATATGCCTCACTATGTACACCTGTATTATACAATGATGTCAGGAACAAAGAATACAAATGTGTGCATGTATCTACAGGTATCATGTGTTGTGTGAATGCATGTTAGTGATATCCATGCCAGCCCTTCCTTACAACTGTTCACCTGTACACACGCGCGCACACACACACACACACACACACACACACACACACACACACACACACACACACACACACACACACACACACACACACACACATGCATCCAGTTATTCCGTTTAAACAGTGACTGATGGCTCTGTGTAATGAATGTAAAGGCTGTATTGTTCATTTCAACAGCGTTCACATATTAGTGTCGGGCCCTGGGGCGAGCAAGACGGCTAATGCCAGGCTCAGCTTTCCACCTCCACTTCAAAGACAGCAAGAGAGTGAGAGAAAAAGAAAGAGGGCAAAGATGATGTGGTTACCCAGTACATATTCACACAGGATCAACACGCAATTACAATACCAAGACACAACTGTCTTTAATGCTATTAATGTCATATCTTTGTAAGCATCTTCACTTTACTTGCACTTCCTAAAACATTTGCCTGTAAGTATAGAACAAAGAACAAACTTATGACACATACATGTATCATTTCCTCCTCTTTTTTTGATCTTGTGGAAGCACTTTTCACTGACCCAAGTAACTCTTTCAGGAGATTTGTGCTACAGATAAAAAGATATGTTGTAAGACAGCAACTTGGGACTTTCTGGTTTTGGCTTCAAACTTTGTTTAGGCTTTTAGACCCATTGGTCATGACTTGGGGTTTTCTCTTCTTGATTAAATCCAGACTTGGGACTCATTTAGCTGTTCAGAACTTGATGTTGATTTGGTAGAGTCTTTTTGATTTTTGACACAGACCTATATTATAAAAGGGTTCAATGTAAAACTGCTGATCTGGCACAAAGTCACATTTTACCATTTGGTAACAGAGAGGCATTTATATGATACTTTTTTAGTCCTGCTGATCACTCAAAGTGCTTTGGACTATAAGCCACATTTAACATCATTTATTTCATCTGAACCAAGGCCCAAGACACGCAGCATGCAGTTGAAAAGATTTATTTACCAAGAACTCAGTTCAATTCAGTTTTATTTATACACCACCAAATCACAACAACAGTCGCCTCAAGTCGCTTTATATTGTGAGGTAGACCCTACAATAATACATACAGAGAAAAACCCAACAATCATAAGCACCCCTTTGAGCAAGCACTTTGGCGACAGTGGGAAGGAAAAACTCCCTTTTAACAGGAAGACACCTCCGGCAGAACCATACTCAGGGATATGGATAAAAGGATACAAGACATGCTGTGGAAGAGAGCCAGAGATTAATAACAAGTGTGATTCAATTCGGAGAGGTCTGTTAACACATAGTGAGTGAGAAAGGTGACTGAATAAGAAACACTCAATGCCTCATGGGAATCCCCCCGCTGCCTACACTTATTGCAGCATAACTAAGGGAGGATTCAGGGTCACCTGATCCAGCCCTAACTATATGCTTTAGCAAAAAGGAAAGTTTTAAGCCTAATCTTAAAAGTAGAGATAGTGTCTGTCTCCCGAATCCAAACTGGAAGCTGGTTCCACAGAAGAGGGGCCTGAAAACTGAAGGCTCTCCCTTCCATTCTACTTTTAATTACTCTAGGAACAACAAGTAAGCCTGCAGTGCGAGAGAGAAGTGCTCTAATGGGGTCATATGGTACTACAAGGTCATTAAGATAAGATGGGGCCTGATTGTTCAAGACCTTGTATGTGAGGAGCAGGATTTTGAATTCAATTCTGGATTGAACAGGGAGCCAATGAAAGGAAGTCAATATAAGAGAAATATGCTCTCTCTTATTGATATTGCACAAATGGAAGAAAGCAGTTCTCCATATTTGTTTAATATGTGCAAACTCAGAAATGACAAGGATTTGTAACTGGGGAGCAACTGGGAAACTTCGGTTCTCAGCACAGCAGTAAACCTCTGTCAGAAAGAAGAAGGTTTATACGTGCTGGTGATATGATTCTCTAGTCTTGGGAATTTTGCACTGAATTGGATTATTCCGTGAATGTCCTTGAATTACAGACAGGTGAGTTTTGGAGGGGAACAAAACCACAATCCCTTTTTACAGGTTCCGACCAATTCATAAAATTAGGTGAGTAATTTACACTTTTCAGTTGGTAGAGTAGGTGGTCCATTAAAATTAGAGATAGTAGTTCAGTCCCTGGCCCCTCCACATGGTGAAGTAACCTTGGACCAAAACCTGAACCTCAGGTTCCTCCTGATAGCAGGCCAATGCCTTGGATGGTCTTTAGTGTCATTAGTGTGTCTGTGTTTATCAAAGTCAAAGTAAACTTTATTGTCATCTCTGCTATATGCAGTACAGTGTATAGAGAGACGAGATGACGAGGCTCCAGGTCCATTCAGTGAAAAAGAAGGAAGAGTAAGAATAAATATACACTTTAAGACTGAGGTAAGGGCAATAAATATACACTTTGAAGTAAAAAGGGTTAATAACAGTCTAAAATTTACAATTTACAATTTACAGTTGACCAACAGTAAGCAGCGTAGCAACATTTATGAACACAGACACACTGTGAAACACATTGTAAAACACTTTGTGGAACTTTGCTAAGGTTAAAAGACACATTATTGTTATTCTATACACATGTTAATATACTGCAGTTTTTATAGATTAAAGTACCTAGCAATTTAATGGCTGACTACATCCACTTCTTTTCATTTAAAACTGTAACTACGTTCTTCTGTGTGTGCTTTAACATTATTAAAATATTCATTATAAACATAAAATAATGTTCTGTTCTGTTATTACATGTCAGATTTCTACATATTTAGGTGTACGTATGTTTAATCAGTGGCATTGTAAAATATTTGAAAGGCCCCTAGTGGAAATAATAAGAGCTCCAACATGAAGGAGATTCCATGAAGCTACTAGCATGCACAGCAAGAACACACACTTCACTTTATCACATAAATAGCAGTTATAATCAAAAGGTTATGTGATATGTAGATTAGATACTTAGCTTGGAATACAATGGTTCCACAGAGCTGAATTCTTTCTCTGAGTGGTGTATTTTCCTTTTTTTTTTTTTTTTTTTTTAGTATTTTAGTACTGTGTTATTATCATGATTGCTTCACTGAGAGCATGCCATTATGTTCCCTATCTTTGTTTGATAAATGTGAAAAAATAAAAATAATAATAATGAGCAAAAACATGTCAAGTGATTGTTCTATAACTCCAGTGTGAAGGGTTTTCATAATTTAAGTGACTGACAGGTCTGTTAATACAATACTGAACCTGCAACAAAAAGTAAACCTATTCACATTTTGTGGCAATGTAAAGTAGTTTATTTACATCTATAATTATTGTTAACACGGTACTTTCAAAATAAAAGTTTCTTTTATGAGAATTAGATGGAAAATTCCTAGAAAAGGTTAGTTTTTAATAATAATAATAATAATGCATTTTATTTGGGGCGCCTTTCAGAAACCCAAGGTCACCTTACAAAGAACAAAATTAATAAAAGGAACAATAGTCATAAAATACATAAAATAAGTTAAAATTGCAAAACAGAGCTTGACAAATAAGTTAAAATTGCAAAACAGAGCTTGACAACAGATAAAATCAGCACTAAAGCAAATAAACCAGTTTAAACAGATGTGTTTTGAGCTGTGACATAAATACGGAAAGGGAGTCAATATTTCTTATGGCTGGAGGAAGAGAGTTCCAGAGCCGAGGAGCAGAGCGACTGAAAGCTCTGTTCCCCATAGTAATAAGGCGTGAGGACGGAACAGTATGATGAATAGCAGATGAGGATCTGAGAGGGCGGGAAACAGTGGTGATATGGAGCAGGTCACACAAATATGAAGGAACAGATTTATGGATACACTTGTAGGTGAGAAGTAAGATTTTAAAATTTATCCTGGCTTCTATGGGCAACCAGTGAAGCTGCTGAAGAACTGGGGTAATATGAGCTCTTAACGGAGTACGGGTTATGTCCCGTGCTGCAGAATTTTGAAGGAGTTGGAGTTTATGAGAGACCAAATAGGAGGGAATTGCAGTAATCAATACGGGACGTAATAAGACTATGGACAAGGATGGCGGCAGCATGGGGAGTAAGGAAGGGACGGAGTCGGTTAATATTACGTAAGTGAAAGTATGCAGACCGGGTTATGTAATTAATGTGAGACTGGAATGAAAGAGTATTATCAAGTATGACACCCAAACTCTTAACCTGAGGGGAGGGAAGGGTAGGAGAATTTTCAATGTTAATGGAAAAACTGTGGGATTTGGTTAAGATAGATGGTGTACCAACAAGTAAAACTTCAATTTTATTACTGTTGAGTTTGAGAAAATTGGAGGAGAACCATGATCTAATCTCAATAAGACAGTTTGAGAGGGAGGTAGGTGGGAGGGATGAATTGGGTTTAGAAGAAATGTAGAGCTGGTTGTCATCGGCATAACAGTGAAAATTTATATTATATTTTCGGAATATATGATCAAGAGGGAGCATGTAAATAATGAATAAAAGAGGCCCTAATACTGAACCCTGGGGCACACCAGCAGAAACAGGATAGAGACTTGAAGAATGGGATTTAAATTGGATAAACTGAGTGCGGTCTGAGAGATATAAGGTGAACCAGGAAAGGGGGGTGTGACTAATGCCACTGGATGCTAACCGGTTCAGGAGAATATTGTGAGAAATGGTATCAAACGCCGCACTAAGATCAAGAAGAATGAGGATGGATAGGAGACCAGAATCAGCTGCCATCAGAAGGTCATTGGTAATCCTTAACAGAGCAGTTTCTGTGCTATGATTGGGGCGAAAACCAGATTGAAATTGTTCATAGAGATTATGGTCATTGAGATGTAAATGAAGCTGGGAGGCGACAACTTTTTCAAGAATTTTTGAAATAAAGGGGAGATTTGATATAGGGCGAAGATTATCAAAGTTATTGGGGTCTGCACCAGGCTTTTTGAGAATTGGAATAACAGAAGCCTTTTTCAGAGCTTCAGGAACAATTCCAGTGTTAAGGGAGGAATGGATAATGCTGGTTATGAGAGGTGCTAACGAGGGAAGACAGGCTTTAACTAACACAGTAGGGAGAGGGTCAAGTTGACAGGTGGATGACTTAGATTTTTTAATAAGATTAGATACATCAGTTATGGAGGGAAGAGTAAAGCTTGAAAATAACTGACAGGAAGACAGTGGGGGAAACAGGAAGTCTACTTCAGAGTCGGAAGCTCCTAAAGAGTTAAGTTGACGGTGAATATCTGAGATTTTACAAGTGAAAAAAGAGATAAGAGAGTTGCAAAAATCAACAGAATACATGTGGGAGGGGAATGTGTCTGGAGGTTTTGTAATTTTACTGAACAATGAAAAGAGAGACCTGGAGTTACCTTCATTAGAACTAATTAAACCAGAGTAGTAAGCAGATTTGGCTGAGGCAATGCAGTCCTTATAGAAGAAAACATGATCGTTGTACATTTTTCTGTTTTCTTTTCTCTTTCTCAAGTTAGAACTCAAGTTATGATGTGGCTTATGGTGCCATAAAAAATGGCACCATAAGCCCCATCATAACTTGAGTCTTCACTCTCCTCTTACTTGCTTTTATAAGAAAGATAGAGGCATTTTTTTTAACCTCTTAAAATGATTAAGGTCATCTGTGACCAGTGAAGGGTTACCGATAGGTATAGGTTAATGTCCACACCTTTTAAAAATCATATTTATACATGATTGGAACACCAAACTTTTCCTTGAAAAACCATAATGTTAATTTGGATGTGACAAATCAGTGACAAACTAAATTCATATAGCACCAATTAACAACAACAGCTGCCTCAAGGCGCTTTGCATTGTAAGGTAAAGACCCTATAATATTACAAGAATCAAAAGGATAGTTCTACACTACATCATTAAAACAATGGCAGCCAGTATACCTGCATCAAAAATAACCACCTGAACAACATCTGTCCATCCACTGTGTCTTGGTGGTGCGCTCTGCAGTGAATAAAACTCTAGACTCCAGCAGGCACATGCTGCAGAACGTCTGCTGCAGTGTTTTCATTATCACCTTGCAGACCTTTTTGGTTCATGTCTGGGCAGAAGTCTTCAGGGACAGCAAGTCTCCCCAGTCGTCTGCTTGACAAGCCATTTGATGTGAGCATCCCACTCTTCCTGGCTGAGGTTTAGGATGGCATGACATTTAGTCATGACTCTCATCCTGAGAATAGCGAAAAAAACAATCAGAGCTGTTATTTGCTTTCTGTCTCAATAATAGTCTCACAAGCTGGAGAAGCAGAAGGATCAGCGGACTGTGACTGCTTCTTGTTGGTCCATGGTGAACTCCTGTTCTATGATCTTTGATTTGGCTTTATTTTCTGCTATCTTCTGATCTCTCTTTCTCTCACTCTTACACACACACACACACACACACACACACACACACACACACACACACACACACAGGAACGTAAAGAAGGTGAACATTGCTGTTGACCCCTCTCTTTCTCTTGTCTTCTGTGCTTAGTTTTGCCTTAAGTGCTAGATACACGATCCAACGCACACATCAACACACACATGCACAAACACACATTTGTGCACGCACACTCAAAAATATGCAAGCACACTTGACACACACAATTTCACTTTCTATCCCTCTCCTCGCACATGCCTCTACATACAGTGCACACTAATTTACTTTTTAAGAACCTCTTGCTTTCTCTGTCTTCCCATACGCACACACACACACACACACACACACACACACACACACACACACACACACACACACACACATTCCTGGGTGACAAAGACAGAAGAGAGAGGTCTGTCAGAGTCAAATGTCAAACTGCTCTTAGCTGCTGTTTGCTAAACACTCGTCTGTTAATGACTTCAAATAGCAAAGCAAAACATGTCCAGAGTGTGTGACTGTGTCTCTTATGTGTGTGCATGTGTGTGTGTGTGTGTGTGGAAAGACAGAGCAATTGGGCAGAAAAGAGAGAGAAAGAGAGACAGAAAGATGAAGTTGAAGCTCTTCAGAAATAAGCACTTCTAATTGGTTTTGAATTGGAAGACCATCAACAGAGGGTGGTGGTGTGATGAAGATGTAAGAGGAAAGTAGGAGGAGGAGGAAAAAGTTTCAAAGAAATAACTGTAGAAGAGTGGAAGTGGAGAAGAAAGAACCAGACAGGAGGAGGAGATAAATGTTGAGACACGCAGGGAGCAAATGTCCTCCACTGTACTTGAGTACAGTGGAGACAAATCAACGATCTCTTTAATGTCACAGTTTTTGTTGACTGCTGCTGAGTGTTAACACATTGCTTATATGCTACTTTATTATTGACCTGAAAATGATTAAATTTCCCTTTGCTTAATTACAGGTTGCTTGTTTTCGCTCTTTTGTTTTTCTTTTTTTGTACCGATTTCTGCTGATCTGTTTTACTGATTCTTGTTGTTCTGATGCCAGTTGTGACTAGTGCTGGTTGCTGGATTGTTGATATTCTGTTGCCAGTTGTTCTTACTGGTTGCAGAGTGTAGGTACTGGCTTGTGTTCTTCTTGGTTTTGCAGTTTTCCTTGTTGTTGCTGTTGGTTCTTGTTGTATTGTAGGTTGTTACTGATTGAAGTCCCCTCATCGACTTTGGTGTTGCACTGCTCATTACCGTATTCCTGATCATTGTATTGTTTTTTATTGCTGTTTTTATGGCATCGTCCAGTGGTTATACGTGTGTTGTCTTACTCATTATTGTTCTGTTGTATGATTGGCTGTAAGTTATTGTCCTGCTGGCTGCTGGGTGGTCATTATTGGTGGAAGTTGCTGCTGGTTATTGGTTGCCATTTCTTCTCTAAAATGCAAAAATTGTCTCCAGCACCACCTGCTTGAAAGCTTCATCAGGAAACATGACAGAATACATCAGACGAGTTGCCATTGTCTGCAGTGTTGCCACACCCTCATCACTCGATAGCATTCAGAGAGAGGGAGAAAGGCCCTGGCATTTTCCTCTACATTTTCTCTCCTCTATTTATACCTGTCTCTATTTATTTCATCCACACTCTGCTGCCGATGTAAAAACACGCCGCAGTACGTATGCAAATTTGCTTAGCTTCACGACGTGGCGTGACATTTCAGAAATGTGAAATAAATTGATATGGCCCAATTAGATTGAAGCCGCCGTTGGCTTGCCACCATCCTCCCCCTCTACTCCCTCCTCCGTCTCTCTCAGCCTCTCGACTCGTCCCAAATTGCTTTGCATTTGCCTGCTCACATCCACAGCTCTTAATTATATGGTGTTGTGTGGCGGCATTTGGCTGGAACAGCGAGAAGCCGCAGAGAGCTGCTGCGTGGCCGTTAGCCGGCACGGCTAGGATGCGGCTAAAAGCTTATCCCGGCGGGGGAGAGGCGGGAGGACGGAGGAGAGGTAGCCAGCCGAGCCACAGCAGAACAAAGAGAAAGCCTGCAGGCCTCAGCTGGCCAGCCAGAGGAGGACGAGGAGACGCTCAGCGGGTGGAGAGGACAATCACAAAGTTACACTGAGGAGGAGTTGGGCACTATGTATGTGTGTTTGTCACCAGTAATGTATCCATGTGAGAACCAGATAAACTCACAGAGACAGTAAAGTGAGGAATGAAAAGCAGAAAGGTTTTGACGAGGACAGATGCCTCAAAACAGGAAGTAGTTATAGGTTGCGGTCTAATTTTGCTGTGTTCACTAGTGTGTTGTGATCCTTGCTTTGTTGTGCTACAAGCTAACAATTGTTGTCTGTACACTGCAAAACGTCCTCATGTAACTGATACTTCAAGTACGATGAGGTGTGATCAAACTTTCAGGAACCGGGACATAAAAAGCAAATAAGACAGCTGAATTAAATTTCTCTTTTTTTCCCCATCAAGCGACAGCAGTTGCTGTTTTTATGACCACTTGCATTGTGGCCTTTCACTATAGGCATTTGTGATGTCAGCTGTAATCCTGTATGAGCTGTGTATTTTTTAAATTTTTTTTTTACACTGTCTTGAAAATAAAACATTAACAGCAGCAGATATAATCTTTGGATTATTTAAATGATGTACAAAATTCATTTTAGCTGCGTTCTCTCTTGTGATCCTGATGCATTCGAACCAGTCATCTTAATGACTACTCAATGCACTTTAGACCACAAGTCACATTTACCTTTGCAGTTAAACAGACTTTTATTATGTAAACATAATTTATCTCACATCCATAGACAATTTAAAATCATCATTTTATCTAACAGGAAACACTAAATAGCCTGGAAATGGAAAAAAGCAGCCTGGCATTTTTTAGCCTCATGAAAAGCAGTGAAAATTCTGCTGGCAGTCTGCAAAAGTTAAAGCTGCTAGCATTATGATCTGGAACTTGGAAATATCACCAGATCTACTGCCTAAAACTTTATATCACCAAGAATAATATTCAATTTATTTTTCTTATTTGTTTTTTTTTTTAGTTGATGGCAGCTGCTTCTTTGACTACACAACAATTTCCAAACATAATAGTGCTGTCCCAGGTCAGAAGAAGCATGGAAAGTTCACTTATTCTTTCCCAAGGGTGACTGGTGAAGAGCAAGCCATCAAGTTCAATTACATCATCAAGTTTGCATGCAAGATTAGGTGGAGTCACTCCATTTAACTAAATAAAACATAGAACATCCTCACAAAGATCAAGGTCAACAAAATACAATGAAGAGTCAGATGCAGGTAGTGGGTATAAGAGTTACCTGGAACCTCTAACTGATGTACTTTATGCTTGCCACTTCCTTCCTGTCCTAAGAAATCCTATCTAATCTACATTACATTAGTGCACTGGCTGGACTTGTTTATCTTATGTGTAAATCAGTTATTTACTTTGTTTACACTCATCTACAGTTAGACCCATAATTTGCCTGACACCAGCGTTTTGGACTTTCAAGTTTTGCTAATTATTATTCAGTTCAATTCAATTTTATTTATATTATTATATTATAACAACAGTCACCTTAGGGCTCTTTAGACTGTAAGTTAAAGACCCTACAACAATAGAGAGAAACCCCATCAATCAAACTATCAAGGTGGTAGGGAAGCAGACATTTCAGGTTTCCAGAGGTGAGCAATTTATTTACAGTGAACTTAATTTAATGTGTAACTTAACAAAACTCAACAGAACATGGCTCTGGTAACACAGCTCAGCTCTCCTCTCTCGTCTGAATCTGGTAGAGACTGGCTTTAAATAGGGCCATCAATTTCCCTTCAATTAGCCCAGCCAGTAACACTCACTTGAACTGAGGGATCTAAAACTCTACACAGATGATTAAAAAGACACAAAACCTCTTCACACCTCTAATATGCACATTTACACAACTAAATGGCGGTATTAACGAAAGGAAAAAGATTCAACAAATCCCTTTAAACCTTAACACAAACAAAAGGAAGCATTTCTATGGAAAAAGAAACCAATCCACTTGGTTTGACCTGCTGATGTCATGTGTGACATAATCAGGACTTTAAAATGAGGAAATGCTAGGCGGGCGTTTCCCTACACCTGACCCTCATGAAGACTGAAAAGAGAACAAAGTAAGTATGAACAAATGACTTAATCCAGTGGTTCCCAAACTTTTATTGCTGGGCCCCCCTTGTTTTACAAGAAAAATGTTCGCGCCCCCCCCCGCGCGCACGCACGAACACATCCTCCAACCACACACACCCATATTTTGCTCCATTGCGGTTTCTTTCACACCTCAAACATTTAGTAAACAATTAAACAAATACAAGTAATCTGCAATAAATTACAGGTAGTAATAAAATTAACTACTAACTATTTTATGCTACGTCCGCACCTACACGGGTATTTTTGAAAACGCAGCTGTTTCGTCCACACGTAAACGGCGTTTCGAATCACCGAGAACAGAGATTTTTTAAAACTCCTTCTTTGCGTTTACGTGTGGACGAGGAATACAGAGTTCGTCACACAACATCAAAGGTGTGTGCCTTTTTTTCACGTCACGCTGTGCGCCATGTTATTGTTTACATGAGATGAATTGCAGAATAGCAGATAGAGACACAATACTGTTAATCTGACTGTCTGCAGGTTTTACAGGCTTACATACACACACACAGTTACTGTCACTCCATTTAGAAAGGCAGAGGCGTCACGGTGTAATTATTTTACATGTAGTTGTTTTTTTTCCTGTGTAATAATATTCAACATTGCTATCAATACATTTTTCAATCCCTCTGCAAAATGGGTTCAAAAACATAAACAACTGTGGGATACTGTTTGTCCGATTTGATCAGGGGGAACAAATTGTGGCAGGATCAGCCTGATGTTATTTGTATCCCACTGTAACTTTACTGTATAAAGAGCTAACATCTCCAAAATGTCAGGAGTAGTTAGTCATTACAACAAGTGTTTGTGAACTAAAAATCAAGAATGTGGGATACTGTTTGTCCGTGATTTGAACAGCCCAGCGCGTGCTCCCGACGCAGGGAAAACCAATTATGCAGGGGAGACCTACCTTGGCACTTGTGCAGGTGAAGCCAAAGGGAAGATATGCTTCACCAGATTTTCTAGTCTTTGGCTTAGAATGAAGTTGTTTTGGAAACATATTCAGCAATGCTTCATCTCCTGCTTTGCGTTTGTGTAGGCGCCGTGCTAGCAGTGTCCAAGCTTTGTTTTTTTGTTTTTTTTCCCTTTTCATGCCGCGCCCCCCCTGCAATGGCTCTGCGCCCCCCCTAGGGGGCGGGCCCCACACTTTGGGAAGGTCTGACTTAATCTGTAACACAATAAAATATAAAGAAACATGTAACTGAGTATTTGCCTTAATTTGCAGAATGTTTGATTTGCCGGCAACAGAACGCTTACAGAAACAAACCCGGGATAGTGAGATAGTGAGTGCAGCAATGTTACTTGACAAACAGCAAATCATAGCAAATAAATAGAAACAGAATAATGTGTATAATGTGCAAAAAAAAAAAAAAAAGGTCAACACATATGGGACAAATGGAGAGCATTGCAACTGCTCATCCACTTTGTCACACTCCATTTTAACAGGAACAAACTTCTGGCAAACCAAGCTCAAGGAGGGGCATCCATCTGCCATGACTGGTTGAGGATGAGGGGAGGACAACGGGACAGGTCAAAAGACACATTGTGGGGTTAATAATTATTAATTATTATATATCTTACTTTCTGGTTTTTAGTTTGCCATTTGAGCTTCTGAGTCTTGTATCCTTAGTTACAGTTATTTTTTGTATTATAGTTTATTAGTTCCCTCAGGTTCTTTCTGTGTTTTACTTTTGTTGAAGTTCCCCTGTTTAGTTGCTTCCTGTTTTATTTTGATAATCGACTGGCTCTTTGCCTTGTATTTGATTTTATTTCCTTTGTCTCGTTATCACTGATTAGTTTCACCTGTGTACCTAGCTGTTCCCTATTCCCCTGATTACCTCTAGTGTGTCAGTTAGTATAAATAGCTTCAGTGATGCTTCTTCTTTGTCTTAGTGTTTGTTATCCTTCCCAATGTGCTTCCTGCTGATTTATGTTTTCTGGATTTAGTTTGCTGCTTCCTTTCATGGACTCTTGTCAGCCTTAGTAAAGTTTTGTTTTTTGTAATTATTCACCTGCGCGTGAGTCTTGCATCTGGTCTTTATCTGCAATTCATGATAGTTATAAACTCAGTGTATTTCCATTTGTGAAGGTATGTCTTAATTGTAGACTTTGACAATGATACACCGAGCTGCTTGAGTGTTCTTAACTTGTGAAGGGGTCTTTCTTAACCAAGGAAAGAATTATGAAATCTTCCCATTTAGTTGTCTTCTGTGTGTATGTAAATAATGTGTATTATTATTATTATTATTATTATTATTATTTTACATTTTTCTAAATTTTTTTATTTTACTGCTGTTTTATATTTACTGAGCTTGCTACTGCGTTTCTCTTTTAGTCCCCAGTTTATTGAATTTTGCCACAGCTGAAGTTTGTTGTGATCTCTCCGGTGGGCTTGTTTTGTTTTTTTTAATTAACTCAGCACTTCTTTCTCTCACTGACATTCTATAGGGCCTCATGTATAAAGCTGTAAAATAGAAGTTTTAATCAACAGATATGTCTGATTATTCTTTAACAACAAGGGAATAGTCCTCATTGACTGTGAAACATTTTAGCCACTGAAATGGATGACTCTGTATGCACAATAAGCTGTAAAGCCATCAAAGTAAGTTGGAAAGACAGGAAGAACCAGGTCTGGTCTTGGGCAAAAAAGATCTGCATTGGCATTTTTGTCCAGGTGATCCACCATGATTGTAATAAAAATGAACAAATGGGCTGCTGTCAGTGGTTGTAGGTGCAGTGGACCTTCAAGCCAGTCCACAGCCTGTATAATTATATCAACAAAGAAAAAAAACATGATATTGACCCGTCAGCACACTGGTCAAAAGCTGGGTATGCCAAATTACAAGTCCAGCCCTGGGCAGAATGTGACATCAGTGTTAATATTTGTCCCCTGTGCAGTAGCTAACTGATAAACAACAGCAATCAATTAGAGAAAAACAACACCAGTATTTCCAAAAACCAGCATGAAAACTTAATCTATTTGTTTCTTAATAGTTTAGCCAGAATATGTTTAATTAGATTAAGACTTACAGGAAGAAACAATCACAGTTTATGAGTAATGGATAAAGAAATACAGGTGATTTTAAAGGCTTCACAGAGTTTTTCATACAACTAATTGACTTATTTTCTCTTAAAAGTGGTCTAAGTATCTCTTCCTTTCCTCGAACAAGAAAAGGAGGTGGAGGACCTGTTTAATCTAATAACACTAAAAGAAGGATCAATTTAGTCCAGGGGTGGGCAACATTTCTTTAGAGGTCCAGGTTGATGTAAAGATAATATGTGGCCACACATTAAACAACCAAGTTCATTTGTTGTGTCAACTGGATGCATATTTGACCGTAATGCCTGGAAAAAAAAAAGAAAAAACAAAGGGTATATGTAACCTGTATTGTTACAGCACCACAAACTGTATGTCACACTGAAATTTGCATGTTTTTAGATGGTGATGCAGAAAACCTATATGGTTATTCAAACTTATTATATTTAGGCCTATTTTAATGTCTTGTGTGCTTATGATCATAAGATTAATAATATTCTGTTCTATAATTTTTTTTACTTTATTTCACCCATTCCTCTGATAATGTATTTGATTAAAGTCAGGGGTGCCTTTCTGATCATTTTGTGTGGAAGAACAGTCAACAAATGTCCCCTTTTATGTAAACTCATAAAAAAAGCCTGACTCGATAGAATAAGTTGATAACCACCGTTCTGATACCTGTTAATGCCTGAGTGGGGATTAAGGTTTTGTCAAACCAGCTAACAAATGAAGTCTGGCTATGCTGAACTTACATATTAGTATACACCTCAGACACCACACACCAGAATAATTTCACATGTTGAGGTTTTGCAGACACATGACAACTAAAGATGTTAACTTGCCCACCATTTTGGATGTGTGACAATCATGGTGAAAATGTTGGATGAAACGAAAAAGGCCCCAGTCACAGAGACCAAGAGACAACCACCAGTCATGAGAAAAAAGTTATTATTCTTTGACCAGTTGTGAGTGGTTGCTGGAAATTCAGTTTTTCAACGCCAAATCAGAAGAGCAGTCGTCTCAAGGTGCTTTATATTTCAAGGTAGACCCTAAAATAATACATACAGAGAAAAACCCAACAATCATATGACCTCCTATGAGAAAGCACTTTGGCAACAGTGGGAAGGAAAAACTCCCTTTTAACAGGAAGAAACCTCGGGTAGAACCACACTCAGGGAAGGGCGGCAATCTGCCGTGACCAGTTAGGGTGTGAAATTGATGGCAGTCACTGGGAAAGTGATTGTTAAAGCTCCACTCAGGCAGAACTACAGACGGGTCAATGACCCACTGGAAACCACTATCGCTAGGGGAAAACTTGTATTTCCTAGAGATTGGCAAAAACCACGTGATTGTTTTGGTCACTAATCAGTTTGAATTGAAGTAACAGACTTGTCTATAAATGTTGGCCAGCTACTCTCTGTAGATAAATGATGAAAAAGGGTAACACAAACCGGAAATAGAGATCATTGGCCTTCAAAGTAAAATTTAGGCTATTTGAAGAATGTTGGCTGCAGCACCTGGTCATGGTCTCCTTTTCCTTTTTACATCCCACTTTCAAGTACTTCTACCACTCAGCCAATGTTTTTTTTTTTTTTTTTTTTTTTGTGCAGAATCTTCTTTGCAGCTGATTTCACCCAGTGACAGTCAGCAGTCTCCAGAAATCACCAGCTAACAAGTCAGGGAATACACGTTTTTCCTTAGATGCCAGTGGCTGCATCACATCAGATATGGTGGTCAACCTCTGAGCAATGTACCTGTAACCCATGGTTAGTTCATTGCAAATGGCATTCTATTTTTATTCTAATTTTAAGTGTTACCGTTTTGTTAAGTGTTGAGTTTTCCCATGTACCGTGAATGCACCATAACGCTGTGCGTGGTGACTTTCTTTCACTGCATCCGCCTGCACGGAGCTATGTCACTACCCGATCCGTACCGGAAACCCGATCAGTACCACACGTGCAAAAGGCCACTACTTCCGCTCGAAGCATTTTACGATAGTTACGGGTCAGAGTATCTGTTAAGATGTTAAGAATAATAAGTATCTCTTAAAATGTTTGCAATAATGAAACATTTCAATATAATGTAGACAAAAACGAAAAATAAAAAGATATTTACGGCTCAGGATTCCCCGATCCATACCGCGCATGTGCAGATGTTTTCTTATTCTTGTGTTTCGTTTAATGGCAGTTTACTCCCCAATATACGAGGATACCGCCACCTGCTGACCGAGCGCATGAACCCTATTGTAAACTGAACTAGCGTCATTACAAACGGGTGTTAAATTTGATTTAGTGATAGTCGAGTGTGTTTATGCTTGTCTGTGTGGAGAGGATTGTTGGAATAGTGATGATGATGTCCACTATCAATGTCAATTGTCAGTAAACACTTAATCTGGCTGATGAATCTTCACGTGAGATATTACTAAGTCAGTATTATTAAGTCTGTAATTAGGCGCCATTCTTCTTATTTGCGCATGCGTGGTACCGATCGGGTTTCCGGTACGGATCGGGTAGTGACAAGCTAGATGCGCAAAGCTGTTGTGGAGATTCAGTCCTGTAAGGTGTTGCGCTACGGAATTAATGTTTTCTTTGAAGAATATCCTGGTGAGTCTCACAGTTGCAGATTAAGTTGTGATTCACACGGTTTCTGAGTATAAAACCAGTCAGGATACAATGTTTGTCGAAAATATGATGTTTGTCGTAGAAGCTGCTAACGATAGACCCTGTACACGAGAAAATGCTAACTTCCTGTTTTGAGACCAGATGTAGGGTTGTACATTTTGGGTAGCTTTATTTTGCAGTCAATTGCTACTACGAAGGTGGACTCAAAAATCATGTCCAAAATACGAAAGATTACGTTAAGTTACAAAGAGCAGAGGGTGGAAACACTCACCATTGCTGTGTCATAAAAAAATCAAATGATCAATTTTGATGTTTGAAGAGCGTAGATCGATTGTTTGTTTACATCACTCAACACAAGCAGAACTGCATTACTGCATGCAGAAGACACATCGTCCACATTCAGAAGCACATCTCTGTATAGTGACAGTTCTTATGATTTAAACAGGCAAATGTCCAGCATTCAAACTACAGGTGAACAATAGTCAAAGCCAGATGTTTCCCCGTTATGTCGATATCAGTACACACCTACACAGCATGTCAACAAACCGTGAAAAAAAGCCACAGGATATAAAAAAATACATGAATGATTGCTGGTAAGGGTCTCTATATGTTAGTATTTACGAAGGGTATGTTGTGACTTATCTTCACAATTACAGTGGTCACTCGCTATAACGCGGTTCACCTTTGCAGCCTCGCTGTTTCGCGGATCCTTTTAGTGCAATTTTGCATGCTTTTTTTTTTTTTTTTAAAGCGCATTGTGTTCTGCGTCCTGATCGGCTGTAGATCATTGTCGATCTCCTCCGTGCCATACCGTGCTCTCCTGTACAGTACAGAATCGCTACATCGATCACTAGCAGTGTGACTCCGAAGTGCTATACTGTATGTTTGTAAGTTTTCTCCCCAACAAACAACAATGTCGATGAAACGTTTTGCACCGTCAAAGGCACCTGCACCCAGAGGGCAGAGGAAGATGCTAACCATCGCACAAAAAGTTGGACTTCTGGACATGCTAAAGGAAGGTAGAAGTTACTGTATTTTTTTTTTTTACCATACCGCGCACTGGATTATAAGATGCATTAAGCTTAAATTAAGCAATTAAGCTTAAAGTTAAATTCATTAGTTCTAAAATCTGTCATTATTATTTATAGAAAAACAAATATACTGTATGTTTATTTCTCAAATAAATGTTTGGGACTGAAAACAGGTTTTGGTCTTTGGTTTCATTCTATAATGGACTTTGAGAGTGTTTAAACAAGAGAGAAAAGTGTGAAACTGTTCATGCCTGTCTGAGAAAAGTGTGTAAAGTGTGTAGTGAGGGGTTCTATAGCCTTAAAACATCTAAAATAATTGTAAAAAAAAAAGCTGGCTACTTCGCAGATTTCACCTATCGCTGGTAATTTTTAGAACATAACACCCGCGATAAACGAGGGAACTCTATATACAAATACTGAGAAATTTCAATCCTTTCTTTCTTTTGCTCTTAGGCGCAAGGGAAAAATATCGACAAGTTGATGAACATCATCTACAGATATATTCGGTAAATGCCCAAGACATCTTGAGAAATGTAAATCGCTGCTTGATTCGTCCATTTGGTTGGCTTTTTTTGGAAAACCCGACCGTAAACAAGACGCGAATATCACACCGGAAACAAAGCACCCTACAGGAGTTTCCCCACCGGAAGTAGCATATGCTAAGGTGCACATAGTCTATTCCTTAGCTTCCTTAGCTATGTTAGCCTTTGGAAAGTATGCTAGCGTACCCACATGTGCTCTCTGGGCTAATGCGCTTACATGTGAGGTTTTTAGCTAACACACCACATACAGTGGCTTGAAAAAGTATTCGGCCCCCTTGAACTTTCCCACATTTTGTCACATTACAGCCACAAACATGAATCAATTTTATTGGAATTCCACGTGAAAGACCAATACAAAGTGGTGTACACTTGAGAAGTGGAACGAAAATCATACATGATTCCAAACATTTTTTACAAATAAATAACTGAAAAGTGGGGTGTGCGTAATTATTCAGCCCCCTGAGTCAATACTTTGTAAAACCACCTTTTGCTGCAATTACAGCTGCCAGTCTTTTAGGGTATGTCTCTACCAGCTTTGCACATCTACAGACTGAAATCTTTGCCCATTCTTCTTTGCAAAACAGCTCCAGCTCAGTCAGATTAGATGGACAACGTTTGTGAACAGCAGTTTTCAGATCTTGCCACAGATTCTCGATTGGATTTAGATCTGGACTTTGACTGGGCCATTCTAACACATGGATATGTTTTGTTTTAAACCATTCCATTGTTGCCCTGGCTTTATGTTTAGGGTCGTTGTCCTGCTGGAAGGTGAACCTCCGCCCCAGTCTCAAGTCTTTTGCAGACTCCAAGAGGTTTTCTTCCAAGATTGCCCTGTATTTGGCTCCATCCAGCTTCCCATCAACTCTGACCAGCTTCCCTGTCCCTGCTGAAGAGAAGCACCCCCAGAGCATGATGCTGCCACCACCATATTTGACAGTGGGGATGGTGTGTTCAGAGTGATGTGCAGTGTTAGTTTTCCACCACACATAGCGTTTTGCATTTTGGCCAAAAAGTTCCATTTTGGTCTCATGTGACCAGAGCACCTTCTTCCACATGTTTGCTGTGTCCCCCACATGGCTTGTGGCAAACTGCAAACGGGACTTCTTATGGTTTTCTGTTAACAATGGCTTTCTTCTTGCTACTCTTCCATAAAGGCCAACTTTGTGCAGTGCACGACTAATAGTTGTCCTATGGACAGATTCCCCCACCTGAGCTGTAGATCTCTGCAGCTCGTCCAGAGTCACCATGGGCCTCTTGGCCGCATTTCTGATCAGCGCTCTCCTTGTTCGGCCTGTGAGTTTAGGTGGACGGCCTTGTCTTGGTAGGTTTACAGTTGTGCCATACTCCTTCCATTTCTGAATGATCGCTCGAACAGTGCTCCGTGGGATGTTCAAGGCTTGGGAAATCTTTTTGTAGCCTAAGCCTGCTTTAAATTTCTCAATAACTTTATCCCTGACCTGTCTGGTGTCTAAATCCAATCGAGAATCTGTGGCAAGATCTGAAAACTGCTGTTCACAAACGCTGTCCATCTAATCTGACTGAGCTGGAGCTGTTTTGCAAAGAAGAATGGGCAAGGATTTCAGTCTGTAGATGTGCAAAGCTGGTAGAGACATACCCTAAAAGACTGGCAGCTGTAATTGCAGCAAAAGGTGGTTCTACAAAGTATTGACTCAGGGGGCTGAATAATTACGCACACCCCACTTTGCAGTTATTTATTTGTAAAAAATGTTTGGAATCATGTATGATTTTCGTTCCATTTCTCACGTGTACACCACTTTGTATTGGTCTTTCACGTGGAATTCCAATAAAATTGATTCATGTTTGTGGCTGTAATGTGACAAAATGTGGGAAAGTTCAAGGGGGCCGAATACTTTTGCAAGCCACTGTAAGAACGAACATACGCGCTCCCTCAGACGTGACTACAGACGCGCCGAAAGGAGATGGAAAAAGGACAGATTGCACGTTTCCCTACAGATTTTAAGGACTCGGCTTTCTGCTTACCAAGAAGCTGTAAAAACTGCAAAGACAAAGTTTGTCTCAAACTTAGTGTCAGTAAACAGTCACAGGCCTCAGGTACTTTTTAATGTCCTTAATCGCTTTCTTAGTTCACGTGATAATGCTGGAGTCATTTCTTCACCAAGCATGTGCGATGATTTTTTAGCATTTTTTAATGACAAGATTCTATCGATTAGGGCTCTTGTCTCATCGTCTGCTGCCTCAGATCCGAGTCTTTCTCCTGTGTGCTCAGCTGTCTTAGAGCAGTTTGATCCCGTCTCCCTTAATGACTTGACTGCGGTAGTTAGTAACCTAAGATCATCACACTGCCCCTCTGATTGTCTCCCTCCAAGCTTGCTTAAAAGCACTTTTAATACTGTTGGGCCTTTTATCCTGAGGTTAATTAATATGTCCCTTGCTACAGGCTGCGTCCCATCATGCTTTAAACAAGCTATAGTTCAGCCTCTTCTTAAAAAACAAAACCTGGACCCAACTGTTCTGTCCAACTACAGGCCCATCTCAAAGCTTCCTTTTCTGTCTAAAGTCTTGGAGAAAGTGGTCTACCTACAGTTGCAGGCCCACCTTGATTTTAATATGATCTCTGAAAAATTTCAATCTGGTTTTAAATCACTACATAGCACTGAGACGGCACTTTTAAGGATTTTTAACGATATTCTTTTAACTCTGGACTCTGGCAGCCCTGCTGCCCTTTTACTGTTGGACTTGTCAGCAGCTTTTGACACGGTTGACCATGACATCCTGTTATCACGGCTAGAATTTCATGCTGGCCTAAAAGGATCTGCCCTACAGTGGTTTCGGTCCTATTTGTCAGAAAGGTCTTTTCATGTCAATATGGGCCCCCACAACTCCAAAATAGCCCCTCTTAAATACGGTGTACCTCAAGGCTCTATTTTGGGTCCTGCCCTGTTCGCACTCTATTTGTTGCCATTGGGCTCCATCTTCTCGCGGTACAGCATTTCATTTCACTGTTTTGCTGATGACTAGCAGATTTATCTACCTTTAAAAGCAGGGTCAGACCATCCCCAGCTCTTATTACGCTGCCTTGACGATGTCAAACAGTGGTTGTCATTAAATTTTTTAAAGTTAAATGAAAATAAAACTGAGGTTGTCATTTTTGGCAACTTTAATCATATCGACAGCACTCTGGGCGCCCTTTCCTCGTATTGTAAAACACATGTAAAAAACCTCGGTGTCTACATTGATGGTTCTTTTAAATTGAATAAGCAGGTGAGTGCAGTAGTTCAGTCCTGCTTTTTTCAGCTAAGACAGCTAGCCAAGGTAAAGCCATACCTCCCGGCTAACGTCTTTGAGCGTGTTATTCACCTTTTCCTTACTTGCAGATTAGACTACTGCAATTCATTGTATTATGGTCTAGATCAGGCCACCATTCATCGTCTTCAGATGGTTCAAAATGCAGCTGCTCGCCTGCTAACTGGTACCAAACGGAGAGAGCATATAACCCCAGTTTTAGCTTCTTTACACTGGCTTCCTGTTTCCTACAGGATCCAATTTAAAGTTTTACTTTTTGTTTTTAAGTCACTTAATGCCCGAGCCCCTCCTTACCTGTCTGAGCTCCTCTCTGCCTATGCTCCAGGAAAAACCATGAGGTCTAGCTCTAAATTAATGCTGTCCATCCCACGGACTTATCTCAAATCCCGTGGTGATAGATCCTTCTCTGTGGCAGGTCCCAGACTCTGGAATAGTCTCCCCTTAAATATTAGATCTGCACAAACACTTGAGCAATTTAAATCATTACTAAAGACACATTTTTATGCCCTGGCTTTTAACACACTATGATCCAAGCATTTTGGTCTTATTTGAATTAGTTTTAGTTATTGTTTTAATTCTTTTATTGTCCTATTATTGTTTTTTTATTGTTATTATTGTATTACATTGTTGTTTTTAATGCCATTTTTATATTGTTAAGCACTTTGTGCAGCATCGGCTGTTTGAAATGTGCTATATAAATAAATTTGACCTTGACCTTGACCTTGATGCATCTAAAAGCAAAACTGTGACTAAAGACAATCCAAATAACTTTGAACACTTACCAAACACTGAATACTAAGTGCACTGAACTGAAATGGACAGCATACCTGATACATTTATGGACACTTGAAGTGATATATTGGACACTGTTGAAGGTTACATGTTTGAAATGATTTAAATGTTTTGTTCATGTCTATGTTTTTGGACCATTTAAATGTTGAATACACTCAAATCACATTTTTCCTTTAAGTTGTTGTCAATGTCTCAGTCTGAGTGGAGGGTTTTTTCTTCTTTGAGTTACCACTGCCAGTTTCCTTACGATCCTAACTGAACCCAACAAGAGTAGATTCTCAGATATTTGTTTTGTCTTTCCTTGACTTTGGATGACAGATTACTGTGGATTTGACTGATTTTGACTACTCAGTTAAAAAGGGTGACAAGAAACCCCAAAACATAAAATTTCTCAGTAAGAATCACTGGTAAAATGTCACAGATGGGAAAATGTTTCATTTAAGGCTGCACACCAAGACTGATGGTTGACATCATGGCGGCTACCTGTGGCTGGTCATTAATATTATTAATATTTATAGCTGATAAGTTTCTAACAATTACCAAAGCATCATTTCCATGATAAAGGTCTCCTTTTGGTTCATGAGCAACTATCCATTCGTCCATTTATTCTCTTCTGACAAATAGTTTGAGAGAAATGAATTCCCAGGCGTGTGTAAATGGTGTGGTTAGTTGCACCAGCAAAGCATTTAAAAACTGACAAAACCAGTAACAGCACCTTGAGTTCTGATTTTGTTTTCACTTGAAGCGTTCCTGTGGTTGAAGATGAACCAAATATAAGGCAAGTAAGAAACACATCAGACAAACATGAGAAAAAAAAAATCAAGCCACAACAACAGAAACATCGACATCAGATGGAAAACAGCAGAGCCCGCTCGCTCTGAGCTGCTTTGTTGTCTTTGTCGGTCATGTTGAGGGAACGCCGCATCATTGATTTTTCTGATTCCCTGCCGTTGACAGCCAATTTAAATTACACACAAACAGGCTTCTATAGGCAACAAACATCCATATCTACACATGTATACATTGTATACACAATGTACACACAGACACCGACACACATACACAGACAAACACGTCTCTGTATTCCGACCTGCTGCTGACAGCTGATTGGTGGATTAAACTAGGTGACTAAAAGCGGCGAGGTAATCTTCTCTCATTATTTCAATTACCAGGCTAAACGCGGCAATCAGCTGCATAATGATGGCTGCTGGGCGAGAGAGGGTGAGAGACAGAGGGAAGGAGAGAGAGAGAGAGAAAGGGAAGGACGGGGTGAGAGAGGTGGGAGAGGAAGGTAGCAAGAAACAGAAAAAGGATAGAAAATGGAAAAGATATTTGCATTGATCTCAGAGAAAAATACACAGTTGAAGGAAAGTGATAAAAGAAAACAAGAGAGGGAGGGCAAGTGAAGTAGCAGGAGAAGGGAGAAAAGCAAAAGAGAAGACAAAGAGCAAAATATTTGTATTGATTTTGGAGGGGAAAAAGGACATTTGCTCGATGAAGAAAAAAAGAGAGCAGAGAGCAGAAATCAATGGCGGCATTTGCATTGATTTCTTAGTGGGAATTCACGTTTATTTGGAGAAACACGAGGAAAACTAGAAAATAAAGAGAGAGAAGCAAAAATGGAAAGAGAGATGCACAGAGAAAGAGAGAAGATGAAAATATTTGCATTGATTTCTGCAGAAGTGATATTTTTCTGAATGTAATGTTACTTTCTGAAAACAAAGAACAACAGACAGGAAGAGAGGAAGGACTGTGGATGAGGAGGAACACAGGGAGGTGGGCAACAATGGTCAGCACGAAATAAGAAAGAGGAAAAGAAGAAAAGCAGGTGGGAGAGGTGGAATACTAAGAAGGAAGCAGAGTTGGAAGACAATGAAAAGACATAAGAGGGAAAAAGATGGTGGAAGAAGGCGGGGAAGAGGTGATTCAATGGAAGGAAAGAATAGAATTGGAATGAAGAAGAGGAGGAGGTGGATTGGAAGATGGAAAAGAAATGTGGAAGAAGAGAACAGAAATGTGAGAAAGACAGGTGAAGAAAAGAATAGAAGTCATGGAAGAGTTGTAGCAGGACACCAGTAAAAGAACAAAGAGGATGAGGCTGTGGAGTAAAAGAAGAATTAAAAGGATTAAAAGGGGGAAGAGTGGAACAAGAGGCAAAAAAAGAAATGGGAAGGAGAAGAAATAAGGTGGATGAAGAAAGAAAAGGAAGGAAGAAATGTAGGAGGAAAATACCACACATAGGATATGATAGGAAGCAAGACGAGGAGGAAAGGGGTAACAAAAAAGATGAGCACAAAGGGGAAAGGGGGAGGAAAGGAAGGTAGAGGAATAAGAAAGATTACTCTACCTACTTTACATATAGGATGAGGAAACTTCAAATGCATCTTTTGACCTTCTTGTCTGACTCATTCAATTGTATCTTACTCATCTCTCTCTTTCTTTGCCTCCCCCACTCCTCCCCTCCCCTTTCTTTTTCTCTCCCTCTTTCTGTTTGATTGACAGGGTGGACAGATGCTGCTCTATAAACAGGTAACCTGATCTACAGAGCCCATCTGGTCACAGCTCTGTTCAATTCACACTTCACACACACACACACACACACACACACACACACACACACACACACACACACACACACACACACACACACACACACATACACAGACATAGACATAAAAACATACACTCCCACTCCAATGACTCACATTCACACACAAATGTTGGGGGACATAAAACCACACACACACACACACGCCTGCATACAGACAAATATGGAGTCGCATCAAATAAATATGGAGGAGGACACACACACAGTGACTCACACACAAACACACATATGTGAGTGTGTGTGTGGTTTTTTTTTATATGGCCTGACGTTAATAGTGTAGCAGATATCACCTGGGCAGGTCTGAGCGGCAGATGGAGGATTTGTGTCGAGATATTGTGACGTTGTGATGCTGGGCGATGTCCGACCCAGTTAGTAACACAACACATAACCGAAAGAATCAGACGAGTGTGACCTTGGCGTGACCAATGACGGGCTGCTGAAGAGCTCAACTGGGCAGCTGTTTCTGCCCAGTTGATCTTTGGGTACAGCTTCCTACAGCACACTATAGGAAGTCTAGGTCTAATGCCTCTTTTCCACTAGCAACTGCTTGGCTCAACACGACTTTACTCGGTTTTGGACTTTCTTCATTACATTTGAGTACCACCTGAATATAGCAAGGTGGCCAAAAGTCCTGCGACATCATTGTATGTGACACAAACACAGCACAACAATGGAGGACATACAGGTGATGGTATACTTCCTGCTCCACCAAACACAAAAATGTCTAGGCCTCGTCACTGGATCATGGTGCTGGTTTGTTTGTAGCCATTTCCCTCGTTGCCAGGTTTCAAAAGTGGCAGGTTTAATTGTTGTGAAGGAGTCGCTCTCATGACTCATCCATGATGTCATTTCTTGGCCAATCGGTGGCATGCATTCTACTGACGCCACATTTTCTAAAAAAGTACCTGGTGGCAGGTACCTCCAGCTAATGGAAAACCCTAAAAACTGAGAGGAGTTGAGCTGAATAGGTGCTAGTGGAAAAGAGACATTTGTCTAAACCTGATATTCCAGCTTTATCTGAGCAATGGCACAGAAAGAGACACATAAAATTAAAAACAAAGCAAACAAGCAGGATTAAAACAACTGGTTCTTTGGTGAAGAAACAATATGCTGGAGAGGAAATGAATTCATAAATCAGTGGACAAAAAGGGTAAAAGTGGCTTGTGTCAACCTGTCAACTTCCCAAATAAAGGCAAATAAAGGTCTGTTTATGGCATCTAGAACCTCAAAGGTTTCACCTCATTCTGCCTCAAAGGTAAAAAAGATTTATTTGTGGAATCATCCTTGATCTCGGGACAGCTGGGAAGAAAATGCGAATGTTGTCCAGGAAGTCTAACATGGATGTGGTGGTGTTGATTTCCAGCTCGTCATCTCTGCAGAAGGTGTTTAGAAGAAGTAGCACCTGGTCTATTTCTGATGGGGTGGCTTGTGTTTCTGTAGCGTGAAACTGACTCATGTGGCTATATTTAGGTTTTGTGACTGACATACTGCAACGTTTCCATAGGAGTCGAGGAAAGAGGAGTTTTTTATTTTTTGACTTCTCTGTAATCTATTTACAGAGAAACAGATTTTGTATATATTTATATGTGTTCATGGATTTGTCCGTACTGTTGCTGATCAGACTGAGTCCTTCTCACTCCTGTCTGATGGGAGGCAGCCTGACACTAATGTCTACCCAGAATGCACGGTGGTGCTTGTAGGCACTGGCAAGTTGCTGCTCATCCTCCCTGTCTGTTGTTGCCACGGAGACCACAGTTTGAGGAAGACACACACACCTGTACAACTGATACTCATGGATTTCTGTGGATTTGATATGACAGTGTGTATGAGTGTATGGTGTTTGTACATGTGTTTCATGTTTTAAGAAAATTTTGTATAATTAAATTACAGTGTTTGATTTTCCAGATCTTAGTTCTGACTCAAATCAAATGGTTTACTCCAGTGCTTAAATAACTTGATTGACTCAGTGATATACAAAGTCAGTCAAAATTAGAGGCAGGAGGTAGAGTAGGTTGCCTACCAATCAGACGGCAGGTAGATTGATACCCTGGTTACTCCCGTCTGCTTGTCAATATTACTGATCAACACATTCACTCTATAATGTCTCCATGTGTTGGACAAAGCTCTTAGGTACAGGAAAAAAAGAGTTTGCATAAATGTGTGTGAATAAGGCTTGTAGTAAATACTGCTCAGAGTAGAAAGGCACTATATCAATACTAGACCATTAAGCAAATCTACTTCACCTGAAGGTGTCCAGGTTTTGTACAAGTATAAGAAAAGGAATCAAACTGATATAAATTTAAAAAACACATTCTTAGTAGTTCAGTTCAGTTCAGTCTCTGATACAAAAGGTAGGACCACAAAGCATTTGTATCGCTTTGCTGTATTTAGTAACAATAGTGTGCGTTTGGTCTTGACCACAGACAGAAATACTACAAAGACACACAACATAACAACAAATAAACATAAAATGACCACAGGAACTTGTGCAAAGCTTTTTGAAAAATGGAAAGCAAGCACAGAGAAAAAAATATCTGTGTTCAGGGCCCATCGTCTCATACTTCGCGCATGCTTCCTTTGTGCTAAAATTTCACAAAGCAACTGCCTGCAGCCCTTTACACATAAAATATAAATGGCTAGTAGCTAATTAATGACTCCAAAGGCCTTTCCACATGGCCCTTTGGAAGTTAATGGCTAAATGTAACCACCTCTCCAGTCATACAATAAGCCAATGCCAGAAGCTAACAGTTAACAGCTAACCAGTAATTACGAACCGGACCCTGAGCTTCACCCCAAAGGACTTATCATGTTGTTTAGCCATTAGCATAAGCTAGCACGCTGCCCTAGTATGGCGCCCAGCTCGCCCTGTGGCGTGCTGGCATTTCAAAGCGGTAATTATTACAAACTGGTTGGCAAATGCTACTTAGCCTCAGCTGGGGGTCAGAGGAATTATGGGAGAATGAGTCCTGAGAGTCAGAAAGGGGCGTGGCCGGCCGGCCACAGAGCATTTTGTTTTGGATAATGATAGATTTTAGCTGCAGGTCACTTTGCTGCATGCTCACCTTTTAACCATTCTCCCCATTTCCTTGCACCTTCATCACCTCCTAAGTTCTCTCCATCGCTACTTCACTCTCTTTTCCTCCCCTCCCTCTTCTCCTCCTTGTTTACCACAAACATTTCCAGTAAACATAATAACAGAGGGCACCAACCTGTTGCTAGGCGACAATTACAGGAACAACAGTGATGCAGGGCAGAGATGACTGAGTGTTTGTGTGTGTGATGATCAACTCACCGCAAAAGCAAGCAAGCAGGCAAACAAACAAATAGAATGAGAAAAAGAAACAGACCTCATGTTCACTTTGAAGGCAGATAAATGTTCGTAAAGTTTTCTTAAGCAGCTCTGAGTCCCACGGACATGTTTCTCATTATTTCATACATCCTGATTTGATGTTTGGGTTAGTATAGGAGACGTAAAAGATCATATTGAAACTGTAATCAGACATAAACAAATGCTCAACAAAAACCAAAGACAAAACAAGCAAATAAATATATAAAATGACAACAAAGACATACAAAAACATCCACAATGAGACTCGAAATGCCACTAAAGAGACACTGAAGAACAATAAAAAACAACTATGAACAGGCCCCAAAAGACAAAACAAGAGTAAAAAGCCACAAAGCAAAAGGTAACAACAAGTGAGCAACAAACAAAAGCAAGGAGCAAGCAACAAAATGTGTCCTGCTGAGAGCAGATGAATCTTTGTAATGTTTTTTTTTTCAGCATTACTCCAGTCCCTGAAACCCTTGTACAGCCACAGTAAAAAGACAGGACAGCCACTTTTAATTCTAAGTTCTTGGCTATTAGGACTTTTTTTTGTACAAAAAATAAGCCAAAATGGAGAAGTCTAATGTAAAAAGACAAACAAACAAACAAAAAAACAAAAAAACTCCACACCATGCTTCAATAACTGCTAGAGCCATCTTTAGCAGCAATAACGTAAAATCATCTTTTCAGTGATTCCATTCCACTTTTCATTACAATGCCGCTTCAGTTCATTGACTTAATCATCGCTGATGTTTGTTGTACCACAAGTCTAGTGGTTGGTTCAGATGCAACTTTGCAACCCTAAGATATGTTTTAGAGAGAAGAAGCTTTCTCCTGGCAACCATTTCAAACAAGCCATACTTGTTCAGTGTTTTTCTAATCCTGCTGTCATCAACTTTAACATTTAACGTGATAACTGAGGCCTGGAAAGCCTGAGATGTGGCTTCTTGTTTTTGCAAAATTGCACTGAGGTCTGACCAAGGGGTGAATTTACTGGCAGGTCCACTCCTGGGAAAATGAAGTTTGGCAGCTGTCTAAATGTTTTCCAGTTTTGAATAATCTTACAAAAGTATGAAGGACAAAACATTTGGAAAATGGGTTATTAACCTTTTCAGATTGTTCCCAGACTGATGGGCAGTAACAACTGCTTCCCTAAGATCATTGCTGTCTTTCCTCCTTGGCATTATGTTAACACAAACCTGAATGTCCAACAACATACCAAAATGTGCATTATTATAAACGTGGTCACACTTAATAAAGTGCAATTAATCAAGGCTGATTATCAACACCTTGCTGCTACTTGCCCCCTTAATGAGACTTTATTTTTTTCCACACACTCCTTGCGTTTTGTCTTATTTTTTGCTAAAGAAATAATTACACAATGCTGCCCATATGGAAAAGATATATATAAATCTTATAAAGTTTGTATCTGTCTTGTGTGAAACTTGTATGAAAAGCATACAAGAGTGAAAACAGATATAAGATCCCTTGAAAAATTATATAATGAAACTTGTATGTTTTGGATACTTACTAAAACAATATATGAAAGTAATGAGAAAGTGGCCACTTTCATGAGTAAATCATATAAGCCTTATATGATTTACTCATGAAAGTGGCCACTTTCATGAGTAACAACATATAAGTTTTTACTATTTCTTTTCCATATGGGTGCCAATGTTTTATATTTCATCTTAGGTACTGGATTTACAAAATTAAATTTTTTCCCCTCATTTTCTAAGCTTTTTTAGTTTTTTCTCCGTTTTTTTAGAGAACACAGGAATTTATGCAGCAATTAATAGACTTCCTGTCATGGATCCTATTTGGGCTGCAGTTACTTTCTTTTTCATTACCATTAACTAAAGTTAAAAAGGAAAAAAAAGACTTTCACACGGGCCGCAGACATAGAAAACTAAAAGTCTGGTTTAAATATTTGAGTCAGTGACGAACTACAACAACATGACGCAGCCCAAATATTAACCAGAGTCAATTACAGGGGGTCTTTGGTGTAGAAACAATATCTCTGAGAGGAAATCAATTCATAAATCAGTGGACAAATGAGGTGAAACTGGAGTGTGCCAACCTGTCAACCTCCCACAGACAAATAAAGGTTGGTGAAAAAATAAAAAGATTATGTTAAGTTGAACTGTGCCATCTGGGAGATCAAAGGTTTCAACTCAATCTAGCAGCAGCAGAAGGAATGTGTGTGTATGTGTGTGTGGTTGCACTTTCAGAGGGCATGTTGACAGCTTCAGTCTTCATCGTGTGTTCATGTGTGTGCTGGTGATTAAGTGTGTGTGTGTGTAAAGTGTAAGTGTGAGAGTAAGTCGTTCAGTGATCCTTAAAAATCTTCCTCATGTAAATTGATAGTACACTTTCTATATCGTGTGTGTACTCTGTGTGTGTGTGTAAGAGGCCTGTGTAAGTTAAGAAGCACCCTCTGTAATCTTTGACCTCTGCCATCCCATCAGCTTCAGCCAGATGCTGCCACCCCCCCAGCCTCCTTTTTTTTTGCGAACCCCCCTTTTTGGGCTAATATTGAGTGCTCCACTAATACAAATAAATACATTGATATTAATCTCTTTCTTTCTCTCTCTCTCTTTCTCTCTCTCTCCTGCACACACGCACACACCCACACACACGCACACACACGCACACACACACACACACACACACACACACACACGCACGCACGCACGCACACACACGCACGCACGCACGCACACACACACACACACACACACACGCACACACCCACACACACGCACACACACACACACACACACACACACACACGCACGCACGCACACACGCACGCACGCACACACACACACACACACACACACACACACACGCACACACACACACACACACACACACACACACACACACACACACACACACACTGTCATCATTGTATATGTTGTATATTTCATCATTGTATATGTATAACAATGATGAAAAAAAGGTCTAAATTCAGTTTCTCATAAATCCGAACTTTAGTATGGTGGTGTATCAGAAGTGGGGTACGCAACTTTCATAAAAGTGGCCAACAAACAAAAGCGACTCATTGTCATGAGGGGTGTATTTTAAAGTGAGATAAATGTGTTAACAACCTATGTTGAGGTTAAAGTCAGAGTTAAGAGTTTTCAGTGTCATGAAAGTTGCTCTAAGTTCTTTCCTAAATAAATCACCATGGTAACCTATGCTGAACACATAAATTATTTGGGGTCAGGTTATATTCAGAGGTTTGATATAAAATTAGCTGGAAGTATAATTCTGTTTTTTACAGAATGATTCAGGTGCAATGTAAATTCTCTGCTGGGGCAATACATTTTATATGCGCAACTTGTAAAGCTGTACCTTACCTTACTAGGATCACAAATAAAGCCGTGCTGTATTACAACACTGCAAACATGTTGCTGTCATTTGAATTTGCATGCATTCAGCTGGTGACCCAGACGTATGCACATCTTTATATTTCTGCTTTTAAGTCCTTCTTACACTGCTGGAATTGTAGCTACTAAAACAGAGAGCACACAAAGAATTCCTATTCACTCAGTAAAATTACATTTACTTTGATCTGCCCACTAACTACTATCAGCAGACTAAGCTATTTCCACATCACCTTTATTGGGCTATGTGACAATAGTATTTAATGTTTAAGTGTGTCCAGTTTCAAGTTTCAGAGCTGTAATATGCAGCTGTCATGTAAGTAATAAACTGCAATATTCAAAAATTGCTCAGATTAAAATGTTTATTTTACTGCTCTGTGCACTAAATCACTGGAGTAATGATTTTCTGCAGCATTAAACCCATGTGTTATTTCCAACAGACCTGCATTTTACTCTTAGATTTTTATGTGTCCTCAATCGCATTTTTATCACTCTTTTAGAAAAGTAGAAAAGTCCATGAGTCATCAGGCCTGCAAAAATACTTGCCAAATTAACATCCACATGGATGACAGGACCAAGTTTTCCCAGTGGAACATTCCTAAAGCCTTACACTGCCCCTCCGGTTTGCCTTCTTCCAATTGTGTATCCTGGTGCCAGATGTTAAGGTGATAAGCGACGTGTGCGCACCCGGCCTGCTACGTTATTTAAAGGGAAACGCAATTCAGACCAGGATACCTTGTTCTATTGCTCTGTAGTCCTCTTTAGATGCTCACATGCTTATTGATGGTGCTTTTGACAGCAGACTGGGGACAGTATGGGGAACCCTGACTAGCCAGCGCTGCCTCACAACAAACTGCGATGCTCTGTGTATTCTCAGAGCCAGCATTAACTTCTGAGCTGCAGAAGAGCATCTTAGGTCGTCATCTGGATCAGACCGCACAGGTCAGTCTTCACTCCCCATGTGGATCAGTGAGACTTTGTCACCAATGATGATCCTGTCGCTGGTTCACCACTGTTTCTTTCTTGGACCACTTTGGATAGATACTACAGTTTTGGAGATTCTCTGACCTGATCATCTAGCAATCACAATCTGGCTCATGTAAAACTCACTCAAATCCTTATGCTTGCCCATTTTTCCTGCTTCTATCACACCAGCTTAGAGGACTAAGTGTCCACTTGCACCCGAATATATCCCACCCACCAAGAGGAGCTGGAGAGATAATTGGTGTTATTCACTTCACCTGTCAGTGGTCATAATGTTATACCTGAATTTCTTTATTATCCTCCTCTTTTGGCTCTTGTTCAGCAAACTTCAGTTTTGTTTTGATGGTTATATCCTGTGTGGTTAAAATCATACTGTGTCTCGTATGTATCTAATTCCTATTAATGATGGTGTCAGTAATTGAGACTACTCAAGAAATTAACTTTTCTTTATGAATTTGTCCCATGAACATGTTGAACATTTCCAACAGTGCAGCGCAGCAAGTACACATTCATTTTTTTTAAATTTCTTGAAGAAATTTAATACTTCAAATTCAAATCAGTAAACTTTTAAAAAGACAGTCAGGGACATCCCAAATAAAGGATTCTTATTAATAGCTTAGTTTTGCTCTGTGTAGCACTCGTAAATCCTGCACTAAATGGAGTCTCATCAGAGAGGCAATGAGGTTTGGATGAAGACCAACATCCGACAGGCAACAAACAAATATTAAACCACTGAAGCAGCATTGATGACGGATGCTTTCTCTCCAATATGTGATCCACTTGCTGTAATAGACTCTCAACCCTCAGTTTGGACTAAATAGTGAACATTGTGTGTGATGAACTGCGTGGGATCGATGCAGCTGATGCGTTCTCTTCCTTTAATGACTTGGGAAGACATTTATTAAAGGCAGCAGACAGGAAATCGATCCTAACCAGGCTGCAACCACATTACTGCTTCACCCACGTGTGTGCATGTGTTTGTGTGTGTGTGTATAGCAAAATATATATATATATATATATATATATATATATATATACATATATATATAAGGAAGAAGAGAAAGTGCTATGTTATGATTTGCTGCATTCAATGGCTAGTAAAAGCTGAATTTTTTTGTCTGTTAAAAAAACTGAAAATACTAATAAAATAAATAAAAACAATTTAAAAAATTTGGAAAAAGGTTTTGTGACTTTGCGCCATCACAAGTTTGTATCACTTTGTCATCCTCTCTTTGCTATTTTGTAGTCATTCTCTAGTGCTCATCACACTTTGCATAGCAAATACAAAAAACACTGCCGTGACTTTAGCCTGTAATTGGTTGTTTATCTCCAAGAGTCAGTGCTTGAGAATACCATATCTCCTGACGACAGCGCACAACTCCAATACTTATAAAAATGTGCCTGCTAGCAAACACAGCAGCAGTTAGATGAGACATCTGTGTGTCTGTGTGTTTTCATGGAAGACACTTGGGCTCTGCAGTAAACACAAATCTCCTATTAACACACCACATCTCTAAAACACGAAATTCAGCTGGCGGTGAAAGATCTGTCGTCAGCCCGCATCAGGCTGCAGGGGAAATATTTCACACACACACACTATGACCTGCGCAGGCACGCACTCTCACCCTGTGTGTGTATGTGTGTGTGGTCAGATGAGGGTAATATCTGCTGACTGATGATAGTGACGACAGGAAGGTCCTGAAGCAGCCATCACTAACTGGACTGTAAACACAAGGAGAGAGAGTGGAGAAGGGGGGGGTGGGCTCTTGGGTAAATATGTGCATTGATTAATTGATTGATTATCATCACATTACTGATGTCAGGTTGTCGTGGTGACAAGCTGCAGCTGTTGAGTTTGTCCAGAGCAGGTTAAATGTGAGAGTTGTTGCAGAACAGTGTGGTTTGTGTGTAGGATCCAGTTTGGATTTGATTCTTATTGATCCTCTTCTCTCCTCTATTGCACATCGCCAGAACATGCTTCAATGATCATTTCCTTCGTTTTGTTTGATTTTTGAATGATTGTTTTTTCTGTCGTCTTTCTCTTTATCATGCTATTTATTTTTAATGTAACTTTGCAGTAACTTTTATTTTTTGCAGTCACTTTGTAGTGATGCAGTGACTTTGTGTGGTTATTTCATGCCTTTTGTGGTTTCATATTTTCATTTTATTGTTTGTGTGAGGTAACTTTGCAAATGTTGTGATTTTGATTGATTTTTTGATTATGTCAGTAATTTGTGACCTTAAATATTTTTTTCTGTAGTTCTAGGGCAATTTACTATTTATTTATTTCTACTACTATATTCACTTTGTGTTTCTTCCCAGTATTATTATTATCTTCATGTTTATATTTTGTATGTGTCACGTTCATTTTCAGACCAAGCAGTTTTCTTGGCTATAGTTTATGTTTGTGTTGTCCTTGTTTTCTTGTTGTTTTAATTTTGTGTCTTATTCTTTATCTTTTAGAATTCCTGGTAATTAATTAACTATATGAAGCTTCATAGACGTAAATCAAAATCAGAGGAAATCTTGAAAAAGCAAAGCTCTGAATGGCTGGTTTTGTGGTTAAATCTCCACAGTGACCACTTTGAAGGCAAAAATGTATGTGTTGTTATATGTAGTCATTCCAAGAGTTAAAAACCCCCCATAAATAAATACAGGAATTAACTGAATGCAGTAAATGAAGTGAATGCTGTTGTCATCTGTCAGAAAATCCTGACTTTAATTCTAAAATGTTTAAATGATACTAAACAAAAGCAAAATTCAGCATTTATTGATTTGAAATGACAAAACTTTATAAAATTTCCCACTTAAAAATCCATTTACACACAATTCAGAGTAATCCTCGATGTTTTTAATGGAGAAATAAAAAAAAAGTTTATGGCTGGCTAATACACGCACCCGTATACACACACGTGTAGAGTCATATTGCACTGACACAGAGTGCAGGGCAGCGCGGTGTGTTAAAGTGTGTTAACCACATTAAAGGAGCTGTATAATGTGCAGCAGCAGCCTTCAGGAAACCCAAGCTGCTCTAAAAGTCACATTATAAATTTTTGATCAAATTGAGGATATTTTCCAAACGGCTGAAACCCGACGCCATATTTTCAGCCTCTGGTTTCCTTGTTCTTTTCTTGAAGGAGCCGCGGCCGGCATTAATGCGGCCTCTCTCCGGTTTCTGTTTGTCGCTTCCCAGCGTTCGTGTCTAAAAACTGGTGATGAGATTTGCATTGAGCGGAGAGGCACTAAAACCATCAAACCCACCGCCGTTTGGTCGGCAGGATGGCAGGATGAGAGAGGGGAATGTAACCAAAGCTTCCAGATCTGTAATCGCCTTACACACACTCACTGTGATGGATAAATAGACTGCACACACACTCAAGAGATGGACACATTAACTCACACCTCAGTCTCTCACGTTACATCTCGCTTTACATCCTAGCTTTTCCTTTCTATCTCCACCTCTTCCTCCTCTTCCTCTTCCTCCTTTCTGTCTTTATCAGAAAGTTACTTTCATGCCTTTCAAATCATTAAAATGTTTGTTTTGCTTCCACATTTGGCTTCATTGTCTGGCTGCCTCTCTGTGACTCACAGTGAGGTCAGCGGTAAAACAAGCTTCAATTACAGCTCGGCTCAGCCTTACAAGAAACAAACTGTAAAGAGGTGAAAGGTCAAAGGTTGAGGCACAAGCTGTTTCCTACTCCTTCAATCCAGACGGACATCAGAAAGAGGTTGCAAAGGCCCGATCCTGGTTCAGAGACCAAAAACGGGGAAAAGAAATCCAGACTTTTTGCTGATGGAACACATCTGACAAATCCCCTGGTACTTGGTAGCAATTTTTTTTACTAATATTGAAGGTTTTTTGCTTTACAGTATAAAGCACATTGAGATGACTGCTGTTTTGAATGGAGCAATCCAAATATGTTCAACATATCAGATAATAATCCATCTATTCATTTTCTTCCATTTATCAAGTTATACGGTATACCCTGCTTTCCGCTACATCCCAAAGCAGGGTATACCCTGGATAGGTCACAATTCTTTCAAAGGACTAACACAGAGAGACAGGTAACTATTCATGTTGACATTCACACCTACACAATTTTGAACCACCAATTAAACTGATACGCATCTCTTTAGACTGTGAGACATGCAGCTCTTGCTGTAAGGCAAAAGTGCTAACCACCGTAATCTGACTTCTGGCTTGTTATGAACAAGGCCTTTATGTCCAAACTTTCAAAGTAATCTCTGTTGAGATGGAAATCTAAGACAGCTTCGGATGATCAGTGACTTCTTAAAAACAGAGTGTATTTGATGGCTTGAGGGTCGACTTATTGGGTCGAGACAAGTCCTCTTTTTTCCAACCAGCAGGACAACTCAGATTGATTAAAATTTTTTTTGTATATTTTGGAAAGAGACTTTGTATGTCTTTTAACAACATTGTATTTATGAATTATTGTTCTGGGAAACTCAAATTGGTGAATACCTTTCCAAGTTTACCCAAGACCACTGTTCTAATTCCAGCTCAACTTGTCCTTTGTCAGTGAGGCGTATATCTTAACCCAAGCCACAACTGTTGCTAAACGGTGCACTATTGCTGCAAGATCCTCACAGGGAGTTGGTGTTTGGAGGATCTCCTGGCTGACATGCTTACAATTTATGCCACCAACACTGCTCTCGTCTCTTAATTTGAATTTTTGTCTCTAAAACTGAAGTGTTATCTTCAAGCATGCACTATTGCTGCAACTAGTGTATCACACAAAGATGAGAATTCAATGGATTTTCATATGGGTCAGCACCTCTGTTATTAATTTTGGCATTTTTTTAAAGTCTTGCTATACACTGTTTCCTGTAAACAGAGCTAAAGCGTTGAACCAGCAACATCAGCTAAGTTACTGAGTTCATTCTTTCATCATCAAACAGAAAGAAAAAGTCCCTGCAAGACTAAACAGCAGTTATGCGCACACCTCTCAAATCAGGTTGTTTCTGTGACAGATGTGTAAAAACGCTGTATGTGGATTGGGTGTTAATTATGTTTAATGTACAGTTTGATAACTTGGGCCCTGTCCAACACACAAAAACTATAGATGCAAACTATGGAACAGTATTTATAATAAAGTTATAATAATAATAATAATAATAATAAAACAAAAACTCTCATAAGTTATTCTTTCCAGCAAAACATGCCACGTGATTGACTAACTGAATAACTACTAAAAAGTGTCCTTAATGATGTATAAATAAAGTTGTCCCTGTATACTGCATAAAGTTGGTATAGTATGATTTAAACACTAGGTGTACAATCCTCTTGCCTTAATTTTGCACTTTTGCAGTTTTGTCACCTTTCTCTGTGGCATTTCCTATTTTCATAGAAATCTAGCTCTCCCCTTATTCTTCCTCCTTTACCCCATCCATCAGAACACTTACTTCTGCGCTGTTTTCATCTTTCTTTCTCCCCCTTTTCCTCCCTCCCTTCAGTGCCACTGTGTTTATGTTTCACTTCATATCGAGTTGTTCCTCTGCTGGTATCAATATTGTTCACTGCCTGCAAATCAATAACCAGGAATAAAAACTTTACCGACCCAATCAATTACGCCCACTTCATTTTCATAACTCGAATCCATCGTCCTCATCATTGCGACAACAGCCTGATGATCAAGCCAGTCCCCTGGGATACATGTACACCCACCCCACCCTTCCCTCCATCCTCAGGCTCCATCCCCACCCAGTATACCACTGCATTAAAACCAGAATTGTTAATGGGATATCAGATTCTGCGATGATGGACGTTACAATGAGACACTTTGAGAAAATTCGAAGGCCAGATCGGTTTACCTCTAAAACAATGGGATGGGATCAATAACAATATTTTCCCTGGAAAACAGCAGCCTCTTCCCCATCTTCCCGCATACCCCTCATCCATCCACTTTAAAAGCCCCTCCACATTCATTTTTAATGATGGGAGTGGTGGTGGGGGTGAGGGGTTGGGGTAAGGAGGTGGGATGTATGTGTGTGTGTGTGTGTGTCTGTGTGTGTGTGGGAGTGTTAGCAGGTTGCGCGGTTAGCGGCGATGTTGGATGGCAAATACACTGACAGCTGTGCTGTGTGCTGGGGCAAAGATGCCGTTTGGGTCTGATGGGAAGGAGGAGGGGAAGGTCAGTGTCAGTGGCTAATTGGTTCCTTGGCTGTGACACTCGATCCGGCTGATCCAATCAGAGGCGTCTGAGAGAGGATGGAGACACGGAGTTGTACATTGAGGGTTAGATGAAGTAACAGAAACACTCTGTAATACGATGAAACCCAAACGGTAGCCTCAGAAATGACCACAGAGTTCAGTGAACTCTTCTGACTGACTCATCAACTCAATATTGCATGTTCGTAACAGTAATATGACATCATCTGGACTACTTCATCACATGCCAATGGAACAAGATGCTGCTAGGTTTATAGCAAATGCAACCGAACTGAACAACGCAATCAAATGTTTAACTCAAACCAAAGTCAAGTCAGAGTGAACCAAACTTAATCCCTGAGTTCAACACTGAAAAACAGCCAGTCAGATGCAGCTTTAAAAAAAAGTTTATACCCATCCAACCAGACTCCATCAACAATCTTGAGCTGCTGCCAGGTTTTAGTTTTAATTTATTTATGTTTTTGAGAGACCGTTCTCATTCCCAACACGTAACATACCAACTATTTGTCACATCCCGAGGCGTCTCTATGCTAAGCACCAGATTGTGGATGGAATCCAATAGAATGACGCTGCCGGTAACACACGTTCCAGCCGTGTGTTCCAGCCGTGTATTCCCTAACCTTAATCCTAACCCTAACCACAACCTTACCTGTATCAGATAGTGTTTTCCAAAGCAATTCATGATGACAAAGTAAAATAAATGTACATGTGTAGATTCATTCCAAATGGTTCTCATGTTTCCGAAAGCATAGCATACCGACCATTTGTCACATAGCGTCGGTATGTTACTTTTTGGGATGAGAACGTGTTGGTTTTGAGTACTTCAGAAAATCATGATTTTTTAAAATTTTCACTGTTCTTCAAAACTCCTGACAATAAATGAGGTATTTTATTCCCGTTATCTAGCTAACCCAGTTTGGATGCAACACGTTTCAAAGTGATGCATTACTGTAGTTTCATTTTTTGGTAACACAGTAATGTAATGCATTACTCAGGACCCAGAGTGATGTTAAGCTGAGTGCATGCCAACCCTAGCCCAGCATCCACAGACTGATCGTCAACAGGTAACAAAAACAGTGATGAGCAGTCTGGCTTGTAGCCTCCGTCTCTGTTTTTATGTTCTAAAGTAGAATCACTATGGTGATCACTCTGAAGTCTCTTTGGACTGGTTGTTTTATGTTCATTTGTAAACACTACAGAAAAGATCATACAAGTCCTTATTAGAACAGGATGTGTTAGTGTGTGGAACTGCAGCCTCAGGTTTATATAGCTAACTATGTGACAATGTGCTTCAGGTCATTTATGGGGTTACACAAAACAAGAAGTGTAATAAAGCTACAGTACTTTAAAGAAAAGTAATGAGTAATCTGTGATACAATGCTTTTTTGAGTCAACACTCACAACTGTGACTCACAGTAACAGTTTGGGGTGAGGCTGGCTGATTTGTATCAGACTTAAAGCCAATTCATTTTTTTTTCATAAGGAAACAATTAGAAAAGAAAACACATTTCAACCACTGTTTAAAAATGTTCAGTGCATCAACCTACAGTATGTACTGTTCCAAATTTCTGTCAACAGTTCTTGGAAGACATCTTTTGAAAGTCTGCTCTGACAGCATTTAAACAGCGATGAGGCATGAACACATTATGAAGCTGAGACACTCTGACAGACTCTTGAGTCTGTCAGCTACTCGACCTCGAGCTCAAGTACTACTGAAGAGGGGTCAGACACTGGAGAGTTGTACTTTGGGGCTCTTTGGCCTACACGAAATAAACTGCCGTTTTTGATCTGAGAGGTCAACGGGAGGATTAACCCACAAATGTAGTGATGACATCATTACTTCCTGTTGGTCAGCTGCCCCACACTTAACATCAAAAGAGGAAATGAGCTGGATGGATCCCCTAAAGTCATAAGGCCAACAAAGCTCTGACCTCTATGCGACCTGTGAACTGAAGCTCCTGTTCCTAAATAAGATGCTTTAACCTCAGTGAGAGGAAAAACAACAGAACCTTCAAGCACTGCTGAACACGCTGTCAGTCAACTCAAAACTTTGCTTGTTGATTCCACCTTCAACCTTCAACAGACTTTGATCAAATAAACACTCTTGGTCCATCTCAACCACACCAAAGTAAATAGCTTAAAAGCTGCTATAAACTAACCTCTGTTTATCTTAACTCAACTAATGATTAGATAACATAAATTGATGTAAACTTCAACTCAGCTCTCAGAAGTTAACTTAAGTGAATTCCTCATATTAACTGAGATTTAATATAAACTAAAATCTGAGGTGAAAGCAAAACAAACCAAAGTTATTTTTTTTTATTTGAATGAATGAAATTCATCAAAAAATAAACTGAATGAATGAATGAATGAATGAATAAAATAAATTAGTCAGTGACATCAGATCAGACTACACAAACACCCAAACACACAAAGACAGCAAGTGATGAAGGGCAGCTTCTTGCCGATGTTCTGGTGATTCTTAATTCAATTCAATTCAATTTTATTTTAATTCAATTTTATTTATATAGCGCCAAATCACAACAAAAGTCGCCTCAAGGCGCTTTATATTGTACAGTAGATCACACAATAATACATACAGAGAAAAACCCAACAATCATATGACCCCCTATGAGCAAGCACTTTGGCGACAGTGGGAAGGAAAAACTCCCTTTTAACAGGAAGAAACCTCCGGCAGAACCAGGCTCAGGGAGGGGCGGGGCCATCTGCTGTGACCGGTTGGGGTGAGAGAAGGAAAACAGGATAAAGACATGCTGTGGAAGAGAGACAGAGATTAATAACATATATGATTCAATGCAGAGAGGTCTATTAACACATAGTGAGTGAGAAAGGTGACTGGAAAGGAAAAACTCAATGCATCATGGGAATCCCCGGCAGCCTACGTCTATTGCAGCATAACTAAGGGAGGATTCAGGGTCACCTGGTCCAGCCCTAACTATATGCTTTAGCAAAAAGGAAAGTTTTAAGCCTAATCTTGAAAGTAGAGATAGTGTCTGTCTCCCGAATCCAAACTGGAAGCTGGTTCCACAGAAGAGGGGCCTGAAAACTGAAGGCTCTCCCTCCCATTCTACTTTTAAATACTCTAGGGACAGCAAGTAAGCCTGCAGAGCGAGAGCAAAGTGCTCTAATAGGGTGATATGGTACTACAAGGTCATTAAGATAAGATGGGGCCTGATTATTTAAGACCTTGTATGTGAGGAGCAGGATTTTGAATTCAATTCTGGATTTAACAGGAAGCCAATGAAGGGAAGCCAAAACAGGAGAAATATGCTCTCTCTTTCTAGTCCCTGTCAGGACTCTTGCTGCAGCATTTTGGATTAGCTGAAGGCTTTTCAGCGAGTTTTTAGGACTTCCTGATAATAAAGAATTACAGTAGTCCAGCCTGGAAGTAATGAATGCATGAACTAGTTTTTCAGCGTCACTCTGAGACAGGATATTTCTAATTTTAGAGATGTTGCACAAATGGAAGAAAGCAGTCTTACATATTTGTTTAATATGTGCGCTGAAGGACATGTCCTGGTCAAAAATGACTCCAAGGTTCCTCACAGCATTACTGGAGGCCAAGGTAATGCCATCCAGAGTAAGAATCTGGTTAGATACCAAATTTCTAAGATTTTCAGGGCCGAGTACAATAACCTCAGTTTCATCTGAATTAAGAAGCAGCAAGTTAGCAGCTATCCAGGTCTTTATGTCTTTAAGACATTCCTGCAGTTTAACTAATTGGTGTGTGTTACCTGGCTTCATGGATAGATAAAGCTGCGTGTCATCTGCATAGCAGTGAAAATTTATGCTATGTCTTCTAATGATGCTGCCTAGGGGAAGCATGTATAATGTAAACAGAATTGGTCCTAGCACTGAACCCTATGGAACTCCATAATTGACCTTAGTGGGTGAAGAGGACTCTCCATTTACATGAACAAATTGGAGTCTATTAGATAGATATGATACAAACCACTGCAGTGCAGTACCTGTAATACCTACAGCATGTTCTAATCGCGCTAATAGGATATTATGGTCAACAGTATCGAACGCTGCACTAAGGTCTAGCAGGACAAGCACAGAGATGAGTCCACTGTCAGAGGCCATAAGAAGATCATTTGTAACCTTCACTAAAGCTGTTTCTGTGCTGTGATGAGCTCTGAAACCTGACGGAAACTCTTCAAATAAGCCATTCCTCTGCAGATGATCTGTTAGCTGTTTGACAACTACTCTTTCAAGGATTTTTGATATGAAAGGAAGGTTGGAGATTGGCCTATAATTAGCTAAGACAGCTGGGTCTAGAGATGGCTTTTTAAGTAAAGGTTTAACTACAGCCACCTTGAAGGCCTGTGGTACATAGCAGATTATTAGAGATAGGTTGATCATATTTAAGATCGAAGAATTAATTAATGGCAGGACTTCTTTGAGCAGTTTTGTAGGAATGGGGTCTAAAAGACACGTTGATGGTTTGGAGGAATTAATAATTGAAGTTAACTCAGAAAGATCAATTGGAGAAAAAGAGTCTAACTTAACATCGATGGTACTAAAAGTAGCTGTAGATAATATTACATCTGTGGGATGATTATTGGTAATTTTTTCTCTAATGATAAAAATTTTATTTGTGAAGAAGTTCATGAAGTCATTACTAGTTAACGTTAAAGGGATGGTTGGTTCAAAAGAGCTCTGACGTTTTGTCAGCCTGGCTACAGTGCTGAAGAGAAACCTGGGGTTGTTCTTATTTTCTTCAATCAGTGACGAATAGTAAGATGTTCTGGCTTTGCGGAGGGCTTTCTTATAAAGCAGCAAACTATTTCTCCAGGCTAAATGATGATCCTCTAAATTTGTGACACGCCATTTCCTCTCCAGCTTACGAGTTATCTGCTTTAGGCTACGTGTTTGAGAATTATACCATGGAGTCAGGTACTTCGGATTAGTGAGGAGGTAAAATTATTAACAAGATAATCGACCGCTGTTGGAGTAGCGTTCAGATAGCTGCTCTGCTCTGTGTTGGTACAGGGCATTGAAGATGATAACAGTGGGTGGATTATATTCTTAAACTTAGTTACAGCACTATCAGAAAGACATCTACTTTGATAAAGTCTACTCTCCACTGCTGTGTAATCAATTATTGTAAATGTAAATGTTATCAGGAAATGATCAGACAGCAGAGGGTTTTCGGGAAACACTGTTAAATGTTCAGTTTCTATGCCATATGTTAAAACAAGATATAGAGTGTGATTAAAGTGGTGAGTGGGTTCTTTTACATTTTGAGAGAAGCCAATTGAGTCTAATAACAGATTAAATGCCATGTTGAGGCTGTCATTTTTAGCATCTACATGGATGTTAAAATCACCCACAATAATTATTTTATCTGAGCTGAGCACTAAATCAGATAAAAAGTCTGAGAAATCAGAGAGAAACTCTGTGTAAGGCCCAGGTGGACGATAGATGATAACAAGTAAGACTGGTTTCTGAGTTTTACAGCTGGCTTGGACAAGGTTAAGCATCAGGCTTTCAAATGAATTAAAAGTCTGTCTTGGTCTTTCGTTAATTAATAGGCTGGTGTGAAAAATTGCTGCCACACCGCCCCCTCGGCCTGTGCTTCGAGGTTTCTGGTAGTTAGAATGACTCGGGGGTGTTGATTCATTTAAACTAACATAATCATCCTGCTGCAACCAGGTTTCTGTAAGGCAGAGTAAATCAATTTGTTGGTCAATTATTAAGTCATGTACTAACAGAGACTTGGAGGAGAGAGACCTAATATTTAATAATCCACATTTCACTGTTTTACTTTTGGTTCAGATGTGGATACTGTATTGTTCTTTCTTTTTGATTTTTTATGTTTAAATTGTTTATTGCTGGTTTTTAGTTTGTTTTTTGTCCGTTTGGGAGCTGACACAGTCTCAATGGAGATGGGTTTTTGGGGGGGTAGCAGGAGGAGAGAAGCTGCAGAGAGGCGTGTAAGACTGCAACTCTGCTTCCTGGTCCCAACTCTGGATAGTCATATTTTGGGGGGTTTAATAAATTGGTCCATATTTCTAGAAATGAGAGCTGCTCCATCCAAAGTGGGATGGATGCCGTCTCTCCTAACAAGACCAGGTTTCCTCCAGAAGGTTTGCCAATTATCTATGAAGCCCACATCGTTTCTGGGACACCACTCAGACAGCCAGCAATTTAAGGAGAACATGCGGCTAAACATGTCACTCCTGGTCTGATTGGGGAGGGGACCAGAGAAAACTACAGAGTCCGACATTGTTTTGGCAAAGTTGCACACCGATTCAATATTGATTTTAGTGACCTCCGATTGGCGTAACCGGGTGTCATTACTGCCGACGTGAATTATGATCTTACTGGATTTACGTTTACCCTTAGCCAGCAGTTTTAAATTTCCTTCAGTGTCGCCTGCTCTGGCCCCTGGAAGACAATTGACTATGGTTGCCGGTGTCTCTAGCTTCACATGTCTGAGAACAGAATCACCAATTACCAGAGTTTGACCCCCGGCGGGTGTGTCGCCGAGTGGGGAAAAACGGTTAGACACATGAACAGGTTGGTGGTGTACCTGGGGCTTCTGTTTAAGACTATGCTTCCTCCTCACCGTCACCCAGCCGCCCTCTTTCCCCAGCTGCTTGGGGTCTGCTGGGGAACAGCTAGCGGGGCCTACGCTATCTTCGGCTGCACCAGCTACAGGGGCCTGGCTAGCTACGGGTGAATGAAGGGTGCGAAGCCGAGTCTCCAATTCAGCAATCCTGGCCTCCAGAGCTGCAAATATGCTACATTTGTTACAGGTATCATTACTGCTAAAGGAGGCCGAGGAGTAGCTAAACATCTGACACAATGAGCAAGAAAGTGCAGGAGGGACAGGTGAAGTAGCCATGGTGCTAACGAGTCGGCTACGAGCTAAGCTAAGCTAGCGAAACAGTACAGAGACAGTGAGTGAATACTTTGGCTTACTCTGAGTGGCAAAATGGCTTCCTGCTGCAATGATCCTGTCAGCAATTAAAGCGAGTTTAACAGGTCTTTGTCTCACTGCAAATTACTGTGCACTGTGCTATTAATTTACTCTGTGTGTCTGCATGTGTGTGTGTGTGTGTGTGTGTGTGTGTGTGTGACCACCCTGCACGAATCCTGCTGAGGTGTTCAATGAAATCCAGCTGATCTAACCCAGAATCTTTTTCTGTTTTTGTCAAATGTATTCCTTGTCTAATATTACTTAGTGCTTGAGATTTGTCTGCTTGAATGTTCCTTTAAACTTGCTGAACATGACAATGATAACCAGTGTTTGTTGGCATACAAGTCAACCTATTTACCTACCAAGGGTCATTTCTGTCATTGTACTGTTATTATTGGGAAAACAACCCAGACATTCACACCTTAACTTACATCTTCATCCACCATAGAATCACAGGTTAACCTGACGTATGTCTTCAGACTGTGGGAGGAAACAGAGAAATATTACAGGCGCAGTGAAAACCTGGAAATTTCACACAGACCGGCTGTGACGCTCTGTGCTGGCCTGCTTAAAGGACATGAAACCCCCCCCCCCCAAAAAAAACAAATAAAGTTAATAAAATAAAAAATAGATTCAGAGTAAACAAGTACACTCAAAACAAATAAACAAAAAAAGAAGAAATAACTTTTCATAACTTTTAAATATTATGAAAATGATGCTCTGAATTGGCCTCGGAGACCTATTGAGCACTGCTGAGTGATTTCAAGTAATGATTAACAGTTTTGATTATTAAGTGTGTGAAATAAATTCTTGTTCTCACATTCCATACTTTGCCTCGCCTTTCTCGGTTCCACTTTGTTTTCCTTTCATTTCTCCTCCGTTACTTTTTCATTCTTTCTTTCCATCTGTGCCCTCTCCTTCTTTTCCTCCACTGTAACTGCTCTTTCTCCGTATCTCCACCACTTCGCTCTCCTCTCTTTCTGTAATTGCATCAGTTTTTTTTCTCCCCACTCTAAGATTTGATATGTTTCTCCTCCATAAAGTGTCTCATTAAAATTAATCACAGACTGTATTATATCGCTACCTGTGGTGAAAAATGACAGATTTGCCGATTGCTGCCGTTCAGTGAAGGAGGCTGCGTGTATGTGTGTGTGTGTGTGTGTGTGTGAGGGTGGGAGGGAAGGGTGAAGTCAAGATGGCGCTGTGCTTCATGTCAGAATTAGTATGTTCATATCTTTTTCCTGCATTTTACACTTCAGAAATCACATCCTCAACATCATCAGTCTTCTTCAGACGCAGCTACACTGCACTTTAATTTTATTTGATTATTTTTTTAAAAGAAAGAAAACGCTGATGGTTTGTCTTTTGAGTAGTTTCACCGTTAACAAAAGTGTACTGTCTGACACTGCCTTTTTAGATTTGTGGTCGCTAACGGCATCAGTGAACTACTTAAGTTAAACACAAAACTACACTAATACTCTGTGTTTTTACAGCAAATAAAATTGTTATTTTTTGAGTCTGTCTGTGTGTGCAGCAAGAATGTCCAGCATGGAGTGGCACTGGTCCCTTAAAGACATGCTTGCTCTAATGCCACTGATACAAGCTGCCACTTAAAAGCGATGCAGACATCAATGACTGAATAATTTTGACTGAACCACCGTAATTATATTTGATGCTAAAACTTTTATCCTATTACTTAAACCTTCTGTCAGTGATTCTAAATGGTATTACAATAGAAAATTAGACACTATGAAGGCCACATGCTCACTAACCTCTAACTTATAATTGGCTAACTTGAGCATGACAGTGAGCATGCATTTCATACCTCCATTTTGAAATACATTATGATCAAGAGTTTTCTTTTTTCTTTATGACGCAAAACAGGAGGTAGCATGGTGGCGCAGTGGTTCCCACTGTTACGTCACAGCAAGAAGGTCCTCCAGGTGCACTGGCTTCCCTCTACAATAGGATTAGGTTAATTCTATATTGCCCATAGCTGGGAGTGTGGACTGGCACCTGCTCAGCAGAAGAAAATGGATGGATGGCAATGATAAAAAACTGCTTAAGTTAGAGTGAGCCCAAAATGACTGTTTTCAAACACTTAACAATATAAAAAGTAATGAAACAAATACAAATGATATTGAGTACAGGTAAGTGAACACAAAAATATGTATCGTCATATATAACATATGACGATACGTATTACAAGAACAACAGTAAAAGCAGTCATGCTGACTGATTCTTTGAAATGGATTTAAATTCCCTCATCGAAACCAGTTCTGACAATTGCAACTCCTTCTGTGGATTGTTCCAGGAAACAGGGGCAGCGTATTTAAAAGCTTTTTTTCTTAATTGCGTTTTGACTCTGGGGACAAACATTTATATAAAATTATGAGAGTGTAGGCTACACTGGTTGTGGTTTTTACACATATAGACACATAGATAAGAAAGAACAAGCCCAAGCAGAGACTTATTGCTAAAAACCCACTAATGGGAAAGTCTGCAGATAAACAGAGAGAGCCATTTAGCAGCAGCAAAACCAGAACAGTGGTTAGCAACATGGCTAACACTAGCAATGCAACATCAAGTCCTAAGAATATTCTTTCAAACTTAAATGACACATGTCAGTAGTATGCCAGCTGTCTGGCTGTTCTAAAGTACTTTAATATCCCCACATCAAGTTGGGACAGATATTGCAACTGGACAGTGTAGTGGTAAGACTGCATACCTTTGGAGCGGGAGTCGCAAGTCGAGAAATCTGTGGGATAATGGCTTTCTGTCTTGAACTCTGTAAATACTTTTCTTGCTGAGTCAATTTGTTTTGGGTCACACTGAAAAAAAAAATATATGAAAAAATGTATTTCGCAAAACTTGGTCATACCATGTTACATGACGTGTTTCCTACTTTTTTGCAGTCATGTTGGCTAAAACAGCATAAATACAGAATTGAAAGAAAGATTTATTGGCAACTAATCTAAATATTGATGGTGCACTTTTCCCATGGCTATAACGAAGAACAAACACAGTATATCCCATAATCAAAAGTTAATTAAAAAATTCTGCCTACTAGTATGTTTTATGACTGAAGGGTTTCCATGTGCCCCCCATTTTATTCTTTTCTCTCAAAGAGTTTTATCTACCTCACATCAATGGCTATTTAGAATCACCAGCCAACCTGACATGCATGCCTTTGGACCTTTGAGGGGAGACGGAGCACCTGGAAGAAATCCCTGCAGGCAAAGGGAGAACGTACAAGTGCCACACAGAGAAACCCAGCAGGGGTTTGAACCAGGAACCTTCTTGCTGTGAGGTGACAGTGCCATTCACTGTCCTGTCCCAAATAAAACCATAAAAAAACATGCACAAATAAATCTGACTTCACTGAAAGTTTGTGTTTAGCACAACAAACACACAGTCCACATGTGATTTAAGCTAGTTTTGCAGTGTACTGAATTAAAACATTTGGATGATTATGGATTTAGTGGATCCAAATTTACTGCTGTAGGTTTTCCTCTGATTCCAGTCCAGACTGCATGCTGAGGCTGAATGATTTACAGGATGTTAGCAATACAAAAACAGTTTCAACCCCATCTTGTGAAGCTGAGGCACATTCAGAGATTAAATCTTAAAAAGTAAGAGAAAGAAAAGACGCTGAAGCAGCTTAAAGTAGTCTGGGAAAACACTGTTTAACCTCTGCTGACCTGCTGACTCCGATTAAAGGAAGATTCCAGCTATTCTTCTGTCAACCTGTTAGTTGCCTTGCTAGTCTCTTAACCCCTGATCGCCTCAACACACACGCACAGGAAATGCAGCCCAAAGACTCAGCAGGTAGATGTGTTTGTGTGTTTATGTGTCCTGCCAAGCAACTGACCTGCTGACTGCAAGCTCCACTAATTAATAGCTTTGTCTGTCTCTGCTGGCAGTCCAGCTACGCCTCTGATTGGCTGATAGGAGGAAGTAAACGTGCAAACAGTGGAGTTAGGGGCAAAAACAGCAGCTTTGTTTTGGGGGAAATACATTTGAGTCTTTTAACTAAAAATAGCTGTTTGTGTTTGCAGGTGAGCTATTGTTTCCTCCCTGTCCACCCTCCTTCCTTCCATCATTCAGTACCTATTGCCTTGCTTCTGCCCTGCATCTTTCGTGTCAGGGATGAAGTAACAAGGTCTATCTGTCATCCCTCTGTCAGCTTACACTCCCAGAACTCCAACTCCCGACAGGGATCGAAACGACAAGGAGTATATAATATCATGTTATGTTTGTTAGCAAATGTAAAAAGAAATACATCGTCATGGTACAATAACCTCTTAACCTTTTTTTGTAGTGACTTTATGCATTTTTGATCACTTTTGGTCTCTTTTTAAGTCACTTTACCTCTTTCTCTGGACTATTTTATCACTTAATGTCTCTTTTTGTTTACAACCAGCCATCATCACTAACCAGACCACTGGGTAGCATTACTATCTGTTCCTGAAGAACCTGAATTTGATAGCTTAAAATCTCAATTCATTTCATTTGACTTTACACCTTGTTAATTTTTTATACCTTAGGTCATTACCTTTTCCCTTTAATTTATGTTTGCTTTTATAACTTTTTTGTCATGTTTTACACTGTTTTGTCACATTTTATGTCTCTTTAAAACTGTTTTTGGTCACATTAAATGTCTTTATAGTTCAATTCATGTCCCTTGTTACCTCTTTTTTTGGTTTGCCTTTTTTATTCTCACTTATCACTTATCATTATTATTATTATTATTATGAGAAATGTCATTGACACATATCTCTTTAGTATAATTTTATGTCACTTTTGGTAACATCATCTCGAGTTATAGCCACTACATGTCATTTTATGTGAGACAAAAGGTAACATACATTTCTCTTTATTATAAACAAAAAAAAGTGTTATTCTGTGCAAATGTTAAAGATGAAACTGCCATATTAAGTTTCACTCTGTGGTGGTGTTTTTATGGCACTTGTGGTCATACGGTTTTCCTAGACTGTACACAACACGTGCTCCTACCTTTCCTTTCTATTTTTGCCTTCCCAGGGACAGTCTAAGTTTTATCTTCTCTCCTTCCCATCCGTTGTCCCTCCCTTTTGGTCTTTTTTCCCTCTTTCCCACAGCTGACTGATCAGCTGAGAGTCCTGACTGTGGCTGTAAAACCTCCTGCAGTCTCATTATTTGTTTCTCTTTAGTGTAGCTCCACCTGTAGCCCCTCAGTGTGTCTGTGTGCGAGGGTCTTCGGGGGTTAAGTCCACAGCCCTCCGGGTGTCTTGTCGTCTTTTGTGGCTGCAGACAAAGCTTCGTCCTGCCAGTCCTCTCTGGTCCTTCAGAGGTACAGCGGAGCGAGGACGCAACCCTGGGGCTGAGCTGTCAGTGTTTGACAAGCTCCCCTTTCACACTGAGAGAAAAACACTCGTTTGACATGAGTCCAAATAGCAGGGCCCTCATCATCATCATTATCTTCATCTGGGAATCATGAAGTACAAGGAGGTCCTTAAGGACCTGAAGGTTTGTTGGAAGCAAAAATAAATTCTACTAGACTCAAACCACTGCAGGATCTAAAAACTGCTTTTTGGCATTTTTTTTTTATGTTTGTGGAAACATATATAACAAAGATATACCAAGATAACCCAATGCCATCAGTTTTCTGTCCTCCGTTTGCATATTTAATGTTTGTTTAGTGTGTTCATATGATTCTAATAGAGCAGAAAGTACACATTATTTTTTTTTGTTTAATACTGAAAACGGAAGAAATCTAGTTTCTGTTGTTTGTCTGCTGTTCAACAGCATTGTTATAGAGCAGCTGAAACATAAGGTGAGGTGTTTTCTGATTAAATCATTTTTATTTGATTAAATACAAAATACATTTAATTAATTTAATTTTTACATTACATTTTACAAATATTTTTTTTAAATTAGTTCTTGTTTTAGACACTGTAGTTTTTCAACTTTAGGTTTCATGCATTTGAACTCTTCCCTCTTCTCTTCCAAACTGCAGACGTTTTAACCATAAATAGAAATGTGAAAGTCCGAAAAGTGAAACCAGACGGGGTTGCTGTGGAGGAATGTCCCACAGTGTTAAACCTTAGCGAGGCCGATAATCCTCTTAATGTCTGTTTTCTCTTCTGACATGTTAACCAGTCAGAACAACACTAATCCTCCTCTGGAGCACCACTGTTGCTGCTGAAAAACGTCAAGAAGAAAGAAGAAATGTGGAAAATGGCAAAGAAAAGAGAACGGACATGATAGTGGATGAGTGAGAAGAAGTGAAAAAGGAGAGGAGTAGAAGGAAGGTAGAGAAAGAAACAGTGATTGCAAAGGAGACAAAGAAGGAAGGAAGAGCAAAAAGCAAAATAAATGCAGACTTGCTTTATATTGCACACATGTATCTAGAGTCTTATAGAAAAAAGAATGAAACAAGTGAAACGAGTCACTGTAAACGGAAAAAGAAACAGAGGAAACAGGAAACCGGCTATAGGAAGAAAGAAAGAAATGGACCGACTGAAGATGTTAAAGAAGAAACCATAGCCGAAATTGTCCTTACCTTCCCATTTTTCTCATATACTTTCTCTCTTTCTTCTTACACATATATTGTTAATTTTCTCCCTTTCCTTCCATACTAGACTAATCTTGCTATTTTTCTACTTCCTACTTACTTTCCTCTCTTCGTCTTCATGTTATATCTTTACTCCTTTCATTATTTCTTCTCCTCCTCCCCTCCCTTTTGTGCTGATAATCTATACAAAATCACCACAGTGTCAGTGAGGGACACAGCATGAGGCCTCAGCCATCCACAGGTGGCTGCAGGGCTTTTTATTATTTTTATTCTTCAGAGGTAAAGCCTGGTGGGTGTTTAACTGATTACCTCTGCCAGCTTCTCAGACTCCGATCCATCTCATTGAAACCTACTGTACCTCTGAAGAAGAAACGAGTGCAGTTGCTAAAGATACCTCACCATCCGAGAGAGGGAAGGTGAAGAACAGATTTGGCCATAAGCCTCAGAAGAACTTTTTTTGTTGTTGTCTTTTTGCGTCTGAACAGACATGTTGATGTTTCCGTGGCACATGCAGAGCGAAGTAAAATTTACTCTGAGAAGCGGTGGTGTAAATATAGAGGAGGTTTGGCCCTCATCCATTAGAGATTCACTGAACCTATTATCATCATTCTGAGAGAGCAGTGTTTCTTTTAAATACTTTCTAGCTCAAACTAAAACACTTAAACATACTCATTTTGTTAGGAATGCTCTTCATTTTGCTAATTCCAGAAAAGCAGAATTGTTGAATTTTTTCAAATGGTACAAATTTTTGGAAATAAGTGAACTAATATATTCTAGTTAAACTGTTCATACACTGATAAGTGTCGGAGAACCAGCCTGGAATATTTTCAACAGTCATAACATAAGAAAAGAAGAATTACGGTTTTCCCCAAAACTTAGGAGATTACTCTGTTGTAGCTACAGATAGAAAATAGATAAAGCTGAAAAGAAAATACTAGAAACACAGACACTAATATAGAAAAAATCTAACACAATACAAATATCTTTCAAATAAAATGAATGGAAATAATATGGTTTAAGGTGGTAAAGACCTGTGTCTAATGCTAAATTCACTGTTTATTACAACCGTCTGGGGAATGAATACTCATATATATAAAATTATGTATCATTAGTGCAGCTATGAGTTTCTGGTCTTTCATTGTTTGATACACACTTTAAGGAGTTGGCTTTTCAATTTCTCCAGTAAGTATATTTTGTTAAAAGCCTGCTTTTCATGAGCCAGAATTAACATCCTATTTAAAATCTCTGTGAATTACCTTGCTAACCAGCTACCCAGCCAAGGCCATGTGACCACTGGACTGTTAAGCATGAGACTGCAATCTCACGTGTCCCTTTGTGGGCGTTTGTTATACTCACTTTTCTTAATTTCTTTGTGTCTTCATTTGTTTACTTTTTCACTTGCTGTTTGGTTTGGTTATTGCACCAAAATGACCAAGTTTACACCTACGTGGTTAAAATAGACCCTTTCACAGTGTTAACCCTGCACCTTTAAACAGGGCAGCAAAGTATACACAAAAGATGTTCCTTGCCCAACTGCTTATATCTGACAAGCTGAAAGTGAGACTTGTTAAATTGTCTCTGTGCCCACATGTCAAAGTTTGAATAGTAGGCTTTATTTTTGATGTCGACAAACACTGAAAGTGAGATGGCAGTTTGTTTATGGAGGGACACAACACCATTCAGGTGAGATACGTTTGAAGGCAGAGACTATGACAGGTCCTATGAGACTAACTGACAAAGAACAGAATTTGGGTTTTAAAAACTGGAGCTCAAATTTTCAAGTTTGTTGCTTCCAGCTTTTTGTGGGAGGCTTTTTATATTTTTTGATTATTAGAAATATGTAGCTTCAAATAAGTGTCTATAAAGTGAGAGTGTTATAAATTTTCCTCCATAAAGATATCTGCTGAGGGTTCACCTTGTGAAACTAGCTTATGAAGACAGCTCTAATAAGAGCATCATGAAGATATACAAGAAATAAAATGCATAAATAGCATCTTTTTGGGGGGACAGTTTATGTATTTAACATGTTGTACATTATCATAATCAAGATATTGCTAAAATCAATGAATCAGTGAAACCAATCTAAAAATACTTGATTTTTTCCCCGGTGTCAAGCTAGCTGCTAGTAGCTACATTTTTATCACTGTTTTGATGTTTTCAGTCACAGTAATGACTTGCTGTACGTAAACAGCACTGATGATAATTTGGAGTTTTATACATGTGTGATTGATAGATAATGTTCTGGTACCCTTGAAAGTATCCATGCCATTTTACGATCTTATCAGCTTGTCTAACTTAGGGTTGTGGGAAGTTTGTAGCCTATCTCGGCTGACACAGCATGAAAAGCCTTGTAGTATAAGTGCACAAGCGTCTAAACAAAGCATTTGGATCCCCTTGTTGCTGCAGAATCTCTTTCTAATCTAGCCCTTTTTCAGAGCAGCAAACGTCTTAATTTCAGAATTCTACTCATCTCGTCTGTTTCGTGAGGACATTTGGCCCGTTCAGCACAATGTAAAAACATGGGCCCTATTTGATCTCAGTAAATCGCCAATCTGTTTTTTCTTTTGTTCTATTTCTAGTTTAGTCCAAACAAATCTACTCTTCCCAATTTAAATAATTACCTCCAGAGTATAATCACAGCCAGCGCTGTAGACTAAACTCTGATGTCTTATTCTAGGTAAACTTGGAAGGTTCAGTGGCGTTCTAAAAGAAACATTCCCTCTTGTAGGATTTATGATGAATTCACGAGAGGACACAGAGTTCCAACACACGCACTCACTGCTAAAGTTCCAGGGTCAGCAAACACACATCTAGTCTGAAAGCGAATACTGCAGATTGCTCTCATCTTTCCTCCAGTCCCAACACGTCAATCAACACAGTGCAATTAGCTGAACCCCCCAGCACACACATGAACACACACACACACACACACACACACACACACACACACACACACACACACACACACATATGTCTGGTTTGCTATCCTCGTGGGGACATCCCATTGACATAATGCTTTCCCTAGCCCCTTACCCTAACCCTAACCATTAAAAATGAATGCCTAACCCTGACCCTTACCCTAAACCTAACCATAACCTAATTGTAACCCTGACAGTAAAACCGCATTTTGAGTGTGAAAATTGCTTTCAACCCCGAGGGGACCTGGATTTTGGTCCCCACGGTGCAGAAAGTCCCCACCAGGATAGTAAAAGTCAGATTTTGGTCCCCACCAGGATAGTACGAACCCGTACACACATACACACACACACACACACACACACACACACACAGACAGTTTTAAAAAAAGAAGATTTTATTGGATGACTTGACCCCCCTGTTCACACTATGGCTTGACCAACAACCATCCAAGGACACATGGAAACAAAAAAACACTTAACCATCAGGCACAGTTAAGTTAAAGTTTTCTGTTCTTTCTGGCAATCTTGCCAGCTCTTCATTGACCTACTACTTTATTTAATCTGAAAGAAAGTAGCAGAATGTTTATTTCTACTGACCTTGGTCACCATATTTCAGTTGAATAATTAAACAAATAATGCCGTTAGCGGTGTTGCCAGACTGGTAACAGTTTCCTTTATTTCTGCAGCAACAGGTCAAATGTAAATGAAAACAGGCTTAAAGTCATGTGATTTTTTTACTAAAGAAAATCTTCTGATTTCTGGAACTGTTACTGAGCAGAGATTTCCATGCAGTGACAGATTCATGCCTGTTTTTCCTGCACGAGGGCCCAGAGATCATAGTGTGCATTAGAGTACAGGCAATTACTGGAAAGTAAAAAAATAAAATAAATAAAAGTAAATGAAAAATAATAGCAGTTTTCAGAACCAGTTGCATCTTAGATTGATTATATATTTACTGGTAAAAAAAAAATATGGTCACGGTTAATCGCTTTAGTATCAAAGTCCTAGTCAGAACTAAAGCAAAGAAAACAAAGCCATTGATTTTGACTTGGGGTGTTGCCTAAAACAGAACATAGTTAGGAGGCACTTGTCTCTGTAACGCTTCTTGTCTGGGCATGGAAGCTAAAACAAACTAAGTGAAAGCCTCCACACATGCTTACAGCAAATCACAGCTCAGGGTTTGTGCTGTTTGGACTGTTGAGGTGTTGAGCTGTTGTTGAGTCTTTGGTTTGATACCATCCAGAGGGTTTCCCATAATCCATCACCACTACACACACACACACACACACACACTTGCCATCCGTCCATCATTGTTGCTTGTCTCAGGAGACATATCTGAGGTAATGGAGAACCATGAGGAATTAGCAACATTTGCTTTTTTGCTTTTAAACAAATTAGTTGTGGCTGGTAACAGAGATGCACGCACGCACACACGCACGCACGCACGGGCACACATTTGTTTTCACTTCTACAGGATTTGCTTTATAATTAAATAATGAAGTTGTTTTACTTGGGTTGGTATTTTTCTTTAATCGTGTATGCACCAAAAATTCAGATGAAAATAGTTTAGAGTTGTTATGTGTTAGCATTTGTACTTCTGATTAAGTACTTGATGGACTCCATAAGTTTGTTCGGTGCAAATCTTCCTCGATCTTCAAGCAGGTCCATAAATGCTGAACATGAACATGCTGAACCTGATAGCTGGCTCTTTATCAACATCCCTATGTTACTGCTGCTCATCAGTATACCTGACTTTAGTATGGGATCTTTACCCATCATCCAGCCTTATTTTTCTTTTCGGAGAAGTGAGCACCCTGGGCTTGTTCCCTTTATGTTGCTTTTGCTGATTTGAGATTCCTGTTATTGCTCAAATTCAGAATCTGTAATTAAGGTACTTTTCTCCTCTTGAAAAACAAAGCTTGATGTATTGTTCTTTTGATAGTAAGGTCACCTTGGGTCAAGTTGATCCCCTTTTTCACATATTGTTCCAGCGTTCCATAAAGTGTCAGAGAAGTATATCAGGGACATTCCCATTGTCCCTGATATACGTCCTGGACACTCCCAGGACATTGTTTAACTGGAAGCCTGATGTTGTGGTCATAAACGAATTCAATTTAAAATTTCATGTCAAAGGCTAGCTACTCCACTTTCAGAAAACTGTAACACTCCACCTCCACCACCAATAGGATTTGCCCTTTCCCAGATCAATAAACCTCTGATATCTAAAATATTATGGGTAGTCTGTCTTCCCAACAGCTCAGCTTTTGGCAATGTGTGTGTCTGTGCACGCTATTTATGCTTGATTACATTCTGAACCAACCTTGATAGTTAGTTAATGACTTAGAACTCCAACTTGGCTTCTAATTATATTCTGTAGTGGCCCTGAGAGATCAAGTGGACTGCAACTTAAGAAAACACCATCAGTAGAAAAACAAAAACAGCAAAAGCGTAAAACAAAAAAACCCCAGTGCATTTTCTGTTGTGTTTTGTGTGCTTTTGCAATGCTTTTCTATTTGCTGGTGTTTTCTTCAGTTGCAGTCTGCTTGACCTCTCAGGGTCACTATAATATTCACAGTGATATATTTCCAACAACCCATCACAAAAAAATATATATATATAAAAAAAAATAAATTGCAAAATGTCAGCAGCCAAAATGTCAATGTTGAGGCTCCAAAATTTGTTATTCAAAAACAGCGGGTGATGTCAGAAACTCCTTTGATTGATTATATACAGTGCATGTGCTGCAGGCATTTCATCACTGATACTTTTTCCTAATGAACAAACAAGTGCACAACAAGTGCCAAACGATAATAAGAATGATAATTATTACCTCCACCAAGGAGGTTATGTTTTTGGTAGAGTGTGTCTGTGTGTGTCATTATTCTGTCTCTAAATATGATAGCTCGAAAATTTGGGAATTAATTCTGATAAAACTTTGAAAGGGTGTAGAGTGGGGTCATGTTGACAGTTGCCTTACATCCACCTGTCACAGTCCGGCAGGGGCAGACTGTATGTGTTGCAAAAGAGGACTCAAATGCAGACCAAAACAGAAAGTGAAACGTGACGTGGATTAACAGAAAACGAGCAGTTTATTAAGGCTGGTAAAATAAATACAAACAAAGGGCATGGGTGAAACTAGAGCTGGGCGATAAAACGATAACGATATGTATTGCGAAATAACTTTTTCTCGATAGAAAAATTAAACTATTGCGATAGACCTCGTCTCTCTCTTGCTCTCTTAAAAAAAAGAAAAGAAGAACAGCCAATCCAAATTAAGTAGCGCAGCGCCGAACCAATCACAGCCGCAGCGTCACGTCACGTGACTTGTTACGTACAGCACAAGTGCCAAGCCGCACATTATTATTATTAGTAGTAGTAGTATTTCGTAGTGATGTGTCGGTCGTGAACGAAATGGCTCTTAGAGCCGGATCTTTGACGTGAACGACGCGAGCCGGCTCCTTATCGCGACCCGTGGGGGTTTTTTTTTCTTTCTTTCTCTCACCCTCTCTCTCGCACTTTATTTCCGCTTCACTCTGCATGCGAGCCTTGCGCTTTGCGCTGGGAAGAGGGGGGAGGGGCGGTAGTTACACTCGCAGTAGCACAGGAACAGAGCGGGAGGGAGAGAGAGAGAGAGAAAGAGAGCCAGGGACAACAACGTCACATTAGAAAGGTATAGTAATCATCCACAACTATTTTCAGTTGCGGATGATAAATGATTCAGAAAGTTCAGAAAGCTATACAACAAGGAGAGATTGAAAATTTCCTTTTTTTGATATTGACAAAAGTTAGTCAATTTTGTCTGTTCTTCTGTAAAACAAACTAAGATTTATTTTTAGAATTAATATTTTGTTTCTAAGTGGAATTGACAATTTAGTAGTCTGTTTTGTTTGTTCTATTTTGAAACTTAAACGCTTTAGTGGCTGCCTTTTGTGTAGTTTGCAATATTTGCCTTTATTTATCTGAAACTGAAGTCTCATGTTCCTTAAGTACATCTACCCTGTTGAACTTATTATGGGAAATAAATAGTAAAATCAAGACAAGCTGCTGATTATTTCACATTTTACTTGTGAGCAACGGCACATTTAAATCTTACAAATATAGTTATTTGGCTTATATCGTGATATATATCGTTATCGCCTGAAATGAAAAAAACATATCGTGATATGAAAAAATCTTATATCGCCCAGCTCTAGGTGAAACTAAACAATAACCTAAACTGGGTGAACTAAAACTAAAAACTGAAAAAAACCTTAAACATGGTGAACTGACATGGATGCCTGAAGACGTGACGTGGACATGCAGATGACCTGACAAGGAATGACTGAAAACACACGGACTAAATACACACAGGAGGATAATGAGGGAAATGGAAACACATGGGGAAACAGCTGACACACATGAACATAACGATGTCAGAAGGGGAGAGTAAAACTAAACACAGAACACAGGAACTCTTCAAAATAAAACAGGAAACATAATGAGACACAGACATGAGAACATGAACATGACAACATAAGACACACAGACATGAAACACATGAAGCGCAAGGGAGACTTAACAGGGGTTGAAAACACAAGGGGAAACTAACAAGCAAATTAACTTAGATAAGCTAATGAACTTAAACAAACCATAAACATCAAAATAAACTAAAACTCAAAACGCTGGGTCAAAAGACCCAGGATCGTGACACCACCAAGGTCTTCAAGGTCAACTTGATGACTTTTTGGTTCAAAATTGAAAAAATGCCTTAAAACTATGATTGTAACTGTGGTGTTTGTTATCAATACATAGAAAGTATATTATAAAAATGTTATATCATTTCACATTTTAAAACTGTTTATCTTCTTGCTATTGTTTGTATTCGCAACATACAGACATATAGGGAATGATATATGGAGATTCTAACTATCACTATACTTTGGACCTCTGACATCATTTTCAAGGTCAAGTAAGGTCAAACATTCATAAAATGTATTTTATCTTTAAAGCTGTGCTTAAAATGCTACTGCTTTTGTTAAAATTGGCAGCATTTAGAAAATTATACCGGAATATGGGTTTCTAAATATTGCAATATAGTTTGTCAAGAGAAAGAGAAAGAACTGCCTCGTCAGTTAGAAAGGAACTGTAGCACTATATAATAGGCTCAGGTTTTTCATATTCAGCTATTTAACAAATAGTCATAACAGTGTTTATGTTATAAAAGTAAACATCTGTCATGCCCTTAACAGTTTTTTTTTTACCGTGCTATAACTTTCATAAAGTATGTTTCAAAAGAACAAAGAAAACACAAATGAACATATACAAAATAAAAAGCGTCTTTCATAAAAGTAAATTCTGCCTTGGCAGACGTTTGCACTCTTGGAGTGTTTTTTCTTGTTGAATTTGTTGTCCACCTTGTACAGCAAAAAATGCACAAGAAAGTGGAAATAAAGAAACTGCAAAAATGTTCTTAAAAACAATTGAAACACAATCAGTGTATGAACTATGGTTGTGACTCCATGCACTGTCACCTTAGATGAGATGCTGAGCAAGCCATTCCTTGCTCTGACTTGTGAGATGTTCACATCCACCTCCATCCACCAAACTGGAAGTCCCTAAATCATTTTACAGTACACCACGAGCACACTCCACATTATAATTTAAACCCAGCCCATTCATCAGAACTCTGCCCCCATATTTCTGCCTGAGTAAAGCTGTCTGAAATCATAGAAGACTTGTACAGTGGCCGCCACAATGTTGACCTTTGACCCTGTTGATGTGCTGCATGGTGTTTATGAACAGGAAGTGAAACTTAAGTGAATTTAATAGCAGGACTGGGAATAGATGGAATAAAATGGCCCTCATCAATATTGATGCTGTTCTGTTAATTAGACTTCACATCTCCGACTCACAGAGACACACTGAGGGCACTGTGATTGGACAGCAGCCATCATCAGTATGTGTGTGTGTGTGTTTTAGGACAGACTGAGGGCAACGAGCATTGGACAACAGCCACTGTGTGTGTGAAGCACTGTGTTGTACGTAAGCGCAAATGCGTGTATGTGTGTGTCTGTGAAATCCTCCACACACTATGGATAATAAGGAGTTTTCTCCCTGTGTGTGCGCCAACTGAAATAAATCAGTGTGTACATGCTCGTGTGTGTTTGTGCGTATCCGTCGTTGAATGAATCCAGCCAGGTCCATCTGTTTGGCAGGAGACATGAATGTGAGGCCATCTGTGCTCTCACAGTGTATGTATGTGCGTGTTTGTGTGTGTGTGTGTCAGCCCTGAGGTGCAGTGTGTATGAGGCAGAGGTGATAAGAGCATACATAGTCACACACACACACTGTGATCCCAGCTTGTCCTGCATGAGAAGTGAGAACTTTGGATTTGGCGTCATTTACCCCAGAGTTGTAGTTAATGGTGTGAGTTTGTGTGTGTGTGTGTGTCCGCGTGTGTGTACGTGCACACGTGTTTAGTGTTTGTCAACTAGTATATGCTACATGCTGATGAAAAATGTTTGTTGAAAATCTTTATTTCATGAACAAACTGGACTAAATAAGCAGCAAACACAGTAGTTTTAGTCTCAGTTCAGTTCAACTCAGTTTTACTTATATAGCGCCAAATCACAGGCATTCATCTACATCATACCTTTACATTAGTAGACTGGGCTATCAAAAGGTGAACCTTTTATTTAGGATGAATTTATTTAGGATGAAACAGAACACACAAGTAAGGATAAACACACACACTCAGACAAAGTGCAAAGCCGAGGGCAGGCCTATATATGCACACAGACACATTGAGGGCTAATCATGGGAAAGTTGGGGAAAACAAGGTACAACTGAATCCAATCAATGATGCGATGCGAGGAAGTAAAATTGAACAGAAAATACTAGAGATAAATGACTATCAAAGTGAAAGAAAGAGATTCGTTAGCAGAGGAAAGGACTTGACAAGAAACAGGATGACATCAGGAAGGCAGACCTAATACATAAAAAATCAACGAGTCAAATTCAATTCAATTTAATTACAATTTATTTGTGTAGCACCAAATCACAACAATACTTCCCTCAAGGGGCTTTATATGGTGAGGTAAATATCCTAAAATAATACAGAGAAAAGCCCAACAATCAGACAACCCTCTATGAGCCAGCACTTGGTCATAGTGGGAAGAAAAAAAATTCCTTTTAACAGTAAGAAATCTCTGGGACAACCAGGCTCAGGGAGGATCAGCAATGTGGACAAAAAACACACTGTGAGTGTTGTATAAACACATGGTGAGTGAATAAAATGTAAGTGAAGAAGAAACACGCAGTGCATCATGGAAAGCCCCCAACAGCCTAGGCTTATTGCAGCATAACTAAGGCATGTCTTGATGCATGCACCATCCTACAGGTATCCTACAAAAAAGTTGATTCTGTTCATCTGGTGTTTTTTCCTACTGAATATGTGGCATCCAGATAAACAGAATCAACATTTTGTCATGACTAAGGGGCTTCAGGGTCACCTGATCCAGCCATAACTATATGTTTTATCAAAAAGTAAAGTTTTAACCCTAATCTTGAAAGCAGAGATAGTGTCTCTCTCCTAAATCCAAACTGAGAGCTGGTTCCACAGAAAAGGGCCTGAAAGCTGAAGGCTTTGCCTCCCATTCCACTATTAAATACCCTAGGAATACAAGAAATAATGAAAAAATAGTCAATCAGTTTCAGGATGTATTCAGTTCATTTCAGTTTGATGGTCAGCCGTATTGATTGGAATTGGAGGAAGAGGCACAAGCAGTAAAAGATAGCCTTTATGACAACACAGCATCCTGAAAGCACTCAAAGCATCATTTAAGAATATCTAAAACATGTTTTTGAGTTCACTGCTATGCTACTAATAAGGATGAAACTTTCTGCTGCAAAGGGTAGTGATACCAGTTGGCTGATATAAGATTTAGAAAATATCCAGCTAGAGCTTGAAAAGCATGGAAACAGTAATTTTATCTGCTGGATCTGTTTTTGCACTTTTATAACTGTTGCTACTTATCTGTATGTACTTTGAATTATAAAAATGAGAAGTGGTTCATAACTGTGGTTTAAAGTAGCCTGTTGCTTATTCTTAAATTTGTTGTGCATGTGCTTTTAAATGTGTTAAGTTTAAAGGTGTTTACATGTTTAGTAGTCATAAAGGATTGTGTCTTGTACCACTCTTTAAAATGTACATTAAATGGGTCTTACTCTGTGGGAATGTATTTTCTCTCTCACTATCCCTTAATTGGAATAAAAGTTAGGTTCTTAATTTTTTTTGCTTGGCAATAATAAGCAAAGAAATTACAAAATGGAAGCAAATTATGACAAACACGCATGATTTATAGTAAAAAAAAAAAAAAACACTTTACAAATATATGTTGGAGAAAAGTCAAAGCAGAGAGCTTTAAGTGGCTTGTTTAGTAAACTTACTTATGTAAATGATGTTTATTTCAGCATTCGGATTTTAGCTCCTTATGCAAAATACTTGGTAATATCTTGGTAATATTCTAAAAACAGACATAAGAGAAGAGAAGCTGAAGATAAGAATAAGAGCAGAAGATGAAAAAAAAATGATGGCAACAAATGAGAGAACAAAGAGATGGAAAGAATGAAAGAAAAGTTACAGTAAAGAAAAATAAAGTAATGGAGATGAAGACAAAGTGATTCTTAAAGGTCGGTCAAGTTCATCTATGAGATTAGAGCACTTTCATACCCACACACATTTATAGTTCCATTCTTATGAGGACAGTTGTTGACATAATATATTCTGAGGCCCCAGACCCTAAACCTGGACCCCAAAACCAAGCCTGAATCCTCAAACCATCTTAGAACTGAAAATTGTCCTCACAAAGATAGATGAACACGAACGCACACAGTCTCCCAGCTGGTGGGTCAGGAAAAATAAACACTTCCAGAGTTTATTTTGTCAGTGATCTGAGCTGAAGGAAGATTTGGATGAACATCACATGACCTGTGTGTGTGTGTGTGTTTGTGTGTGTGTGTGTGTGTGTGTGTGTATGATGAAATCTGTTCTTGAGAATAAACACACACTCAAAACGTAACATACACACATGGGAACAGCTGGTAAGCAGCTATACACATTTTCTCAAGAACCTTTGAGGTGCTTGTATAAAACATGATTTACACTTTTTGATATTGATATAGAAGTGGACAGAAGTGGACACGCACCTCCTCACCCAAGAGTTTTTCCCCTTTATACTGACAACTCTAAAACTATGAAATAACACATAAGGATTTATTACACATATGGAAGTAGGAAAAAAGAAATTGATACATGTTGTACATTCATTGTAGTAGACACTGTTTGCCTTGATGACAGCTTTGCATGATGTTGTCAATATGTTAACCAGCTTCATGAAGTATTCACCTGCAAAGGCTTCCAGATAACAGGTGAGTCTTGTCAAAGGTTAACCATGGGAAATTCTTCTTTAGAACAACCTGCATTGAGCTGGTTTTCATCAACAGCAAATAGCCCTGTTAGGCTGCAGCAGTAATCCATGTTATGGCAAGAACCACTCAATAATGACACTGAGGTCAGTCAGTCCAGAACATTACAAGAAAGTTTGAAATGCTATGATGAACGTGATTTTGATGAATAATAAACCTCAAAACAAAGGGTTCCCTCTGGTGCAGAGAAGTTTATTAAAGTTATCAGTCTCAAAAATTATTAGTTATCACATTTGATATGAACCCAGAGTTCAAGCAGCAAATACATCTTAGGATCAGTTTTTGCGTAGATTGTGAAAAAAATGGCTTTCATGGTTTAACTGCAGTAAGGAAACCACTACTGGGTTAAGCCAAGAGGAAGAAGAGAGCTGGTGGGAATGTCATGGTCGTGGGTATTCAACATTTTTCATGACCCATGACCATCTCCTGTTTTCTCAGTGTCCATTAAGTCTCAATTTCTGTGGGAGATCTCATCATGTTTACTTATTTCCTGTCTTATTTCAATAGTTTCTTGTCTCATGTGCATTGTATTTAGTTTTGTTTCCCTTGTCTTGTTTTCCCAATTAGTTTCAGCCGTGTACCTCGAGGTTTCCCATTTCCCTAATTACCTTGTGTGTATTTATAGTTTTTGTCTCCCCTCAGTTCTTTGTTGGCAAGGAACATGAGAGATGAGATGGTCATTTCACAGCTCAGACTTGGACACATTGGGTTAAAGAATACATTATTTATAATAGGAACACACCATAAATGGGACTGCGGTGGTGAGGCTGAAAGAAAATAACTGATCCAAAAGCTCCGTAAGAAGAAAATGAAATTGATTTCTTTCAAAATAACTCAAGAATTTAGAAGCAAGCTCTTGGACTAAATTCCAATAGCTTTGTTATTCTTCACACAGATGAGCAGTTGAAGTATTTTGAGTGCCAACTGAGTTTTCTGTTTTGAAAAACATTCATCCCGCTCACATGAAGCAGTGTTTGATAGGATACAGACTGTTGCCACAGGGAAATTGACTTTCTTCCACACAGGCTAAAGAACTAGGTTCTTTCAACTCTTCATTCTCCTGTAACTACTTCATCTGGGTTTTGCTATACCTTTTTCCTGATCCCCACCTTCGCCTGCCTCAGTGACAGGTAGCCACCTACCTGAGCCCATTCCCACTGTTTTGACATTCTGAAAGAGAAAGTGTGTTCCTCAGCAACGCTGTTTGTCATCGCTGCAGCAGCAGGCCAACCCCTCAAGCCTTGTCACAGCGTTTGCAGCAGTAGCCCGGCACCCAAGCTCTTCATCAGTCTTCCCACCTGGCCATGTTCACTCTAAGGTTCTTGGTTGCTTGATGCCAAGTCCTAGCCTGCTTCCAGGGTAACCAGAAGCAGGACCATGTCTGCTCCTGTACTGAGGATGAGGTAGGTGCTAGGTACAATAGGTCTGCTTCTGTAGCTGGTTCAATCTATGCCATGACTCCCAGAACTAACCCCAGACACTGGGGTTTGAGCCAGTAACATAGTAGACTGAGCACCCTGCACCCATTCCAGTTCCAAAGGTGAAGCCGACCAGGTCACAGCCCCAGCTTCCACGGTTGTTGGTTTGGCCTGCAAAAACTGAAAGTCCTGTGGATGTGCCTCAGCCAGGACTGATCTCTTTGCCAGTGTCTTCCTTTTTTGTGCCCGTTCTTTAGCCATCACAATTATTGTCTGAAGGCCAAGAAAGATGCCCAAAGGATTTACTTTACCAAATGGATCATCATGGTCCATTTGATTGACCTTTATTATTATTATTTATTTATTTCATTTTATTTTCAGTTGTTACAGATGGGACAGGCATGACTGGGGGATAGGAAAGAAAGAAAGAAAGAAAGAAAGAAAGAAAGAAAGAAAAACAGGGGAAGAAGGACAGTGAGAAAGGGCACTTAGAAAAAAAATCCCGTGGATCACCTGTTGAGAGAAAAAAAGAGAAAACAAGCAAAAAAGAGAGCAGCATAATAATCACAACACCATCGCAAAAATCTGATTAAGTGTAAATAACAGTAAAATACTAAATATTGAATGTTATTTTGCAGCACGCAAGACCGACAGCGCACAACGTGCTTTGATGTAGCAACCAAGAACGGTGTAGCTTGTGTCTGTGAACACCCATGTGTACACCTGTGTGGATGAGCGCGCTTGTATTGAAAAGGTTTCTCCATGTAACGATCTGCTAGATGGTGTGGGGACCCATAGCCCTGTCCCCCAGGGCATGAAGCAGGCATGGAGGAGATCCAGGCACCAGGCATCCAGAGGTCCCCAGAGTGCAAGAGCCCAAGGAGGACCATCGGCGGGGCAACCATGCCACCCTCCTGGAAAGAGCAGAGGAGAGCCCCAGACGAGGGGTCACCTAGCAGCCACAGAGCAGAAGCCAGAGGGGGGCTGCAGTGACATGACCGTGGGCTCCTTACCTTGGAGGGCCTGCGATGTTCCCAGAGAAGTGGAGTCTAAGACCCGACCTGACATATAGACACAGACGAACAGGCACACACAGATACAAACGTGCATTCCCACCCTCATGCACACATGAACAAATACTCTGCACTCACCCAACGCGGAGACAGACACAAATAGACACTGTAAACACAATCACACTCCCTAAACATACTCTATACCCCAGGTCCAAGTGCCCTGAGAACGGGGGTGTGCCAGTGTCTTCTGACGGCGGGCTCCCTGAACTAACCTCAGAGACTGAATCTATGCTGGCTGAAAACTGAACTGAAAAATGCTTCCACCCTGACTTGCCCAGAAACTGCTTTTCCACTCACGTCTGCCAACCCTCCTTTACCTGCCTTTGCTTTTGGCAGGTAAAGGAGGCTTTTTTTAGTTCCCTAACCTTCTGCTTACCAACCTGCTCACCCTTTCCTGTCAAACCCCATTTTTATAAGGAGAGATCATTAGAAAAAACTGAACATGATTTATTGATATACAGAATTCAATTAAGCTATTTTGCGATTAGACTCCCATGGCCAATCACAGCAGAATAGATACTAAATACTAAATAATACATACTGCCTCGTTAATGCTCCTCTTGTGTAGTTTTGGGTTGATCCACCAACTTTCTCATGATCATCCTCACCCCATGAGGCAAGATCTCGCATGGAGCTGCAGACCGAGGGCAACTGTCATTTCATATTTCCAGCGGTTAGAGCACGACCCCCCCAGAGAGTAGACACTGGTGGTGCAGATGACGATGGAGGCTTGGATGGAGCCTGAGTAACAAGGGAGAGGTGGAGATGGATGGGGAGGAGGTGGGAGAATGATAGATGAGCAGTGGAATTTAAAGTACGTAGAGTGGAAGTTGATCGGCCTGGTGGGCCCAAAAATGGTTCAACTTGACCTGTGATGTCAGCAATGAGCTTGACAGCGTGGGAAAGTGGAAGTGATGTACAACATAGATTAGCCATCAAACACCTGGGAAGCAGAGAGATGTTTGACTACAGAGATTTCCTATTGAACGTACACATAAGTTTCAGTTACTGGAGACTGCATGCCCTGCTGAGCACGCCCAGCCTGAAGCTGAGCCTGCCTGCAGTTCTTTGTCATGTCATACTGACTGTTTGTATTGGTGTCTGCTCATTAGCTTTTCCTTTATTTATGTCCTTTGTTTACTGTTGAACTGCTGCTTCACAAAAATAAAGGTTTTCTTTTTTGTTTATTTACTTCATTTGACAAGTCTGCATTTGGGTTCAGAAACAAACCCACTGCACCTCTTGACAAGAACCACAGGAAATGGACATTACACTCTAAAAAAATAAAATATGAGGTTTTATTTGTTGAGCTCACCTGGATTGCCTGTAATCTTTTCTTCAGCTGTATTTTTCATTCTTCATTTGACAATTTTTTTCTTTCTGACAGTGCTCATAATCACTGGTGGAGAAAGTGTTTAGATATTATACGTTGTATATTAAGCCACAGTTTCAAACAACCAGCATTTGTACGAGTTATTCATGTGCTTCAAAGCACAGCTCTAAACACTCACTTTCATTTTTACTGAGCACAAATAGCTTAGAATTAAGTAATCAAAGTAACATTTGTTTCCAATTTATATGAAGCCAATGCAGTAATATTCTTTTTTTCTATCTATATCATTTTTTTTCATAAAATATTTTTTTTATTAAATATACCCCCATCCGCTCTATAAGTCTGTTGTAGTTCAAAGAACAGCTCACAAAGGCAGAAGAGGTGATGATGAAAAGAGGGAGGACAGGGAGGCTGGGGCTAGAGCTAGAAAGAGATAAGACTGTAGTTGTGTGCATGTGTATGTGTGTGCACGTGCATGTCCTTGTGCGCCTGTATATGTGAGGACCAATGCTTCAGACGTTGTAAGTGGGGATGCTTTTGGACAGACCTTCAAAGCAATGTTAGAAAACAGATTCTGAATTGACAGGCTTAGACTCAATCTTAGGTTAGAATAAGGGTCACTTATTTGGGTCCACGTACAAGTAGAAGTACAAATATATGTGTCGTGAAGAAATGGATGTTTGATGTTGTGTAATACTTACACATAACTGAACTTCAGTTACACTTGATGTAACAATGACCTCTCTCTGAGTGATTTATATTTCATGATATAAATCAAGTAATAAAAACCTCCTTATTATATCACGTTTGATTGATGACCATGTGCACATACTATGAAGGAATGCTGTGAGGACACTCTTCAGTCTTCATTTTTCTGTTTTCATTTTAATAGAGAGAGACAAAATATTAACCAAAAATTGAGAAAAAACACATTACATAAAAGTTACAATTTGCATGGCAATGAATGAAATTACTTTTTAATCCTCAAACAAAATGTGACTTACTACTTAGTTGAGAAACCCTAGCAGTACTAAGCCTTTCTCTTCCTCCAAACTTAATGAGTCGAGTTGATGCCAAAGATTTTGGTTTTGACCACAGTACTTTTCTCCGTCTCTAAATCAGAAACACAAGTAATTTAATAATTTAAAAGTTCAATGGAAAACTTGACACAAGCCTGTATGTGTACGTTGTTGAGCAGGAGGACATTGCAGGTGGTGCAAGTTTACAATCTATTACAGCATAGTTTGATACCAGTGGTGATCTCGGTGAGTGTGGTTCCCAACTGCCTTCAGATTATTATCAAGCTCCTCCTGTGTAGTTTTGGGCTGATCCCCCACCTTCCTCAAACATCTTGCATAGAGCTGCAGACCGAGGCAAATGTCATTTTATATTTCTTCTATTTCCAAATAATCACACCAAAGAATTGTCGCCTTCTCAACAAACTTCTAGCTGAGAGAGCTGTAGCCCATTGTGAAAGCCTACAATCTTGTCCCTGATGCCCTTTGACAGCTGTTTGAGCTGGTGTTGACGAGGCTGGATCTGAAGAAACTTATTCAGTGGACATTACATTGGCAACATTCTTTATGTTGCCATCAGTCAGCATGGCATATGAGTAACAGAATTATCTGTAACAGCACTGATGGTATTCTCTGTACTCTGTCGCTTCCTATAGGTAAGCTGTAATGGGTCTAATTTGCTATTAATGTCAGCTTTTAATACCATACATTTCCCGAGACATCACAACTGATTTAAAAGCTATCGGATTAAAATCAAGGACACACATACTAGTCAATTTTGTTTTTAACCCTTGCTTCGATATTAGTGACTTAGAATCACCCAAGGTGCACGGTACTTGCAATCAGCATACCAGCATCCCCGCTTTTTTCTCTATATAATGAAACACATTTGCCTGGAGGTGTATCAGAGAGTGTGGTGAAGCTCTTACCGTTCCAGCAAGCAGTCGTTCTTCAAGTGTGAAAACCTGGGCTCCTGGTGTGCATTGCAGCTAAACGTGAATGCTGTCATACAGAACTACATTCCCTCAACTCTCTGGGCAAGTAAAAAGGTCTTGAAGATATCAGAGTAGTTCAGTGTCAGGGTGACATTCCGTTGCTCTTACTCTGAGCTGTCAGCATCACTTAACATTCACAAATATACAGATACAACCACCTCTGCTTTTTCCTGAAGGGACTGTTCTGTTTGCCAAGGTAAGGGAAAAACCTTCCACCTGAACCTGTGAGCTGACAGTGTTCGAGTAACTTCACTGCATGAATGTGCCAAAGAAAATTCCCCTTTCAGTTGTAAATCTGAAACAGTAAAGTGATGACGAAATGATGGAACAATATTAAGCGTCAATTATATTTCTTGTAGTCAGTGATGCATTGTTGCATACCTACAGCAAAACCAATTGATAATAGTTGACTTCTTAACACCAAACAGGTCATTGGCAAACCACTTACACTTACAGTTAAGATTATAGTGCATGTTAGCCATTCGATTTTGAAAAAAAATCATTCATGGGTATTTTTCAGTTCTTTTTAACATCCCAAACAAAAATCCCAAACAGTAAAGGAATGAAATGCAGAAAAATATATGGAGAAACATTTAGGCACAGAAAATAGTACTACACAACAAAGGAGGAATAAAAACAGCTATTCATATTAAGTCACACTGAGGGAAATCAAGGCAAGAGGATAAAAATGTGGGGAATAAAGAACAGGTAAAAGTAATAATGGGTAACAAAACTAGGAACAAGACACAGATAGAAATCACTGTGAAATAACCTAAACAGAGACAAACAAGCCTTGGCAAAACACAGAAAAACACCAGGAAGGCTAATAAAGCCCAAAGGATAAAAAATCTGAACAATACTAAACACGGAAGGTGTTTGCAAATTACAAAGGTTACAAGCAAAAAGGCTACAAATATTAAACTAAGAACTCTAAACAAAAAAACCCTCATAACTAAGACAAAAATTATAAAAACTAATAGAATATAATTAATTCAATTCTATTTTATCTTATTTGTATAGAGCCAAATCACAACAGCAGTCTCAAGGCACTATATATTCCAAGGTGAAAACCCTATAAAGGTAATTAGGAAACTGAAAACTCCAAGCAATGAATTAGAAATTCCTGAAATAAAGTAAAAATGTAAGGTAAAACATCAAATTTAGTATAACTCTGAAATGAAAAGTCGAAATATGTTAAATGTACGGAAATTTTGCATAAAATGTGAAATAAAGTCAAAGTTGAGGAATTGATGGATTTTGTATGTTTCTAAATCAATGTCTTTCCTGTTTATTTATGTTTATATTTTAGATTTTGTGATGTTGATACTGAAGAGGAAAACAGAAATCCTTCAACTTTCTGCTTCTGTAAGTGTCCATGAGAGTAAGTGTGTTTTCTATAGTGTTCAGAGATGCATGGAGCAGAGGCAGACTGGCTGATGTGACCTTGTCGCCTCCATCTGCAGTCACCCTCCATGTTTAGTCTGAACATATATTCAGCACAGTATGTATAGACACATATAGAATCACACAGACTGATTGCCAGCAGCACCGAGGCCTCCTCCTTCACCTCCATCTGTCTCCTCCACCACCCTCCATGTTTGACTGACAGTCAGGCTCAGGTGGAGATGAGGGGGTGAGGAAAGGGGCTGAAAGGGAGAAAAGAGAAGGAGTCAAAAAGAGCAAAATCAAACTAGCTGACCTGAAGCTCACAAAACATTGAAACACATTATGTTAGCCCTACTGTCTGAAATGTGTTTTCTCATGCTTGTTTGTTTGTTTGTTTGTTTTGAGCTCCACATGGGCCTGTATTAACTGCAAACATTTCATTCGGTTTATGTTTTTAACGCTGCTCTTTGTCCTTCATCTGTAAATCTTTAAATACACAGTATAGTATTTGAAAATGTCTTTATTTATTTGGCCTTTAAATACAAGGATAAACAAAAACAAAAGAAACAAAACCATAAAGGACAGTACAAAACATCATATCGAATGATGAAAGGTCTCACAAATCAAAAAGTAGTCCATTTTCATTCTTTTCAAGCAATAAAGGTTTGTCAGTGCTAAACAAAATGATTAATATATATTGTGAATTTATGTCAACTCTGTGTGCTTCAATAAAAAAGGTTCTGTCCAATATCCTGTTGTTTGTTTACATTTTTTTTTATAACAAAATGAATTTCATTTACAAAAAATACATTGTCTCTTTGCAGGTTTGTCTATGGTCAGACTGTCTAAGATCAGTTCTTATATTTGCTAATTTGATGAATGTTTAAAGAGAGTTTGCTGTTATTTTTAGCTATATGCTGGTATCTTACTCAAGGTTTATGAATAGACTCAGTTATACAGTCTGTGATGTTTGAAATATCAAACTCCAAAGGAGGGATCATCACAACATTATAAACAATCTACATGTTATGCTCCCATTGGGCTCAGTTTACTAAAAAACGAAACAAAACATGGCATCTCATTTCACTGCTATGTAGATGACTCCCACATTTACATGCCACTGAAATGTAAATCCATGACTCCTCTAAAGGCTTTACTGGACTGTCAAGGGTAAACACATTGGTGGCTTTATGTTTTCTTAATTAAATGATGAGAAAATGATGAGAAAACACAAAAAAGGATTCATTTTTCCTGACTATTTTAGAAACTGGCATAAGACTTGATTAGTCATGAGTAGCTATAGGATAAATGAAAAAGTAAATGCAAAAGTTGAGTAAATTTGAGTAGTTGCTGAATAAAGAAGTTGAATAAAAATATCAAGGGGAAGGGCAAAAAAAATGAAGATAAAATGGAAAACAAATCTAAAATGTGGAGTGCAACAGAGATGAAGGATGAAATAAGAGTAAAGAAGTAAAGAAAGATTAACACGGCGAGAAATCATCATAAAGAAATGAGAATACGAAGGATACAGAGTTGAAAATGTAAGAAGTGAGGGAGAGTGTTGGAGGTATATTTAGGAGAGTGACAGATTGTGTTCATGTGTTTGAATCTCTCCATCTCCATCTTTTTATCTGTCTGCTCCCATCAACACCTTTAATGATAGACAAGGACGAAGAGAGGGAAAAAAGACTAAGAGGAGGCGGAAATATTTTCACTGTCGTCTGTCATCCCGAACTTCCTGTTTTTCTATTTTGATGGAGCTCCAGGTCAGTGTTTGGATCTTTTGGAGTGCAAACACAGTGGGAAGAGCAGAAGAAGTTTTAGATTGACTGTCCCTTTAAGAGCGCCTCTGACTGGATAAACAGATGGTGACAAATTGGTGCACGAAAGGTTACTTTGAAATGTCTATCCATTAGAACAGATGAAAACTGTGATGCAACCAGACACATCATCATCAGACTCAACTTGAAATGAGTTTATCAATAAAAAAGGTTTCTGTGCAACCTATTTACATCAAATAGATGTGATTTGAAGAGAAAGTAATGAAGAGCAGTTTTCTATTAACATACTAGTGAGTTTAGTTTATGTCGGGGCTTGCTCATCTTGATCTTATATCAGTCAAGCTGAGAAGTCTGTACAATATCATCATGTTATATCCGATTTTTACAACACGATTATCATGCTCAAAAACATGTATTTTATCCTGTCTTGCTTCTCTCACCCCAACCGGTCCTGGCAGATGGTTGCCCCTCCCTGATTCTGCTGGAGGTTTCTTCCTGTTAAAAGGGAGTTTTTCCTTCCCACTGTCGCCAAAGTGCTTGGTCATAGAGAGTCATATGATTGTTGGGTTTTTCTCTGTATGTATTATTGTAGGGACTACCTTACACTATAAAGCACCTTGAGACGACTGTTGCTGTGATTTGGCGCCGCCATTTATTGCCTTGTGGATCAAAAGATTGGATATAAGGTCATAGTAAAAACTATTATCATAATATAAAAACAAACCCAATGAAATGTGTGTAGAAAATTTAAGCAGACTAGGCTGAAAAAGACTGATAATGATCATTTTTATTGTCATTATTTAAAGAACACAAGTTAATGAGAAAATATATAAGCTCAAATATTAGTGTGTATTGCAACTACCTTTCTCATACAGAATATTGTTACTCATAATGGTTTAAATTAAATGTCACATGTCTCAAACGACCTCTGAATACAGTATGGAAGTATACATGATGCTGTCCTTTGTATATTATCTGTGAAGTGAAGAAAAAAAACAGCTCAATAATAAAATTTAATGCATAGAATTTAATAAGTACTTCAATTGGTGATTATATGATTAATTCTGAATTTTCTTAGACATCTTTTATAAAATATAACTCTGATTAGTGTTTGTATGTTGGAAACAGAGCATTTGTTTATTTTGTATTCCCTTTGGCACCATCTAGTGGTCATTGTGAATAGCAGTATTGGAGAGGAAGTGAGTTTGTGGAGAGAGCACAGGAAGGGTTCTCTTCTCACAGAGAAGACAGATTCTCAGTAGAATAATCCTTTGAATCCTTGCTCTAAACACCTCAAAAAACCCAAATTCATCTATAAGTCACTTGTTATTTTCAGTTATATTACCATGTTACTTCCATTACTTTTCTGGGATTGAGTACTTTATCTCTGATAGTGGTTGTTGTTTGTTGACAACTACTGTTGTCAGCAAGTACTGTTAACAACTGTTTAACAAGTACTGTTAAAGCTGCTGAGCTGAAGTATTTGATTCTTTTAATGATATGGATTTTTTTTGAATTTTTACTTTTGTTTTCAGCTATACAAAAGTATACATATCTTTGCAATTACATTTTCCCAAATATAATAAAACCATCTGTTCATTGGAGGATATAATACTGACAAACATATTTAAACTAGAAAAAAAGGCAAAGAGATAGTTAAAGCAAAAGCCAGTACACGCTTGACAGGTCACCAGTCCATCAAAGGGAACAAGAAACAAGGGAAGAACAGAGTATAGGTAATGACTACAATTCATAGAGAGGTTGTTAAACCTGGAGTTTTCCACTGGAACAATTTTCGGTGCAAGTTCCCTAATCCTAATTTAAATTAAAATCAAATTTAATGTAGGGCTGTCCACCTACTAAAATGTTAATTGTGAGGCTCAGATGGAACAGCGGACATGTGCTTGGTGGATGTCTTCACATTAAGTGGGTGACAGGAGAAAGTGATCCAGCCTCCATTATCTGTAACCAGTGTGAAGTGAATGCATTTAAGTTGAGCAACTAAAATGATTACAGATATAATATAAATCTTAAAGATATTATAAAAAATGATAGTAGCTAACAAGATGTCACGCACTGGTTTCTTTTTGTGTGTGTCTCCATGTGTGTGTGATTCAGAAAAGTACTGACAGGTGTCACAATCCAGGAGATGAAAGAGGCACTAAACTGAAATGTCATTTGTGGAACCAGTACAGGGTGAGACACCAGTCACTTTGTGTTATTCTGATTTGTCACTAGTTCTTCTTTTTTTTTCCTCTTGTGAGCATGTAAACAAGTTCTTCCCCAACATTCCTCTCCCAAAACTGCCAACAGCCACGTACTATCTAAGAAGGTAAAATGTACCAAAATGACATCCAAAAAAGCCCAAATAAGCAATCAAACCGGGACAGAGAAGAAAGAGGAAACAACATCAGGCAGCCTAACCCAGAGAACCAAAGACCCACAGTGAAGATCAAGATTGAGCCGGAATGTACAACAGCATCTAGAACAAGAAAACATCCAGGGAGGCTTCCACCAAAGCCCCAAGGCATGCACCAAGGCCTAATAGAAGCCAGAGGGCTCATTGTGAATCCATCCATGCAACACAAACAGCCAATAACAAGAGCCCACAGCACCATAAGAGTCACAGGACAGGAAAAAGACTCTAGGAAGGAGACCAACCAGCACAAACAGGGTACCAACGCACCACCCTAGTGACACAGTGTGACCAAGCCACACTGGGTGAGCTGCACACCAACTCCAGAGGGACAAATGTAGGAGACAAGCATCGGGCCCGCCAGGAGGACCCCAGGCACACACCGTGCAGGCCAGTGCAGCACGGGGAGGCAGAAGAGATAGGGAAAAACATAGCTGGCAGGATCCACCAACCCCCACTCCTCTTCTGCCACACTGCCCCAAACCTCCAGCATGGACCCTGCCCAATCAGATGCCACAGTACTGGACATGCAGCAGTACTGACACCCAACACACCACTGCACACCATTCTCCCATGGAGCCACCAGGAGAAGCACATCAGTCCAGGCCCTACCGCTGAGAACGACAGAAGACCAGACCCCAAGAGGACGAACCCCACCATGATGAAGAGAGAAACAGTAGGAGGTGAACAGCGAAGCATACTAACAGCACAACCCCCTCCCCCCAGGATATTTAAGCAGATATCAACCATACCCCGTGTATTTTTTTCTCTATAATCTACAGTATAAACAATTTATTTAGGTATGTCTCCTAATTCCCTGATTGGGGAACATCTGTAGAATAATCTAAGTGAGGGGTGCCAATAACATTACTGCCAGGCAACTCAACCTGCGATATGCAATACCATTCTAGCCCACCTCCAATGTCTCCAGTGAATCTTGTTGTATTCTATGTAATTATTAACAACATCCTGTACAGATGAGTGCTAAGCTTGTGCTGTGTATTAAAAGAAGCACAATCCCACTTGGTAGGAGACCTGGGCGAAAATGGCCCCCGCCATCCCCAACGTCAACCCAACCCCATTCACTGCCATCCCACTCCACTGATCCAGCACCCAAGGGATGTCATAGCCGTAAGCCGTAAGCAGCCCAGAGGAACCACTCAGGGATCCTCAGTGGGGCAGAAACTATAGGGACAGGAAACCATGGAAAGTGCAGAGGGCACTAAAACTTCCACATTTACCCACTGGTTTCATTAGTCCAGTTCTGAAGGTTTTTGAAGTGTTTGCTCTTTCACGATCTTAGCTGCAAAAAACACCTACCCATTGGGTAAAGACTTCTAATTGACAACTTGTTAGCATTGTTAGTGGGGAGTTAGATGCTATAACTAATCCCCCATTTAAAATGATGAGGGTTTACAAAACAGACTTAATAGACTCATAAACTCAACAAGAAAGTATTTATAGGTGAAGTCAGAAAGTTGTTTTTCTATAGACTTCTATAAGACCAAAGGCTTTTTGCACAGGTTTGGCCAATTGGTGGCCTAACGATACAGGATACTGGTTTTGGAGAGTTTTCCCACTGACTCAATTTTTCCTGCAGAAGTCCATGTTTTATAATGTCTAAAATTGTAACCACAGATGTAGTTACCTTTAGAGGTGGGGGGATGGATGTCGTATCATATATCAATGGTATCGGATTGAGACTAGTGGGATAAGATCGATGCTTTGTTGTTTAACTTATGTAGCCCACAGAATTGTGTTGAATTATTTGTGGGAAATGAATAAACATACATTATTTATTTGAAATAAATTATTTGTCTAAACAAAATATTCCCTGAAAAATCTGCAGGTGTTCAGAAAGCTGCTTCTGACTTAATCTTCTAAGTGTTCTCATGTCAAATTGCTGCATTGAGTTCCGAGTTAATTTAAAGATTCTGGTTCTGACTTTCAGAGTTCTTCATGGCCACGCACCAGCTTACATCAGTGAACAATCTTATGTCCCTAGTAGGTCCCTGAGATCATTTAAGCATGTCATGGATCTAAAACTGCAGGGCTTTTCATTAGCTAGTGAGTATATCTTTCTTTTTAACTTTAATTTACTTTTGTTGTCCTGTTGTACTATGCACAAATAATAGGTACACAGTGTGAAGTTAGCAATTCAGACAGAGCTGCAAAAATAACAGTGAACACCAGGTCAAAACAAAACTATCCTCTAATAAGCACACATATAACTGGCATCCATTTTCATGTGGGAAAATACTTGAAGAAGTATTTCCCCACATGATGAACAGTTATTTTAAAGGTTCAAATCAAAACAAAAACATAATTTTTCCTTTCTCTATGATCCCTGTCACAATCCAGAAACCTCAGAGAAAGCTTCACAAATCTAACAGAAACTTTCTGTATGACTCAACACCAGCAGGAATCCATGGGAAAAATCTATTTTTGTTTCATTTGGCTCAAGTAACCTATTAAAGGGAGTAGAGTATGAGGGTGATTTATTAACTGTGTGTTTCAACAGCCTCACCTAAACTCTCACTGGGCAGGCTTTTATTGTGAAACTCGTGATTATAAGGCAAACTATTTATTACAACACGGAGAACACTGTGTTTTTGAGCGGCCCCATTTCTGTGCTCTGTGAAATCGATCACTGATAATACTGCTTGCCCCATCTTCCTCCACAAGACCCACAGTGTTTATTTCCTGCAGCTGACATTGGATCAGCAGCAGCAGCAGGATTATCTGAGGCCTCAGAGCACACTGAAGCTCTTTGTGTGTAAATCCAAATATCACTTTGCCTCCTCAGTTACCAGATGACTTCACTAATCTGCTGTTAAGTGGTTAAGTAGCTTTGCTAGCTCTGAAGTCTACACTGAATGCAGTTATCAGGATACAGGTAATATCTGTCACGCTGGTGGCAATCAGCTCTTTTCTTGTTAACACAACTTTTATACCCTGCTGTAGAAGTCAGGTTCAGCATGCAGTATGTTTTCTTACACTGAAAAGTAGATCACAAAACAGCCAACATTTTCAACTGGCTTTTAAGTTAGCTTTAGAGCTACTTTTTTTTTTTTTGTTTCAGTATTGCTGAAAATTGCAATGATTTGTAAACATGGGGAAAGGGGGGTTACAACGATCCAGAACAGCCCTCCAGCACCTTGGGAAATCAAGTCTGCCAGGCAGGTTAATGAATAATATTGTCAAAATAGGTAATTTTTTGTGATGGCATGGATATACTCACTTTGTAATGTGAGTCTATTACAAAGGGGAGCTGGATAGTGTAGTGGTAAGGTTACACACTTTTGGAGCAAGTCGCAAGTTTGATTTCCACCTGGTATCCAGCAAGGCTCCTGGCTAGACCCTCCATGCTAAAACCAAGCCCTAGAATGGTGCTGCCATGTCTGTAACCTGTCTGCAGCTCAGACACAAGCATTTCACTGCATGTTGAACTGTGTATCTGACAAATAAAATTTGAAAAAAAAAAAGATAACCAAGCTAGCTAAGTTATTTTCAAATGCATCTTTTTAAGCATCTCATAAAAATATCACCACATACTAGGGTTGTACCATTATCAGATCATATCCACAATAACACTGTCATCAATTTTTTACATGCTATAAAAATATCATATCGCAATATCATTACTAAAACAACACCATGCCTTTATGTTTCCTACACAACAAAAAGACAATGTTGCATGTTGTATAAAGCGCTTTGAGTGCTCCGGGAGAGTAGAAAAGTGCTATATAAGAATCAGTCCATTTACCATTTACAGTCCTGGGTATATCAGAGAGCCACATGTCAGCCTGCCACCCTGAAATGTGCTTCACCACTTGAGACAGAAACACAGTCAACTACGAGCCTGCTACACAATCAAGCACCACTTGAGCACTTGCTAGCTGGACTTGCTAGGTACATATGCTAGCTACTTTTGCTAGCTGTGCTCCATTTGAGATAAAGAAAAAACAGTGAATGGAAAAGACTGATGTATTTACACCGTGGAAAAGCAGGACTTTTTGCAGCTGGTTGAAAAGCTAAACCCAACATCCCAGGTGATTATATTATATTATTACCAATCTTACTATATGACAGTATTCAACAGGGTACTGAAGAATTACAAAGTTACTTTAGTTATTGTTATTGTACAATGTTAAGCAGTTATTTTATACTTAAAATGCCTAGGGGGGGAAAAACTGCCTAAGCTACTTCTGTGTTTACAGTTGACTTATTCTGGCTAATGGATATGATCCATTTCACTTAGTGGCATGCAAATTAATTTATAACTTCTTTGGTTGGTATTCTGTCTCTCTCCATTAAAATTAAACTACCATAAAAATGAGAGACTTCATTTCCTTGGAAGTGAGTGAACTTGTAACTTCAATTATTCCCACCACTACATTGCTGAGCCGCTGCTTTTGCTCTGAATGCTGCTGCATCCACTTTGCTTCAGTAGATTCACACTTGAAATCAGGACATTTGTCATCAGTGACAGTAGCTCAGTGGAAAAGTAAAATGGAAAAATGCCCTTCATTTACTTGTGTAAGCTTACTAAATATAAAGTTCCTGGACTAAAAAAGCATTAGTAACATTAAGAGATGGCGAAAGCAGAAAGCGAACATGAGAAGAGAGATTATTTTCAAATGTAAGGACTGCTCAGCAAGTGAAATTTGCTAAATTGGAAATGTAACTTTACTGTCAAAATTCATTTTAAAGTTTTTAATGATATATCATCTATATATAATGTATTGTTGAATTATTTAACTGTGAAATGCTTTGCAAAATGAACTGAAGTATTCTAATTTTGTATTGTTCAACAATACTTTTTTACTCATTTTTCTGACAACATAGTATTTTATTCTATTGCATATAGTATTGTTATCCTATTCTATTCCAGTGTTTTTCTTCATTTTTGCTACTGTAACTTTGCACTGTTCATTTTCTGCTGTGACACAACAAATTTCCCTTGTGTGGGACTAATCTTATCTTATCTTATCTTAATACTGCAAACTAAATTGGTTAGCTTGCAGTATTGTAGTGAATTTTACAATGATGCACTACTTGTCTGACTGATAGAGGAATACAGCAGAAATGGTATACATCGTCAATGTTAAGTTACATGAAGGGTAAATGTAGTGATGACGCCGATTCAGCGTTCAACCTTTTATACTAGCTTTATTGTATCTAGGGTTTGGAAAATACTCCTCGTAAAACATCTGGTTATATTTTGTTGAATTCCGTTGGCTAAACCCACAAAGAGAAATGAATACTTCAAAGCAAAGGTCAGCTGATCACAACCTCATAAATTTTATGTGAATTATGTCTAGTTAATTCATTTCCCCAGTGCATCACTACACCTAATCTTAGGGTGCCCCCACCTACTAAGACCCACTTTAACCCCTATTTGTAAGTGCACAGAATTGCAATTTACTATTCACTGCTGAGTGAACTATTGGTTGCCCGTGTTAGGAGTGGTGATTTTAGACAGAACTACTATGTAGTGTATATTTTTTCTACAAAATTATTCATTCATGTAGTAACATGAGTACTTGAAATTACACTTTACACCACACCTCAGTGTATATTCACTGATTAGCACTTAGTGTTTTTGCATGTTTGTGTCTGCTTTCTTTGTGCATTTCCACCATCTTTGTCATTGTACTGTGTGCCTGTGTGTGTATGACCCCCAGTGTAGGAATAACAACATTATACTAACTGTCTCATTAATCAAACATGGAGCGGTCTTCCTCTCAGACATTAGTGCTCAATTAGCTAGTAATCTGGTGGCCACTCAGCTCTAATCAGTTCCCTGCTGTATTTAGTGGCCCATCCTACGTGTTCAACCACCACACCTAACAATAAAGTGATGGAAAATAAAAAAATTGTGTCTAATGACTGCAAAGGAAAGAAATAATGTTAATTAAGTTTTCAGCATACAGTGTGCACACTTCTGAGAGAGAAGCAGGAAAAAAGAAATTCAGTTTATATTTGGGTTCAGTGTGAGCGCCTGGCAGGCTGTCAAAGCAGAAAGGGTTTTTAAAACACTTGTCACGCTGTTTCTGCGCCTTAAAACACCACAGAGTAAAAGGAAAAAAACATCCAAGGTTCTCTCTGTGTGCAAAAAAAGAGCTTTGATTCAAATGGCTTCTTAAGTGAAGAGCAAGACAGCCAAACCCCAAATGCTGTTTTTCAGCAGTGATTTTCTAATGTATGCAACAAAAATAACAAAAGTTTTTATACTATGATTCATGTCGTGGTAAAGAACTGATGGTACATGCGCTAAAAATGACCTGGCATATGCCAGCTTTTATAGCTTACTTGCTTGTTAGTCAACTCAAACCATTAATTTGTTTGCTTGGAAATTTCATTGAGCTAAAATATTAGTGACATTGACAAACACTTTCCCCACACTGGTTTTTAACAAGAAGACAGTTTTTTCCTACTTGGGGAAAATGCTTTTTTCCATTATTATTTTTCCCCCCAGCATCAAAAAATACTACACAAGCCAGTATAACTTGTCCCTGTTTTCTTGTGGTGTTACTCAAGGCTCACTTCTTGGCCCACTGCCCTTAAATCTGTACATGCTCCATCTTGCCAGTATTGACAGCAAACATAATGTTCATTTTTAATAATATCTGTCTTCTTTCATTCACCAGGACAAGAGCTCGAGTTACAAGTTTTTCCATTCACAGTAGATTTTTCGAAGTCAGTCAGCAGTGACACCAGGACAGGACCTGAGGACAGGACCTGAGGACAGGACGTGGATGGAACTCACTTTACCCCTCTTCCCCTAAATATGATTTATATGATTTATATTTTGTGCCCTAAATTTTTATGGAAATTAGAATGAAATTATTTACAACTTTCTATTTAGTATTTAAAGTGTGTTTAATTTAAGACATTTAAACTCAAAAACTTTAAACTCAAAACTTACATTTAAAAACAGATGATTAAATGACAGACACGTTAGCAACGCCTCTATTATGTATTTCAGAGTCCCAGTTATAAACAAATAGGGTCAGAGGCATAGGTTTTTTTTCAGTAATCAACCACTGTTAGCACATAGAAATGCCATGTATACCTTCTGCAGTAAAAACTGCTTAAAAATCTTGACTACCCCCCACTACCCTCCCATCTTTCTATTCATTTCTTGCTATTGCTACAATCAGGAAACTGAACAAGTGCCAAATATATTAAATATCATGGATTGCGCAAGGACTGGACAGCAGCCATGTCTGCCTCTGCAGCATTTTCTCGTACATTTCTGTACAGGACTTTATTTCAAGTTTACAAATTCTCTTTTAATAGCTTTTGACATAGATAGAGAACATAGATGTCTCCATCTTTATTGTTGCTAAGCAACAGTGTTACACATGACAGTAAACCTGACCTCTGGTGTCGAAATTTTGGCCTCATGTGCCACCTGATACCGTTCCTGTCTGAAGCCAGAGTTTCTCTCCAACTTTCGGTGACATTTACATAGCTGAATGTTTGTTTTTTCTTTTTGTTCATATTTTCCTGTTTTGTTTATTGACGACGTCAGGCCCAGCGCTGCTCATTTTGTCGACCATGTTTCACTTTGTTTTTACACCGTAGCTGGAAAGGTATCGCGGCCTCTGTCACACAGAGAAAGACACGTATATACGTCCTGCTGTGATGTATGTGAGGGTTCATTTAGGGCTGGGGGTTAATAACCAGGCTGTCAGTTTGATGTGCATACCTGTATGTGTATCTATGTGTGTGTGTCTGTGTGTGCATCTGCGTATGTGTGCAAGCGCGTGTATGTGTGTTAATAATAGCTTGCTAGCTGTCATTGCAGATGAGGGGTGTGTGTCAAGAGAGCGAGCTTTAAATGCTCCTCGTCAACCCGTTTGAAGCACACAATGACAGGCCTGCAGAGCGTGTGTGTGTTAGCATATGTTAACATTTGTTAGCCTCTCCTGTGAAGAACACTTTGCCGTACAAATGTGTGTATGCGTGTGCGCGCTTGCCAATCGTCTCTAAGTGGAAAACATCGTGCTGTGCAGAAAAGCAGCCCATGTCAAACTACCCATCATACCGCATGAATGGCCTGCTCTCTCGCTCTCTTTCTTGCTGCCGGCGCTATTATGAAAGAGCGAGCTGAAATATTATTATTCTGCTGTTATTAAGCTGCGCCGACATGTCAAGTTTAAATCATTAGCTTCTCTCACAGAAAACACCAAAGACTGTATTCACACAAAACACCCCAAAATACTCTTTTCATCACAAAAACATAATTTGCCTCCTCCTCAGTTGGAAAATCACGCTGAACAAATGTTCCATTTCTTAATTTTTAAATTGAACCTGAAAGTTGCAACACATGAAGCTTTCTTATCCTGCCTACTATTTGCCTTTATTCTCTCTTGGCTTCTATTCTCCATTCCTTCTATTCATTCTTTCTAAAATAAAAGTGTTTTAGTTATTAAGAATTCACTGTAAAAAAGTAGCTTGAAATGTAGCTTACAATAACTTTAGGTTCAGCCTTTTTGTAACTTATCCCCTTATGACTGTGGTGATCACCATTTAAACATCTGTGGGCGTTCTCTGTTAGATGTGTTGCAAAGACCACTTCAGATTGTTTACAAGTCTGTCAGTCTTGGAGTTGGGCCCCTGACAACTGCTTGTGTAATTTAAAATACACAAGGAGTACATCAGTTTGTGTTTTTTAAAGTCAAGCCTAATCCACAAATCTATTTAACTTCTCCTGGATTTCATTAGTGCAATAAAAAATGTAAAAGTTTTAAAAACCTGGAAAACATTAACATGTTAGCTATATCTAAAATTTCTGATTGTTTTCCTGTTGCAAATGACCATGGAGTGTGTGTTAGCTGTAATGACCAACATCAGGCCCTAAGTAACATACATTTTGTTGATCCACTGAAGGCATGCACCATGGAGCATGAACAGCAAAAACTGCAAGGCTCTCCCTTAACAGGCCTGGGATGAGCCATCCTTGAGGCTAATTACTGGGAACAAACATTGGATTGACGAGTAGAACCTCCACACCAACAGCTGTTGTCTGACAGAAAAAAACATGCTCATGGATAATCCTTGTCCCCCAAGATAATGTGAGTTGTCGATGGTGGCAATATGCAAAGTATATAATACAACCAGTCTTTGGTCCACTTTTGCGGTCCATCAGCCAGCCGCAGATCATAGTTCATAGATCATAAAAAGAGCTGAAGTGAAACCGAGTGTTGAAACTATTAAAAATGTACACTGGAGCCACTGTCTTTTAATTATTTTTCATAGTTCGTTCAATCCCAGTGAACTCCGCTCTTGCTTCTTCCCCTTTTCCGGCACAGTTTTCAGCATGTCAGCAATAGACAGATGCATACATCATCGGCGACATGCAGTTGGGATTTTGGAGGACTGCACGGGAGCATGGCAGGAGTGGGTGAAAACCCCTTTCCGCTTTAGCGACAGCTACTTTCCTGTAAGACCCAACCCATCAAAAAATAGCCAGAAAATTCTGATTTTTTGGAACTAAGATATTTATTAACCCTTATAACAAAAAACACAAATTTCTTTTTGCTATATCATATTGTGTATGATATATTTTTATTATATATTTATTATATATTTTTTGTATCACATTTGGTACATTTGGCATTTTTGGCAACTTTTTGTTAACAACAATGTTAATTTTAGACAAAAAAAAGTTTTGTCCATAACATTTTGAAATTATGACAATTAATGATAATGTTGATGAGATAGAGGTCTCAGAAACTCATAAAGGGCATCATAGGGTTAATTTTTTACTGTGCTTAGAGTGAGTATACTCTTAGGCTACTGATCTTGGTTAGTTATTCTGTTGCCCTCTTGGGAAATTTGTTCCAGCTGGCTTGTTCATATGTGGATCAGTTGGTGGGTACCAGTCTGAATCAGTTCTAGTTCGGATTAGTTGGCGCTGACAGAGTCTGCAGATGAAATTGCAGAGTCACTGTAAGTTGTTTTCATTCATATTTTCTGGGTAGTCTGGATTCCAAAGGGATGAATCCTAATAATCTCAGAAACTTTATAACCATTTTTCTAATGCCAGACTTTCCAAAATTTTCAATGGTTTAATGTCAAGAAATTTACTGAACACATTTCTTCTGTCCAGTGAATGAATAATTTAAGTTGTGACCTTGCAAGATGTGCAACAGGTCTTTGGCAAAGAGCTGACAGAGACTGGACATTTCTTGAACACAAACTGCTGTACCTAGAGCTGGGCGATAGAACGATAACGATATGTATTGCGAAATAACTTTTTCTCGATAGAAAAATTAAACTATTGCGATAGGTCTCATCTCTCTTGTCCTCTTAAAAAAAAAAGAAAAAAGAACAGCCAATCCAAATTAAGTAGCGCAGAGCCGAACCAATCACAGCCGAAGAAAAAACCGATGATGGTTCCAATGCCGGAGAGATTGTCGAACGGAAGGGCCATAGAAGTTCCGTAGTGTGAAGGTATTTCGGTTATTTCAAGTCTGACAAAAAACAGAGTAGCGCGCACTGTAAATTGTGCCGAAAGCAAGTCTGGAAATACAATAAACCGGTGCATGCTCAATCTCTGACTGAAAGCGGTAATTCGTCATTCGGCTTTTGTCAGACTAAAGTCACTGTTAAAACTGTTTGAAAAGCTAAGCTATACAAAAAGGAGAGATTGAGAATTTCCTTTTAGTTCTCAGTTTATTTGATATTGACAAAAGTTAGTCAATTTTGTCTGTTCTTCTGTAAAACAAACTAAGATTTATTTTTAGAATTAAAATTTTGTTTCTAAGTGGAATTGACAATTTAGTAGTCTGTTTTGTTTGTTCTATTTTGAAACTTAAACACTTTAGCGGCTGCCTTTTGTGTAGTTTGCAATATTTGCCTTTATTTATCTGAAACTGAAGTCTCATGTTCCTTAAGTACATCTACCCTGTTGAACTTATTATGGGAAATAAATATTTAAATCAAAACAAGCTGCAGATTATTTCACATTTTACTCGTGAGCAACGGCACATTTAAATCTTACAAATATAGTTATTTGGCTTATATCGTGATATATATCGTTATCGCCTGAAATGAAAAAAAAACATATCGTGATATGAAAAAATCTTATATCGCCCAGCTCTAGCTGTACCGAAAGAATTAAACCTGTGACCTTAACAAGCACCTGGACCAGCTTGTATTTCCCTGGCAGTACATTTGAGCACCAGCACATCTAAACCCTCCGATTCTTTCTATGGAGCCCTGCCGAGTCAGGAGCAGCCGGTGTCAAAGTAAGCCATCAGCTGGATGAATGGCCTGCAGCCTTTTGTTCTCCCCCACTATTAAGAAAGACCATGCTGAAATATTATTATTCTGCTGCTCCGAAATATGTCAGATTAAATCATTACCTTTGCTGAGCCACACACAAAAGGCACAAACACTGAGGCACTTTACAGGTCCAGTCCAGGATGTTTTTTGAGTTTTCTGAAATATTATTATAAAACCATTGTTAAACTGCTCGGCAACATGACAGCTTAAATCATCACCTTCGGTGGCGGAAAAATAAAAGGCGCAAATTTGCTGCCGAGATTTACAGTGTAACACCGGAGTAATTTGGCTTTTTTGAATTGCGGGTATCAGCAGGTTGCATGAGTGCATAACCCAAGCTCACCTAACCTCGCTGACTAGAGTTTAACATTCGCGCAGTCGCCTGTCTCATAAATAATAACCATTCAGGCATTTAAAGTGTCAGAGAGGAAGTAGGAAAGATTTCTTTCTCTTCAACCATAATGAAAATGCATTCGAAAACCACCCAGCTGTTATAGCATGATGCAGTCACCTTAGAAACACAACATAATTGATGCATAAGGAGATTATTCCATTGCACCAATTTGATCGGAGTTTGTGATCGTGTTTTCAGTTTTAGTCAAGTTTTAGTCTGTTTTTATTTTTTTTCGCCAGTGGGATTTTAGTTGAGTAGCAGGTAGCAAATCTACATCTTTTCTTTGGGTTGTTACATTAAATGATGTGAAAGCCAAAGTATAGAATGCTCTTCTTTTTCTTTTCTTTTTTTTTTTAAGGAAAATGTTACTTTAATGTAAAAAGTAGCATTTGAAATCAGTGACTGCCTGAAGTCTGGAACCCACTGAATTAATCAAATGTTGTTTTACTGCAGCAGCTTTATGTTGCTGTTTGTAGGTCTCTGTGCCTTTAGCTTCAATAACTGAAAAGAATGCTCTGCCTTCAGAAACTCTTTGGCATGCTTTGGTTCTTTTCCATTTGCAGTGTGAAACGCTGTCTCATCAGATTTACAGCACCGGGCTGAATCTGAGCAGAGTGCATTTCCACATACACCTCATAATATGTCCTACTTCTTCTATCAACAGTCGTATCATCAATAAACATTTCTAAACCAGCTTCATTGGCAGTCATTCATGCCATGCCATAAAATGTGCTATACTAGATGTTTCTTTTTCTTTTCCATAATGTCTTTCAATCATTTTTGTTCAAGTTGATGTTGGTGTCATCTGTCCACAAAACATTTTGACAAAAGTGTGCAAGCTCTGTTAGATTATTTTGAAAGTCTAATCTGTTCCTGTTGCTGAGTCTTACAGTTTGCACCTTTTTGTAAACTCTCTGTTTTTACACTAATGAAAGCGCCTCTCAATTGTAGACTTTAACAGTAAAACATCTGTCTTCTTGAGACTATTCTTGAACCAGATTGTCGATTTGGCCACTAAAGTTTTTGTTCAGTTTTTTCTTCCTAATAATGGTCCACCTCACTTGTATCTCTTTTTATCTCATATTGAGAGTTACAGTGAAAAACCTACCAAAACCAGGTTCAACACTTGATATCAACTACAAATCTTTTATCTGCTTAATTTGTCTCAGACTAATGAGGAGAAAGTCCTCACCTTGTCATTAAACTGCTTGTAAGTGAATATTCCAGTTAATTTCGACCCTTTTTGAGCCCCCTTCGGATGTGGGGCTATATAGAAAAAAATGTACAATTTCTAAACAAGCAATACTTTTGTTAAACCATTTTAGTTCAAGCTTAAAGTGTACTTCAGTGGCATTGAAGGTTTGAGTCAAAGTCCACTATGGTGGTGTGGAGACCAACTAATCTGAACTGAATCTTCTTTCTTTGTGAACAAAATGACCTGATTTCTCGGTGCAAGATCAGAATTTATAACTGACTGTAGTTGGGAAAAAAAAACACATATCAAGAAAACAGTGCAAGCATAACATCCAGCATGCCAGTTTGAATTTCTCTTAATATTAATAAGAGAGCAATAATCATTATAATTAATAATATAAATAATTAAGTAATTTTAGAAATAACTGAGCTATAAAGGTGTGGTCACTATTGTATGTACATTTTTTGGAACCTTTTTGTTTTCTGTTGTATTTTATCTTTCCATCGTTGGAACCCTGTAAATAATGAAAAAACACCATTCTTCTTCTTCTTCTCATCGTGTGTGTGTGTGTGTGAGAGCTTTCATCCTTTCTGTGTATAGTTCTGAAAGGGGTAAAAATAACTTGAGGTAAAAAAGAATATTCAAACCTGGCTTTGTGTGTGAAGCAATCACACGCATAGTTTAAGCAACAGTGTGTGCATACACAGCCCAGTAAACAGATAAATGATTTAATCATTGTAAATAGGTGCAAAATCACAAAGACCTGATTTTGACTAATTTTCTTACCAATAATATTTCTTGATTATGTTTCAGGTAATATCAGTAACACGATCAAATAAATCTATGGACTATGTTAATGTTAATCTACAATCCACTGACAGTTGGACGAGTTGAAGAAAGCAGCCAGAACAAACTTAAAAATTCACACATATATCTGTGAAACATTCCTATATGAAATGTATTTATATAGTATGTTTAAAGGAAACAAGCAAACAAAGAATAAACACAAAAAATAAAAAAAGGTGATCAAAGTATTGTATTGTACACACTGTGGGATAGGCAATTCCATAAATATGGAATAATAACATGAGTGTGGAAATAAAATGATGACATATGATAAAATAAAATACATCTGGAATTCCAAAATAACATTTAAATTAAAAAAAAAGTAAAAGGATTTTTCCTTTTTATTGAAAGAGGGGGGCTCCTGCTTAACTTTGAATGAAAAGACTCAAAATAACAGTGTCCCATCAAAATTTTGTGTTTTATCTGAACACTATTTTAAAGACTTTTGTGAAGCAGCTTGCTAATTTAACTTTGACCTCTGAGAGAGACTAATTGTTAAGTCTTTTTTAAAATGATTTAAGTGTTTAATAAAGCCGTGTATATTACTGCCGTGTTCTGCAGTGTCTGCCACAGAATAGTCATTCCAGGTTGCCTGTGTTTGCTTTCACTCATATTGAGAACAAATTTTTAGAATGTTTCACGTATTAAAAAAAAATCAATTAAATTGAAAGAAGTAAAAAATCCGACATGCTGGAAAGCTGATAGAGGCTGGTTTTGTGTGACTCCTTGTTTTCCCAAATCTCTACAAAGGGATTTTTTGGAGTTGCTGGCTCTGTTTCTGCACCACACATTTCAACACGGAGACTCTGAACAGCTACAATAAAAGGAAACAGTTGACGTGATTATTCTGGTTCTCAGTGTTACACCTCAGCAGCAGCGAGCCGCCTGCGAGTTTGGATGCTGTTTGGAGCAGAAAGGCTCAGAGTGCGCCTACAGACGGGGGTGTAGGGCACAAATTCACACAAACACGTCTTCAATGAAACTCCACAGAGAACACAGATATTAACACAGTTGGCACAAGCTGCATTTTCCAATACAGCTGTCTCTGTGTGAGCCAAGTTTTTAGTGAGAGCCGTGTGTCCAACTGGCTGCTCAACAATAAACTCGTTGCCGTCAATCAGCCGATCTCTAACAAATGTCACCTTGTTTTCAGCTGCACACTCGTACTATTTCTCTTCTGGGGGCTCTCACTGTCATTTTGCAGTTTTGAATTGCCACACTGCAGCAATAGCTAGCTTTGTTCTTTAAAGGACCATCTCAGTGTTTATTTTTGCACCATTATCCAAAGCTTTTTAGATTGAAAATCTTTTTTTCTGTTACCTTCCAACCTGCTAGTGAAGTCCATTTATTTCAGTACAGTGCGACAACACGCTGAAAGCCGAAACGTGTTTACTTCTTTGCAAAACTTGTGTGTGAATTAAGTCAAAGTCGAGATTCCCATTAAAGTTTTTGCAGAGGAGATTGATAGATTGCTAAACAGGTGTACTGGCCAAATGCAAAAGCTCAAGGGGACACAATCTGAACTGATTTGCAACACAAAATGGGATTCAAAATTTCCAACAAAGAGAAAAAGTGACCAGAAAGAGTTGCAAAATAAAAACAAACTAGAACACAAGATGACCTCAGAAAGAGTACAAAATGTCCATGAGGGAACGAAAAATGTAGGATATCAATAAGAGGTGCAAAATCACCATGAAGAAACAGAAACTGACCAGGAAGCTATACAAAATAAACACAAAATGTGTCAAATCACCATGAACAAACACAAAATTACCAGATAAAGGGCTGACTGACTTTTAAAGACTGTAGCTAATGGGGATGAAATGTTTTTGTCCACTGAGTTCGGGAATCGCAATCCATTTTGGCTAATCGTCACCATGTCTTTGTTCACACAAATCCAAATCAAAGATAGACTAATAGGTGATAAGGAAGAGAACACATTAACTGAAAAAGCACCCAAATGACCGCTGAGAAGATCAACAGAATGTCACGATACAGAAAAAAAGCTATGTAAACAACAAGGCTAGTATTACTACGAAGGGCTGATCCATATGAACACAAAGAATGGTCACTTTATTTTTAGGAGCTACCGATGCTTGAGTTCCATGACATTTTCTTAAAAACCATTTATGGTGAGAATACAAATTTCTTACAAGCTCAAGGTCACATTTAGATGTGTCAGACACTTTCAGTCAAAGAGCCATGACTCTGTGATACATACATACATACATAACGAGCATTTTTGCAATAAAATCTCTAAACACTTTATTTTATTAAGTCTTTCATACTGTATTGTAATATTTCTGCCTTTTTGAATTATTTATTTCGATCTCATATCATTGTGGACAACCTTGTAATGCATAAACTTTGACTTGATATTAAATGTAGCATTTTAATAATATACTACATGTTCTACCTTATAGTTGCGCTAAACTGCGTAGTTTAGCAATAGTTTTGTCATTTAATATGAAATAATATCTCATTACAAGAATTTGTGTTATAGTGCAGCAGCAGATGCAGAAGCTTGTATTCTCTTTGTTTTCCATTAACCGCAGCCACAAAGACCTCTGCGTATCCAAGGTATAATGATGGTACCCAGTCAGGATCACACTGTCGCGTTCCAAAAGCTGGTTTACCTAAAACAAACGAATAAAGTTGCTGTTTGCATTACCTATGTAACTATGTAACAGTTAGATATGTGCCTGAAGTGCAACAGTGTCACCAGTCAGGATCACAATGTTACATTTCAAAAGCTGTTTTTTCAAAAGCTAAAGCACAAAATCGTTCTTTGATTCCAGCTATTTTGCCATGTAGCTACAAGCCAAGATAACTAAGGTTTGTAACGTAGCAACACATATTAAATGTGTTATAATGATAACGTACCAGTACATATACAATGCCAGTTTCCAAAATGTTGTTGAAGGTAATGATTTTCCTTCTTCCACCTGGTGTCTAAATCATGCATTGTTGGCTCTGTGACGCTCAACTCATTGGGAATTTTTCACTTTACAAACTGGAAAATTTTAAGACTGCAGCAATACCTTATTTATATCTGGCAAAATGTGACATTCATCACAGTAAAAGAGTTTTTGTACTGAACCAATGATTACAGTTGTTACATCTCCCCAAAAAGGGATGAGGGGAGAAACAGTGGTATGATTGGGACAAGAAAAAGCCAAACTTCTCTGGCTAATGTCAATTTTTTTTGACAATTTACTTTACACTATCTATACAAAAACTTTTCTTTTTAAAATTCCCTCCTTCTACACTTTTCTTTTGTGATTTTAAAGCTGAGAATTTAACTGCCAGTGTAAAATGTAACAAGTGCTGGTTCAGCATGCCCCTGTTTTTACCTTTGAAGGATAAATGCTAAATTGGTGAACATCAGTCTCTTCAATTCATTCTGCTTCTGCTGCATAAGACCAGTTTGATTAATTAGATCTCCTGACATCGGCTCATTTGTTACTTTTCCTTGCAAGAGAATCCCATACGATATTTTGAAAGAAGACTTGTGCATTTATTGTTAACTGTGGCACCCAGTTGTTAAATGAAAGACAGCAGCATCCTTTTTTAATGTTTTTATATTAAGAAAAAAATCTCAATTTGAGAGAGCTGTGACATATAAATGCAGATATTTTACATTCATACTAACTCTTAAAGTACATTGTCCTAAATCCTGTTTCCTGTCAGGACTCTTTCACATAACGTCATGCCATACCTCTTTAAGGGATTTTGCAGTCAGTTCTGCACATCACCCATGTTCTTCAAAATCTGTACCAGTATGATTCACCATTTCCCAAGCATCCTCTCCTACTCTCGAGAACTGTCAGGGTCCTGGGTCTGAGCGACCCAGGGACCCTGAGCAGTTATGGACTAATATTATAATATATGTACTTTGGTATTGCTGTCCCTCGTTCTCCCTGCTTGTAGATATTTGTGTGTATGTAGGTGTGTGTGTGTGTGTGTGGCCCTGGCAGGTGAGTGGCCACACCTGAAGACCACGACACACCTGCAGCGGATCAAGCCTGATCGGAGGAGCTACTTGAGAGTGTGGTGGAGCTCCCTCCGACGCTGGATCATTGCGTGGCTTCACGTTAGTCTCTCGACCAGTTCCTAGGTTAAGTCTGCTGCATTATTGTGTGTCTGACGGCAGCCTCTCTCTTATGTCCCCAGGAGTAGCGGGGAGACGAGAGGACAGCGAGCACGGGGTGCTCATCACGGAGAAGCGGAGACAGGAGTACTAGCACTGGGAAGAGGACACGTCCCGGGAGTCGGGAGAGCACGGGGATTTATTGTCATGTTTTTTCCATCACTGTAAATAAACGCACTGCTAAACACACAGAGCTCCGCGCCTGGGTCCTCCTTCCCTACATCCCCACGGTTTGCCCTGCCAAACCGTGACAGAATGATCCAGCCAGACATGGACCCAGCGGTCTCTGAGGAGAGGCACAGGAGGGAGGTTATGGACAAAGTTTACCGACTATGTGAGTTGTGGTGGGAGAAGCCCGGGGAAGGGTTGCGTCGCGCCGTGGAGAGGCAGCTGCAGGAGACGCTTTTTAAGTTTCCCTGGCTGGTGGACTCCCTCAACCCAGTCGTCCTGGACTTTCTGCTTTCTACCCTCCACCTCCACTCTCCTACTCAGGCTGCTCACCGGCCCGGACAGCTGGTGGATTCACAGCCTGACATGCCGGCCCCGACGTCTATACGGAAATGACGTTCGCGCCGCCGGCGTTCCTCACCGCAGCCGAATTCCCAGACATCTCAAGAGCCGGCTGTGGTGAGTAATAAGGACACTTTTTCATTTCTCACCCCATCTGCTTCTTTGTTTACAGTGGATGGTGACACCGCAGACGCTGCTGTAAGCCAGCCAACAGTGCAGCTAGCGTCGCCTCAGTCAGCGGTCTCCACACCACTCGCTGCTTCACCATCTGCAGCTGTAGTACCACCATCGTCTCGTCTACCTGCAGCCGCCATTCTGCCACCTTCTTCACCACCTGCTACTGTGGTGTATTCATAATTGTCTCTGGTACATTTGTTGTATGGGCAGTATGTGTTCATTGTTTGATTGTGTAATTACGTGTTACGCACTGGCAATGCATGCCGGGAGACGGTAATAAAGTGAGTGAAGAGTTGGTCTTACCGCACACAGTGGCCCCGCGTACTTATTCAGATTCAGAGTAAGAATCACACAGCTACGTCGCCACCCGGACCTGCTCAGCCCGAACCGGAGGAGCTCAGCGAGCCGGAGCCAGCGCCGGAGCTGGAGCTCAGCGAGCCGGAGCCAGCGCCGGAGCTGGAGCTCAGCGAGCCGGAGCCAGCGCCGGAGCTGGAGCTCAGCGAGCCGGAGCCAGCGCCGGAGCTGGAGCTCAGCGAGCCGGAGCCAGCGCCGGAGCTGGAGCTCAGCGAGCCGGAGCCAGCGCCGGAGCTGGAGCTCAGCGAGCCGGAGCCAGCGCCGGAGCTGGAGCTCAGCGAGCCGGAGCCAGCCAGCGCCGCCGCCGGAGGAGTTCAGCGAGCCGGAGTAGCCAGCGCCGCCGCCGGAGGAGCTCAGCGAGCCGGAGCTGGAGCTCAGCGAGCGGGAGGAGCCCGCGTCCCCAACTGAGGAGCTCGGCGAGCCGGAGCAGGAGCTCAGCGAGCCGGTGGAGCCCGCGCCGTCACCGGAGGGGCTCAGCGAGCGGGAGGAGCCCGCGCCGCCAGCTGAGGAGCTCAGCGAGCCGGAGCAGGAGCTCAGCGAGCGGGAGGAGCCCGCGCCGTCACCGGAGGGGCTCAGCGAGCGGGAGGAGCCTGCGCCGCCAGCTGAGGAGCTCAGTGAGCCGGAGCAGGAGCTCAGCGAGCGGGAGGAGCCCGCGCCGCCACCGGAGGAGGGACCGGCGTCGCCAGGAGAGGAGCTCGGCGAGTGGGAGGAGCGCGCGTCGCCTACTGCGGGGCTCAGCGAACAGGACGAGTCCGCGCCGGAGCTAGGCGAGCCGGAGGGACCACTATGTCCGCGACCCGCATGGCCAACACGTCCGCGACCCGGACGTCCGCGACCAGCACGTCGTAGATCATGTGCCACATCTTGCGGTTGCTCACCCGCGCCGCCGCCGCCTGACCCGGGGCAAGCCGCCGGAGGAGCAGCGCCGCCGCCACTGGACCCGGGGCAAGCCGCCGGAGGGGCAGCGCCGCCTCCGCTGGACCCGGGGCAAGCCGCCGGAGGGGCAGCGCCGCCTCCGCTGGACCCGCGGCAAGCCGCCGGAGGGGCAGCGCCGCCTCCGCTGGACCCGCGGCAAGCCGCCGGAGGGGCAGCGCCGCCTCCGCTGGACCCGCGGCAAGCCGCCGGAGGAGCAGCGCCGCCGCTGGACCCGGGGCAGGCCGCCGGAGATGCAGCACCGCCGCCACTGGACCCGGGGCAGGCCACCGGAGATGCAGCGCCGCCGCCACTGGACCCGTGGCAGGCCGCCGGGACTGTTTCGCCGCCGCTGCCGAACCCTTGGCCGCCCGCCGGAGCTGCAGCGCTGCCACCACTGGACTCGAGGTAGGTCGCCTAAAGCGTCCTGCTATCACGGGACCCGAGGTAGGCCACCTGAACTCTTTTGTTGTAGTGATGGGCCGCCTGAGACTGTTTTGTGGCGTTTTTCTTTTTTTTGCACCGCTGCGGGATGCGCGGTCTGACTTTGAGACTGTGAACTGGGAGGGTTTGTTATTTTGTTGTTTTTGCTTGTTTTGGTGTCTATAAATCTCCATACCTCAACAGGTATGCCATCTGGGCGACTTTTTGCATTTCCTGACTCACTAACTGTCACCCATCTGTCCTCCTCTCCTTCATTTTCTTCATTCATCTGCTCTCCTCTCTCTCAATACCTAGCCTAGCTTCAAACCCATAATCCTGTCTCACTCTCTCTTCATCTCCCCAACCAGGGGCGGATCTAGAGAAATTTTCTTAGGGTGGCATTAGGGTGGCAAAGAAATCAAACGGGGTGGCAAAATCAAAGCCTTTTTATCCCCCCCAAACACATATGCAGGTGGTTACATATGGTTAAAATGATTCAAATGCAGTAAGTATACACGTTTTTCATATAAATATTTTCTATAACTTAATTATTGTCTGTAGCCCACATGATTACACACTTTAGTTACATAAAACATGTGAGTTTTGATTCTATGTACTGTATAGCCTGTATAATAAATAAATATGTAGCCCAATAAGTATAAAATCCAGAAAGCTACACAACATGGGGCGGTTCATTTACAAACACAAGTCTAACTTAAGTTTCACTGTTTTTTGTTAGAAATCAATCACATTGTTACAGCTTAAATTACACAAAATGTCAGAAATCTGCACTGTCATGAACAAAAATGTAAACCTAAATTTTCATGATTTGTTGGATCAACCCACTGAGGTCTGAAATACAACGGCCATTTTTGACTCCTTTTGAGTTTACGTTTGTAGTTCACCCTCAAATTGTTTCATTTTATTTTTTCCCCCTTGCCTTGTTTGGTATCTTTTCAGCTCAACTGAATTTAGTTGTTTTTTCACTGACATACTGCATTAGTATTACTCATCTGAAAAAAAGAACTTAAAATCCTAGTAGTATTTTTTTACTGTAAAAAAAACCATCACGCACAAACAGACACAATTGAAAGGTACAAATGTATTGTGCATGAAACGAATTCAAACGTGGTGCAGATGTGTGTCACAAGTTGATCTGGCTGTAGGCTGTGGCACTTGGCCAGAGGTGGCGCTGGTTGATTCGAGTCCATGTTAGTGCACACAAAGTAAACTGCACGCTTTAGTTGTGAGGCAAAAACGCTGAAACCGGAGAAATAAAACGTGCGAGGGGGACGATAACGACGACAAGAGTCTCCCGATCGTTTACTCTTGCTGTCCTGTGAACAACATCGGCGTGGTGTTAATTGTTTGCTGTTTTCGCGATCGCGTCGCGCATGAGGATATCACCAGGTAAACTCGCGACATTTTTAAACATTTTGTTGTTCAACGGCATCAAGACCGACGGAGTGTGTTTGAGATACCCTCACAAGTGTCACAGATGACACATTTGGCGGTTTTTTTGCTGGTTTGTCGGTAGCAGCTCCTGAAACGCAAGACTGCCACACATCTGTTCGACCAACGCCAGTTGATCTAAACGCCAGTAGATCTGGAACACTGGCCTGAAAACAGGTGGTGTATCACTCCGCTGGTTTTCGTTACAGCGTTTACACTGCAATGTGCCTTTGTTACATTCATTAGTGCCCCCAATGACACACAAAACAAAACGACTACACAACAGAACAACTACACAAGACAACACAACACACTAAGTATACACCCACACTAAACGTCACAAATCTGCCACATCTAAAAACTCGCTCGCTCGCTCTGTCTTGCTGCCGTTATCGTCACCCCCAAAACTCTCCCCTCTTCCTAAACAACCAAATCCCACGTGTTGACTTTTTTTTTTAAATTGGTCGACATGTTACATTTTTCCACCGATAGGAAAGAGGTGGCTTTTTTCCTTTCTTTACTGTTTTCGCGCTGTCCTTAGAAAATGCTTAAAACACACACACACAAAAACGTGACGACAGTATTTAGAAAAAAGCATGGCTTATATATATTATCATAACTCTGGATTTACTGGCCTGTAATTAAAATTTAAAAACTTTGAAGTCCGAACTTTCAGTGTGGGCTGAAATAGAGACTCAGCGTGGCTGCAGCTTGTTGCTATGTCAGCTTAAATCAGTCATGTGATTTAGAGGTGCAGCGTGTCCGTGGACCACGGAGGGTTAATAACACTCACCTTCCTTCCATTTCCAGAGTGTAACATCCAACCACCTGTGTAAAATCCGAAATTCCCATGGTGTTGTTCAAAATGTGCTCTGGCACAATCATAAGCATGCTTGCTACTGAAAACAAGAAAAAAGCCGGTCCTGCTATGGGCTGAACCATTTGTTAATGGTGCAGGGGGGACACTATGCAATTTATTCAGTTTTATCATTTATATTCACTGCTGACTGTAACTACGCTCAAACTGTTAATGCTATCTTATTTTAATTAACAACACTGTCATATGCAAAACTGGGGTGGCACTTGGGGTGGCAAGGGATCATTTTAGGGTGTCACTTGCCACCCCATGCCACCCTTCTAGATCCGCCCCTGTCCCCAACTCAACTATTCAGTATTCTTCCTTCAAGATTACCCTTATTCTATTTCTCTTCCTATCTACACTGAAGTAGAACAGCTTGAATCCATCTCCAGTGCTCCTGATCATGTTTCCCTTCTAACTTGGTCTCCTGCACACACAATATATCTACTTTCCTTCTCTCCATCATATCAACCAGCTTTCTTCCTTCAGTAGTCATAATTCCTACATTTAGAGTTCCTACTCTTACCTCTACTCTCCAGCCGTTGCTTCTTCCTTGCTGCCTCCTAACACAAATACCCAACAGTAGCACAGTTTCCACTGGCACCCTGATGGCCAATAGCACTGGAGGTGGTCAATGTTAACCCGGGCCCTGATGGATCCAGCATTGAACTCTCAGTCTTTATGGTGCACATGTTTGATTTGGCAAAGACTTGATGCTGAATGCCGTTTCTGACACAACTCTCCGGATCTAACCATCTTTAGGTCAGCACTGGCTTGCTGGTGAAAATATAAAGCTCAAGGATTCATAACGAGACTTCATAAACTAATGGGCAATGTCATGGAGCATGCATCCATGTTGTAAACAGTCTATCAAACTCTTACTATAGATAACCATTATAATTATATAAACTTTAGATCCAAAACTTGGGAAAAAAACCCCAACTTTTTTTGGCATGTAAAACCATCAAAAATCATTAAATGTGAAAGGACATGATTTTGAAATAATAATAATAAAAAAAACCTTAAGTAAAATAACTTTAAATATGGAAAGTCCAGGCAATAAGACAGTAAGGTCAATAGGTTTCTGGACAATGACACTTTTGAAAACAAAATCCTCTATATCAACCCAAAGAATGAAATCAAACAATGACGATGTGAGGAAAGTGTAGGCTTCCAACTTTAATTGAAAGGGTTTAACAAAAGTATTGCATTCCCTGAATAGGAATAAGAGACATTTTATGTTCACTGTATTCAGAGGCTCAAAAATCCTTTGTAGTCAATGGCAGCCTAGAATCCATGAATAACACCAAATGTTGCATTTCCTCCCTTGAGATGTTCTGCCAGGCCTTTACTGCAGCTGTCTTCAGTTGCTGCTTGTTTGTGGTTTTCTCTTCCTGCAGTTTTGTCAGCTAAAAGTAGATGAAAACATGGGTCTCTTGGTTTGAGATCATCAAACTTTTGCACTGTGATGCACTGTCTAATCTGTTTTTTAGCATTCTTCAGACTTTTGTCTTCCTGTCATTCTGGTACAAGTTAATCTAGCTTTCATCCATCCAAAGATTTTTTTTCCTCAAAAACTGAACAGACTCTTTTATATGTTCTCTTGCAAGTGTAATCTTGAGTGGAACCACTAATATTCAACTTGCTAAAACCCCACTGTATTTCTATTAACAACAACATCTCTTGATTGCAGACTTTAATAACTACATTCCTACGTCATTTAGTGTGTTCTTGACTTGAGGCGTCTTTCTATTCGATTTTTTTCTACTTGGATAAGTAGTAACCCCATGAGGTCTAAGCCACTGTCAGAGGCGACGTTAATTTTTACTGTATCAAAATTCAGAATATTATATATCAGAATATGTAACTTTTTATTTTATTTTATTTTTTACAATTTTACAATATCAACATTTTATCCAAAAAATGTACTTTTTTCATTAATTACAAAAGGTAGGGTTGATGTTCTGGGGTGAGGTTTGGGGTCATCATCAATGTTGACCTAGAAGAGATGGATGGATCGACCCCAAACCATATTTTTTAAATTGGGACATGCAAAATTAAAGCCTCGATTGTACTATCTGCTGGTCCACTAAAGACCTCTTGAAAAGAGTCATGTCAATTTCATCATAAGTCAGTGAGTGGACATCGGTGTACCTGGCTGTTTTTTATGATCTGCTGAGAATTTAGATTACAATACCCTAACTATGAATGCACCCTGAGTGCAGGAATATTACAAGAATGAGTACTCATAGTTTCTCCAGCTCTCTGTGTCTGAAAGGGTCTTTTGTCTGAATAATAAGTAAACCATTTTACTGGTCTCTTACACAACTTTCCATCAACACTCACAGAGGAAGCATCTGTAGATCTTCAGTTTGACAACCAGCAACTCAGCAAGGGCCTTAGGCCTTCACTATAGTCCTGAACACCTGCCACCCTCTAGAGCAGTGGTTCCCAAACTTTTTTTGCTAGGCCCCCCTTTGTTTTACAAGAAAAATGTCCCCCCCCCCCCCCCCCCCACCCACGTTGGAGGATGTGTTTGTCCTCCAACCACACACACCCATATTTTGCTCCATTGCGGTTTATTTCACACCTCAAACATTTAGTAAACAATTAAGCAAATACAAGTAATCTGCAATTAATTACAGGAAATAAGGAAATAAACTACTAACTCTTTTACGCTATGTCCACACCTACACGGATATTTTTGAAAACGCAGCTGTTTCTATGCGTTTGGACCTTTCGTTCACACGTAAATGGCGTTTCGAATCACCGAAAACGGAGATTTTTTTAAAACTCCTTTTTTGCGTTTACGTGTGGATGAGGAATACAGAGTTCGTCACGCAACGTCAAAGGTATGTGCCTTTTTTCACGTCACGCTGTGCGCCACGTTATTGTTTACATAAGATGAATTGCAGAATGGCAGATATAGACAAAATACTGTTACTGTTAATCTGACATCTGCAGGTTTTACACGCTTACATATACACACGCAGTTACTGTCCCTCTATTTAGAAAGGCAGAGGCGTCACGGTGTGATTATTTTACGTGTAGTTGTTTTTTTCCTGTGTAATAATATTCAACATTGCTATCAATACATTTTTCAAAAAATGCCTCTCTGTGCAAAATGGGTTCAAAAACATAAACAGCTGTGGGATACTGTTTGTCCGGGATTTGAACCCAGTGAACAAATTGTGGCAGGATCAGCCTGATATTATTTGTATCCCACTGTAACTTTACTGTATAAAGAGCTAACATCTCCAAAATGTCAGGAGTAGTTAGTCATCACAAGAAGTGTTCGTGAACTAAAAATCAAGAATGTGGGATACTGTTTGTCCGTGATTTGAAGAGCCCAACGCATGCTCCCCACGAAGGAAAAACTAATTCTGCAGGGAAGACCTACCTTGGCACTTGTGCAGGTGAAACCAAAGGGAAGATATGCTTCACCATATTTTCTAGTCTTTGGCTTGGAATGAAGTTGGTTTGGAAACATATTCAGCGATGCTTCATCTCCTGCTTTGCGTTTGTGTGGGCGCCCCGTGCTTTTCATACCGCCCCCCCCCGCCGCAATGGCTCTGCACTCCCCCTAGGGGGTGGGCCCCACACTTTGGGAAGGTCTGCTCTAGAGGATGATGAGCAATGGGGTGACCAGGCAGGAGTCCGGCACCTTTTGTTCCTTACTGGTAGGAATCAGCTTACTAATGTCTGTTGGAAGAAGTGAGTAAAAAAGTTTCAAAACAAAGTTATGAAGTATCCCACTAAAGAAAAAGGCATTTTAAACTACTTAAAAATGCGAAAAAGTGGAGGACTGATGAAAGATGTTAAAAATGGACACAAAGTGAGTATGAATAGAAGAAGGATTCAAGGAATGAGAGATGGAGAGCCCTGAAATGAGGACAGGAAGAGAATGAGAAAAAGAAAGTGGAGGTCTCTCCATTTGATAGGAGTCTCGAGCTGACACCATTTAGATCTCCTTTCACATCCTTTACCTTTAATCGTGTCTCCTCTTACACACCTTCTTTTCTGTCCTTTTTACTCTCCTTTTTTGTGTTTTTCCTTGTCCCTCATTCCCTCCTCCCTTTCCCTGTGTTCTCTTCTTTTCCTCTTTCATTGTCTCTTTGCTTCTCCCTCATAGCCTCTTGTAAGGTTTCTTCCTCACTTCCTTGTAGCTTTATTGAACCTCCTCTGATTCTCATTTCTTTTTCACTTCCCACCTTTCACCTCGTGTTTTTTCCTCCTTATTTCCTTCTTCGCCCTCCCCTACTCTTTGGCCCTCCGTGTTTCCTTCCTACATTCCTCTTTTCCCTCTCTTCTGTTTCCTCGTCTTTTGTCCACTTTTCACCAGTTCCACATGTTTGTTGTTTCTCTCCTCTTTTATGGTCTCCTATTTTAGTCATCTCCTGCTTGTCCTCCCTAAATTATGCCGGTCTCCCCCTGCCTCCTGTTCTCTCCTCCTCCTGGTTGGGGGTCTGTATTGTCCCCTCTTGGTGCTCTGTGGGAACAGCTCCTCTGTTTGTTGGCCAATAGGTCCAATTCAGCTGGGGCCTTTTCAGAAAGACCAGCACCACAAAAGCTAACGGGAAATGACGCCCCTCCACTCCATCCCCCCAACCTTACCCAACTGCCCATCAACACGCCCTCCCCCCCTCCTCTCCCACTGAGGCCCTCTAAGTTTGTTTAAGAGATTGAGTGTCTAAAGAAAGAGACAGAAAGAGAGAGGGATGGAGAGAAAGCGTCCGCCCATTAAGGTAATTATATAGAGCCTGTGTTCCTGTGAGGGCCCTTAATTGATGTTAATATTTGTCTAATTGGGGGGATTGGGGAGAGGAGGAAGGGTGGTGGGGTTGGAGGTGGCAGAAAGAAGGAGGTGAAGGTCCTCGTCAAAAGGTCCCTCTTCCTCAAAGGACAGGGAGCACTTTTCAGTCTTCCCCGCATCTTTCTCTTCTCTCTCTGTCGTTCACACCTTCCTACAATAGCTGTCACCTCCAGCTTTCTCACATTACCTTTTTTTACCCTCCTCCGATCCCTCCACACCACAACCTCCACCCTTCCTTCCCCCTCTGGTCGGCCTTGTAGGCTCTCACAGCTCCCACATCGACCTGATTAAACTGTGCTATTAGAGCCAAACAACAGGAAACTAAACAAATCAAGACCAGCCACATTAAAGTTCAGTTCACTTAAGCTATGATAAATATTTTCTCATGTTACTCTGAACTTTTACTTCAGTAAAAAAATCTGTTTCTGTTCTGTAGTCTCAAGTCCTGTACTGAATTTTGTTTTTAAAGGTAGAAAAGATTACTCAATGGGAGTCACTCATGGTTAGTATTATGCTACAATAATTATTTTTAGTAGTTCTTTTAATATCCATGCCTTTTAGATAAAACAAAACAACAACAAACAACAATCTTAACAAATAGGAGAGGAAATAAAATACAAATACGTAGCAAAATAAAAACTAATATAGTAAGATAACAAATAGCATAAAATCATATACTTTTTGTGGAATGCATCTCTATTCATACATTCTGATGCATTTATTGAATTTACAGACTTGAAGGACATTTCATAATAGAATTGAAGATTAGAAATACTCAACATGCTTGCTTCTCATAACCTTTTAAACCTGTCTTGTAACCCCTTCAGTGCCCAGTCTGGGAACTAGTGCTGCATTGTTTTCTGATATTCTTGGAGGGCTTTTCAAAGTTTTTAAGGTATCTGTTTCTGACATTCACGAATTCATTGCAGCATATCAGATAGCAGAGCAGTGAGTTTAACGTGTGCTTTTCAGTATTGACAAAAAACACATAAAAAAATAAATAAAAAGAATTTGTTTTTACAAACTGTGACTTCATTTACCTGGATAATCCACAAAACACACCAGAGGCCAATTTCACAGGAACTACTTCCTACCAAAAAAACTGTTGATTTTCAATGACACAGAGAAAACAGCCAAAAAACAAGAAACAGAAATTATTCATAATTGGAGTTCTGTTGGTTTCCAGTAAAACTTTGAAGGGGGGCTATTGTTCCTTTTCCTACCTTATGTTATGTTTAGACTGTTCATGGATGCTCATATAAAACTTGATCAAAGTTTGATACACCGAGGTCAGTGTATGTGCAAATAATCCCAGTGAGCAAAACATTCAGGTTCCAGGCTAATATAAAAGGCTGGTTTCAAACAGTTCATACTACTCCTGGATTTGTATGTCATGAATAAATATATCCCTAATATTGTTAATAAAACAGCCCTTCCTGTCACCACAAAGACTTCACCCATCTCTTACTCAAACCTTTGGTTTAAGAGGGGCAACCAATCAGAAGAAAGTTAGTTTAAAGAAACAGAGAAAGGTCCCAAAAACTGCTTAAGAATGAACCAAGAAGCTCCATAAAGGGTCAGTATAAAATAACTCATGATTTTTTGCAACTGTGAACAATAAGGGCATGAAAATAGAAAAGATTATACCAGGTCTCCTTTAATTTTCCATTTTAATTTTAAGATTAATGGCATAATGAAATAAATAAAATATCATCTGTACTGAAAACAAAAACACACTTCACTGCTATATGTTTAAAAAAATAATAATAATAATAATGTTTAATGCCAGCTGAGACTCCTTTCTTGTTATTCCATGATAAATTACGGAGATGCAGATGTGAAGATCATTCCAAGTATTTAACTTGGATTTGGTAGCTGTTCACAGGAAGTCTGAATATGAGACCCAAAGAAATGCCAATGTAAGAGGGAGGTCATTAGACTGACAAACCAAAACCAGCCTATCAGAGAGACAACAAAAACTTTAGGAGTGGCCAAATCAACAATCTGAGAGATTTGTAAAAAAAAAACCCAAAAAAACAAATGCACTGGTCCCAACACTAAAAAGCCTGGAAGATCACTGATGATTGCACAATCTTGTCTTGTCTTTGCAACATAGAGCAAAGTCAAGACCACTCTGGGGTTAGTAGGAATATTATCGTCAAAGTTTATAAGCAACAGAGGCCTTCATTAATGGAAAGGGGGGGGGGGGTTAAACAAGGTGCAAACCACTGATTGTACTGACAAAGAGTATAATCAGAATTGCCAGAAAACGTGTGAAAGAATTCTCCCAATCTTCCCAAAAACAAACAAACAAATAAATGGATGAAAGAAAAATAAATTTGTACCAGAATGATGGATGCAAAATTGATTCCACAGCCAGCTCATGATCAAACGGATACAACGTCATCTATGAAACATAGTGCGGACAAACTAGTGATGTGTCGGTCGCGAACGAAATGGCTCTTAGAGCCGGATCTTTGACGTGAACGACGCGAGCCGGCTAATTATCGCGAGCCGTGGGGTTTTTTTTTTTTCTTTCTCTCACCCTCTCTCTCGCACTTTTTCTCCGCTTCACTCCGCACGTGAGCCTTGTGCTTTGCGCTGGGCAGAGGGGGGAGGGGCGGTAGTTACACTCGCAGTAGCACAGGAACAGAGCGGGAGGGAGAGAGAGAGAGAAAGAGAGCCAGGGACAACAACGTCACATTAGAAAGGTATAGTGATCATCCACAACTATTTTCAGTTGTGGATGATAAAGGATTCAGAAAGTTTATTCATGCAGGCCCATATGACAGAGAATGTGCATGTTCTTTTTGTTATCATATTTTAATTTATATTTAATTGTGTTGTGGTTTGTAGTGTTTTGTGTTGTTTCATTTTAAATTTGTTTAAAAGGAAAAAGCTGAAAATTTAAATAGTTAAAAGTTGAACTGTGACTAGTTGGTTTTTGTAGTATATGATTTATTTATTACATTTTATGTGGAGTGAATAAATAAAAATATATTTACGGTGGTCCCTAGGGACAAAGCACGTACAAACTCCAAAACACGTAAAAACTCAGAAGCACGTAAAAACTCCAAAACACGTACAAAACACAACAGAAGTGCTCCAGAATGCTAGGCGCAGTGTTGAGCTTTTGTTACCTAGTGGCTACACAAGCCAGGAAGTACCAACGACCGGATTTGGTGTGTGCTAGTGACAGGTAAATGAACATTTTTTTTAAATTATTTGAATATATATGAGTGCATGTGTATAAATACACAAACCATACACATATGCTTTCAATTGTGTAATTTAAGTGATCTAGGTAGCTCTGTTTTGGAATTTCAGTTAACTCTAGGAAATATGTTTTGGAATTTGTATGTGCTTTTTGGAGTTTGTACGTGTTTTGTCTCTAGGCGCCACCGCATATATTTATATATAAACATATATAAATAAAACCACTTTTTTTAACATTAGTAATTCCTTTTGTGCATAATTTTATATTATTGTTAATAATAAATTAATTAAAGCAACAAAACAACCTGAAGAGCCGGTTCGGAGCCGAAAGAGCCGGCTCTTTTTAGTGAGCCAAGCCGAAAGAGCCAGTTCTCTAAAAAGAGCCGGAAATCCCATCACTAGGACAAACTTATGTCATAGATATGAGACACATGGAAACAAGTATAAACCTAGACTGTAATCCATATGATCTTTCAAAAAAGTAGAGATGCTCTGTAAAGTGTAAATAAAAACAGAATGTAATGACTCGCAAATCTCATAAACCCAATAATAAGCTGGAAGGCACATTTGCTTCTTAGTTGGGAGGATGTGGCATCCATGTTTCCAAAAAGACGGAAAAATGTCCTTTTTTCCACTTGGTGCTGGTGGGACTTCCATTCACATTTGGCTCCTTCTTTGTATGCTGGAGTTTTAACCTTAATCTGTGGATGGTGATGGTGAGCATCCAGCTGATTTGGGGCCTTGTCCCTTATGAGCAAAACTTTCTTAAGATTCTCAGATTTTTTGATGATATCATGTTGCAGTTGGTGACAGATTTTCAGACATTATTATTAGAACTTATTAGAACTTTTCCAGCCTTTTGTTGCTTTTTTGTGACACTTTCCTGCTATCAAATTGAAAAAAGGTTAATTTTCTCAGTTCAAGCATTTTAATTTGCATTGTTTTTGTTTACTTCACAACTTTTTTGGAATTGAGTTCAACTGCTTGCTTTTTGAGCCATATTTTTAATTTCTTTTAATAAATAATTCAGCGTACAGCAATCTGTAGAGGTCATTAAGGTAGCCCATAATTAACTGTTCGTATACCACATTTCATAATATGTTGATAAGTTTGCTAAGTTTGAGATCTCCTCACACTTTCACTATATGATTTTCTAAAATTTCTGGTTGTGTAAAAGTGAATTATTTTCTTCATTTTCTTAAAAACAACAGTTACCATAACGCGTTTAAAAATGTTACAATTCCTCAGGTTGAAAAATGCAACCTTACTGTTTTCATGTATGCAAACATTTATAAAGATTTAAGCTGAAATTGTTGATACAATTTATTGCTTGGAATAACCTTTAGTTGCCTCTACATCAAACCACATTGTGATGCATTATTATTTTGGAGAGGGGCCTGCTGTGGTTTTAAGTTGTGCTAAAACCAGTTTAATTTTGAGAGACATGCTGTCACATCTGACATTGGCTCTATGTCTTTAATTATTCCTGATAGCTAAAAAAAACTTTAAACCTGTTGTGCTCTGCTCACCTTTCCTATTTGAAAGAGACTTTGCTCAGTTTGCTTTTTCTCCCTCTCCTTTTACTTTTTTCTTTTGTGATACCTCAATTTTGCTTTCCCAGGGGAAGACATGACACGTTAGGAGTCACCTAGAGAGAAGAAATTAGCCGGTGTAAAGGCTCTGAGTAGGGTTGGACTGAATAATTTTCTATCATTTGTAAGTGGTGACAGTGCCATCAGAGGGCCTCCATTATTTTTCAAAAGTCAAAGTTCATTCACCCAGCAAAATTATTCAGACAATTTAATTATGACACAAATTACCTAGAAATAGAAAATGCAAACAAAAACAACATTTTTATTCCAAGCTTACAAGGGTCCCAAGATAGTCGGTTCAATTTTTGCCTCATTACCACACCCATGCACACCAGATTATAAAAAACAAAACAAAAACAAGCAAACAAACACAAAAACAAACAAACAAAATAATCCAGTGCAATTAAAACCAGATTAAAGCAGGAACAGAATTTAATCTGGCCCATTATTACTTGATCAGATGGATCTCTTCCATTTCAAAACTTTCTAAAACCAATACACCAACTAATTCAAACTACATCAGTTAGTCCAAATGAGAATAAAGCAGGCCAGTCAAGATCAAATCACCCATCTTAAACAAACCAGCATGGTTCAGACCAAACAACTCAAACCAGACTGGACAGGCAAAATCTAGACAAGACCAACCCAAACCAAACATAAACAAGTAATCAAGAAATGGAATTTTGTCATCTCATGGATGTGCTTTTGTGTCACTTACAGGATACAGTTAACGATAGTTAGATGGGTTGCAGACCCCAGTTGTCACATACACAATGAATAAGTATTGCATTTCAATGTGCAGGTTTAATATTTTTGAGGCACATATTTTAACTTTTTACACATTTTAACATATTTTCACTTTTAGCTCAAAATAACATCATTGGTTTTTTTTTTATATGTATCATAAAGCAGGCCACTTGGTGCAGCCTTCTCAAGAAGTGCTTGGTTGGTGGCCATATTTTATTTAGATGACATGATAGATCTGCCTGTGGGATGTACCCAAACAGTTTTTTTTGTTGTTTGTTTGGGTTTGTTTTAACATTTTGTACACATCTGTATCAAAGAATCAACCAGAATCAAAATGGCAAAGACAATAAAGCTTCACAAACCAGTAGGTGATGTCAGATGTAGTGTGTTGTATAAAAGCCTGGCAAGTTCATTCTTGAGACCTGCAAGTAGGACACGGAGAAAATGCACGAGGTATTGAACTATTTAAACTCCTTTTCAACCATGGTTGGTTATTTTGCATCAGTAACTTGCCAGATAATAAGAAACTAGACCAGTAATGTTCAGATTACAACAAGCCAGAACAGGTTAACCCCAGACCAATCCAAACCAATCGAAAGCAGTTTGAAACAGATTAAACTAGTCCCAAAAGGACCAGTCTGGTGACAATCCTCAAGAGAACTAAAAAACACAAGAACCAACCAAACTTTTGACAAACTAAACCACATGACAACAAACAAACACATTCATCTTCTTCCAAACAAACAAAGTAAGCTGAGTTGATCCAGATGAACTCGAGCTAACTGACAGCAGCCATTGTGCTGCGACGACATGCCGCTCTGACACAGACTGACAGCGATTGTTGGTTTGTGTAGGCCCTGATGATGATGATGAAGGTGAAGATGATGATGGCGGAGGGTGAAAGCCACCGTCAGCCTCCGCTGTTACTCTCCTGTCATATCCACCACTGGCAACCGCCGCCGGGCCCTGCGCTAATTACCGCTACATCTGTCTTTCTTTTTTTTCCTCTTTCTCCTCTAGTTTCTCCGTTTTGTGCTGAACAAATAGTTCACGCCACAGCACCCCTCCTCTGTCTCTCCTCTTTACCCCCTCTGACACCTCCCTGCGTCTCCTCACAGCTGGAGGCAGTGTCAGCGCCACTCTTTTATGGATTTTATTTGCATGTTTTTGTGCATTCCATGTGTGTGTTGCGAATGAGTGCAAGAGACTGAGCATTTGGTACTAAACACTGGGGCATTTTTCTCTCTTCCCACATCTTCTCTGTATATATTTGTGTATGCTAATGAGGAATTTCTGTGCTGCCAGCCATAATGGAGCTGCTGGATAATAACCCTGCTAAACAAACCAACAAACCAATTATCTCCGCTCTTGTTTTTCCAAGCCCACTGTAATTACTGTATGCAGAAGAAAGAGGAGTTTGTTTTCACCGGCAAAGAAAGCTGAAGTGACCCAACATAAATCCTGAAAAATAATCAGATTTGATATTTTTTTGTTTTTTTCCACAGCTGAACTCGTGGAGCAAAATCACCTCCGACCCTCAAACGCACACACCCTTCTCTCCTCAGTTTAGATTTGTCCGTCATTCCCATGGAGGGGGCTGCAAGGATCGACAGACAGACAACGAGCCTGGCATCAAAAAAAGGAGGGAAAAAATGACAGCGCGACAAATAACCTTCCTCGCTTTCTGCCCACAAAATCGACCAAAGACATAGAAAAAGCCTCTAAACTATGTCCCGCGGCCAAATGAGACACCTGTCCAAACCTCTAAAGACCTTTTGTGTCTTTCACAGATTCTTTGCGCCACGTTCTAATTGGCTGGCTGGACTATGTGTTAGCGTGCATGGCATGCCCGGCTGCCGAGAAGGTAAAATAGGCAGGCGGGGGAGCTGAATAGAAATGTGATTGTGTTGCTGTCAAGCGCTCCCACATGAACTCCCCTTTTCTTTCTCCACCCGGACAGAGAGGAGAAGTGTGAAGGGGGGGTGGGGGGTAGAATGAAGAAGAGGAAGGGTGAGAGAGAGAGGGAGTGAAAGAGACACACTTCATTTGTCATCCAGCGGCCTGATTGGAGTGGCAAAGCCAATTCACATCTCAAGTGGAGTTCCCATCACACAAACCCCCTATACCAAACCTCCACTGCTCCTCCTCCTCCTCATCCCCTGTATCCTGCCAATCAAGCACAGCCTGAGCAAGTTGCCGGTGTTTCGAGCTGAGAGCTTCATCATCATGGATGGGAGCGGTAATGACTCTCTCTCTCAGAGGTTGTAATAGCTGCGGCTAATGGGAAAGGGTGGGAGGGAGACGGTGGAAGAAGAATGGGGGGTGAGGGTCACGGGGAAGGTTGGATGGATTGGAGGGGGTGACGGGTGACTGCTGCTGCCATCACAGTAAGATGCTCACATAACTTTTTAGGGGGACCATTTTTACTTAAAGCTTCACATTGCTCTGCAAGTTCCCTGAAGCTAAAAGCATCTTGCAGCACTATCTGATTGTCCATAAATACACAAAATGCATTTTCCTAAAAAGTCCCAGAACTATAGCTATTATTTGTCGAGTACCAAACAATTTAGAAAGGGGACTAAAAGTTGCGCAACCGACACTCAGACTATAGTCAGAACCTGACAGGACAGCTATGAAAGGATTACTGGCCTACCAGATGCATGCCAAGGGACCAAAAGGGTTAGAGAAGCCACAGCTCTCCACAAAGTTTAATGTAACTGTTAACACTTTGTATTGTCTTCAAAGAGGTGTAAAACATTCCCAATCAGCAAAAGCAAAACCGTGGAAATGCTGAATGGCAGCCAGCTACGAGAAACATAAAAATAAATAAAATATGTAGGCACTAGTGCAAAACAAGCAACCAATCAAAAACATTTCAAACCACATAGAATGTGCCCGCCAATGTACTAGCAGGAGACACGAAGCATTAAGTTTATGTCAATATAACATTACATACATAATTTTATTATAATATATGATCATTTAGATAACAATATAACAGACAACAAATTAAAATTCAAAAATAAAGGTCGAAGTTAGTGATATTCAAGTTTTCTCGTTCTTTTACTGTGGAAGAAAAAAAAAATGTGTTATTTTTAATGCTCATTAATTTTGTAAAACTGGTGCTGCAGTTTCCACAGCAAATTAGTGCGAAGAAGGAAGAAAGTCCCACTAGAAGCAAGTCTTACCACTTGGCAGCCATCTTGTAATGTCTCTGAGCACTTATTTGAGTTGTAATTTTCAAATCTCACCTAAAGTAACTTTAATTTATTTCAGTGGTTAGTGGTTACTGACCATTTCTACAAGTGTGGCACCCTCATTCTCCAGAAATTGTTATGCGTGAAAAGGCTTCATGTGAGTCAAAATAAAAAGCTTCTCCTAAAAATAATCGTGCTCAAAAATATTTTTTTCTCCTGAATTTGTTTGTGTCCTATCACAAAACATAACAGAACATTGAATAAAATCAGCAAAAGTTGAAAAACTCTAATAATTCCACACAGGAGATGAACAAAAGGGTCTTTTTCTATAAATATACACCAGTTTTACTCCCATTTTGAGAGACTACATGTTGTTTTTGAAAAACAATCTGGTTCACTGATATATTTTCAATAGAAAATAAAACGATGACACATAAGAGTAAGATATATTAAGCTTTTCTACACATGAGATGCCTTCATTGCTGGTTTGACGATTCAAGGCTATAAAGTGAGTTAAAGTGAGTTAACCTCTGGAGCAGAAGGACAGACGAGATTATTAACATGTCTTAGACTGCAAATTAAATTGTCTCAAATTCAGTAACCTCTCATAGATTTCTATTCTCCTGTCTGTGTGGCATCTCTGGGGATTTCACTTCACTTTTTGGCTTTTCCATCTCCCACCAAACACTTTTTGATATATTCTTTTTAATATTATTTTGTCTTCCTCTCTGTCACCTCTTCTCCTTTTCTGTTTTCACTCCTAAATGATGCTGTCAGTCCCACGAATGCAGCATCTGTGGATATGGCTGGATGAGTCATGTGCAGGGGTTTTCTGCAGGTCCATCATGGTGGCTCACTCTGAACATAATCTGGTAAACAGGTTTTTGTTGTGTCTTCTGATGTGTGTTTGTGTGGGTGGAGGTGTGAGCCTTTTCAGAGGTTACAAACACTATTTCTCATTTTTGTTGTTTGTTTTGTGAGTGTCCCTGGAAAAACACACATTTATATTATCTTCTCATGTTTTAAGCAAGTAAGAAAAAAATCATTTTCTCTACAGCAGTTGTTTAAATTAATATTTTTTCTATAAAATCACACAAATCTAATAAACTAACTGTCAGTGTCAAGACATTGTGTCATCTTATATATATGCAGGTAGTGTTACTGTTGAGCTGAACATATCTTCATCAGAATCAAAACCAGAATTCTTTTTTATCCCAGAGGAAATGATCCAAGACAGTAAGAACAGCAACTAATTAAACTAAGTTATATATTACAATATAATACAAAGTATAACAAAGCAGCTCTAATAAATGCAAATAGCTCTAACTACAGGAATTGTACCTTGTATCTCCATCTTATCTTGTCTGCTTCAGTAAGTTCATCAGTGTGTCTTGCAGGGCATTTGAAGTGAGCTGTTGCTGTACACAACATCAGCTCTGTTATACGTATACATACTAACTGGTTTTGCCACCCCTGGCAGCACGAACTGCCAACCCTCATTCTGTATGGTTTTTGGTTGCAGTATATATAAAAATCCAAAGCTCTTCAACATCAATTTTCTATTGTTTCTCATCAGTTTATCTCTTATCTTGAAAAGTTATTTCAGTCATAAACAAATAAAGATTTTAGTTTAGTTCAAATATATTGGATACGTTTTTTCTTTTTTTTCTTCTTTTGGCTTTGTGGATTTGCTGTGATAAGTTCATTGCAACACACATCTAGAGACATAATTTTGAAATTATACTAAGCTGTCCTATAATAGTATAGTGCAAAGTTATGTTCACACTCTCTGTGTTCTTTAGTAACAGTTGGGTCCTACCAAATAAGAATGTTCATATTATCACAATAAGTGTATAAATGTATTTATATGCTAACCATGTCGCATGTATCAGGAATATGCTAAAAGTTTGCCCTGGATGGCTTTTTGAGATAACAGAGTGCTAAGCTAACAGCTAATGCTCGCAACTTTAATTAGCAAGCTGCATCCATAAACTGGGAGGGTGAATTATAATAACATCAGCCTACTAGAAAGAAAGTTGTTAGAAAGAATGAGACTAAATATATATAGTTATGACGACCTGAGTCTACGTACTGCCACTGCTGGAGCTTTAAATCTGGATTACAGCCAGAGTAGAAGAGGTTTCGAACAGTACCATGCTGAGAGAACCATTAATTGGAAATATATATTTGTTACCTTATTTGGGAGAAAGTTTCTAATAAGCCTTAGGATGGCTCAACATGACAAAGTTTTCTTCGTAATGATACAGTCTCACACAGTGACTGGAGACTGTACCACAAACATAATTATTTTCACCATGAACTTGTGATTTCATTTCCTTAGAAATGGTTCCTTTGAAGATAAGGACCAGTCAGTTGAAGTTTGAATTCCTCAGCAAATAGTGACGTGTTTGCTGCAGATGGTAATTTAACTTGTGCTCAGTTGCCGTACTTTTATACCAGTTAGCTATCAGCTGAGTCAAGTCCCGTATTTGCAAAAATTGGAGATGCAGTCTTATTTTATCTTTAGCATGACTGAGCCGTAACATTTGCATAGTGAACAAACATATATTCTTTCTTTTCAGTCATTAAATTTCTACTGTGTGTCAAAGCCAGTTTTCATGTGCTTTTCCAAAGGCCAGCCAATGCAGGCTCTAAATTTCTTTGAAGAAGTTTGAGTTAAGGAAACGTATGAAACTTCTCTGAAGTTCCAGTGACGAATGGTGTTTTCGAGCCTTGTGGTGAAACAAGATCTTATTGGAAACACGACTTGATAACTGTAGGAAACTCTTGTTCTTAATGAATGGGAATTGAATCTAAAACTGGGTTGGTATCTGTCCCTTGCTTGGCCCACACAGTGGATTCAGAGGAAGTCTTAGTACAGAGTTTAAAGCCTTTAAAGGATTAGTCCACCTTATATTTAAAGTCTTTCTATCAAAGTGTGTAATCCTCTCCCACAGGCCTACTGGGAGTCTGAACTCTGCTGAAGATCTGAACATCTTTCAGCTCCAGCCAGCTCGTCTTTCTCTTCAAAGCCTTGGGATGATCCAAAGGTCATGACTTCTAACCTTTGCCAGAATCATCAAACTACCACTTCCACTCCAGCACCTCATCCCGTCAGCTGATGTTCACATCTCAAAGAAATCGCTTGTTTTCCTTATTCTTTCAATCTTACTTTAGTTTGTTACTTAATTTTCTTTCTTTCATTTCTTACTTATTCAATGAAGAAAGCTGTTTCTTTTTATTTGTTTACGTTTCTGCTCATTTTCCTTCATTGCCTTCGTTTTTCTTCTTTTTCTTGTAGTTATTTTGTTTTGACTTTTGGTCTTTGCTTCCTTAAGTTTCTTCCCCCTTCTTGGTCGTCCTTCCTTCTTTTAAAAGCACTTTTTCCATCTTTTTTTCTGCTTTTATTTGCCATTTTCCTCTTCATTTTTCTTTTCATTCTTTATATCCTTCCTTTGTTAACCTTTAAAAAGTTTTTCTTTAAATTTGTTATCCCTCATTCCTTTATTACTTATTTCAGTACTTGCTTTTTCACACTACATTTTTTTTTACTTTCATTTCTTTTTTCTAAATTCATTTTATCTTCCTTACTTTAATTTCACCTTCCTCTTTTGTTCCTCTGTCCTTTATTTTTATTCCTTATTTTTATGAGATCCCAGACTTTTTTCTCTCTTTTTCCACCTAATTCTTCTTTCCTTCTTTGTTTTTCTCAGTATGTGCCTTTACTGTCTGAACTCCTTTTGCTGTCCTTAAACTTCCCCTTTTCTGTTTCCCCTCTTTACTTTCCTGTCTCTCCTCTACTTTTAACCCTCCTCACTCATTTGTAACTTTTGTGACTCTTTTATGTTCCTTTCCTCACATCCGTTCCTTCTTTTCAGACTTCTTTGCTACTTTGCTGTTTCTTACTTTTCCACCTGTATCCTTCCTCCCTCCATGCTGATGCTGTGCATGATTTCCACTTCCTGGGAGAGTCCCGTTCCTTCTGGAGGATTTGTATATTGTAGTTTTGACACTTTTACTCTGAAGCCTCCGCGTTCACATAAATCCAAAAAAGAAAAATCAGCAGCTTCCAGGTTCTCTCTTCCTCCTGCTGCTTCATCCCTGACTCCTCTCTTTCTTTCTTCCTCCTGTTTCCCTGTCGGAGGAGAACTCGACTCCTCCGCGGCTGTAATCACTTTACTACTGTTTTTGTTCACGGTAAGTGGACTAAATATTTGGATGCTCATAAGCAAAGCAGAATAATTGAACGTGTGATTTGTGGCAGCTGGCTCTGAGTCTATGGGCTTGTCTCGGCATAATGAAAACAGCTAGCGAGCCGTTGTAAACAAAAGCAACTTGTTATGTTGCAAACCCCTCGCTGTGCTTTGCTGTGTGTGGGAAACAACTAATTTTCTTGATGGCGTACTGTAATCATGGCGAAGCTTTACCACGCGCTGTGCTGAGTACTGCAGCGCTTATTAATACAGAGAGAGAGTCAGTCCACTCCTGGCAGAGCTACTATTACCGTAAACACTTTAAAGTGTGAAGAGAGAGAGAACAACACACCAACCTGAATTATTATAATTATTAGGTGAGTCCAAAGCGGCGGACTGGGCCGGCTGGAGGACCTGAGCCTATTTACAACCGCCGCTGGAGTTTTAAATTTGGATTCCAAGACTGAGGAGTTGGCCTGTTATGAGAGTACTCAGGCTTCTTCAAAATCACAGAATAATTATAATAATAAAAATAATTACAGTAATAATAATAACGCAGGTGAAAGAGTTTCTCTCCAGCCAACAAGCTTGTCGACTCAACAGGAAACTTTGTGTCTTCTGTATGGTTCACTCCGTGACATCAACTTACAAAACTAGAATAATTAACTGGACAGTTTGAGTAAAATAATCATAATAATCACAGAACATGTATAATTCCAGCATCAGAGAACTGAGTTATCTCAGTTCAACTAACAATAAAAACAAAAGTTAGAAGAAAATAAAAGGATGAAAGATGGTTCAAGCTGAATTTTTATAGCCATTCACATCTTAGTGTTTGGAAACCAGAGGTGAAGGTGAATGCAGCTGAGAAACTGAGAGACACTGTGATATAGTATATAAAGTATAATGCTGTGTACAATGACACCTGAAATTCACAATGAAGACGATCAGGAGGTAGAGCAGGTCATCTACTAATTTGAAGGGAGTTCGATCCCTGGCTGCTCCAGTCTGCGTGCCAAATATCCTTGGGCAAGATACTCATCCCAAGTTTCTCTCTGATGAATCCAATGAAGTGTGAATGTTAGCTAGTGCTTAAGCATAGAGCATAAAAATGCTTTAACGAGTGTGTGAATACTAGAGTGCTCAGAAAGAGTAGAAACATGCTATATAACGACCACTTCGTTTAACAAATCAAGTCAGCCAAAACTAAGTATGCCACTGACTCAGTAAGATCTACTAGGTCAATGCAGGTAAAACAATACTTGCCAAAATCTCAAAGACTATCAAAGTGGTGACTTTTCAGAGAAGCAACATATTGTAAAAACAAAATAATAGTGACAATCTACTTTCAAATTTACCATTAAACGAACCCGAACTGTATAGTTTCCTGTTTCATTGGTTTATGACTTGGTGCTATTGACTCTATAGATGTCAGGTCACCATTTCAATACCAATATTTCAAATGAGTCATTTATATATACATGCTGCAACATAAAAAACCCCATTAGTTATGAGACGTTGTGGCGGCTCTGTTATGCTGTGGGCGGCATTTGCCACCACAGCATAACAGCATAATGATTTGGGTCCACTTGTCCCCTTCAGGAACGGTCTAAAATGTCAATCCAATTAAACACCCACTGGAGATGTTGAGCTGGCATTGTAGACAGCTCAGACTGGTTGAATTGGCTGGATGGTACTCATGTCTCCAGAAGAGGTTCAGAGACTTGAAGAACAAATGATAAGGTCTTGAAACTGTTTTAGTGGCACGTGGTGAGCCACCTCTTAACATCTACTAGATCACTGTCTAAGCCACAGGCTAAACAAATCTAGCTTCACAAAGGAGAAGATTTTGAATTTCAAATTCAAATCAGTGTAATTTCACCCTAAAAGCTACGAGGTATGAAGTTTTTATTTGGAGATGTGAAAAATTGGACAAATTACATATAAAGAAGTAGATCTGAACCTAAAGCTTACACCATGTCTTAAAAAGGCAGTGGTTTAAGTGGCCAGTTGTTTCAAATTCAACATATCTGTCATATCTGTCAGCCCAGCAAACATCAGCAAACACACAAACTGTGTCACAGTGTGTTGCCAGCTAAAGGTCCAGCAGCTGAATTTCACAGTGGGACAAAAAACAAGAAAGAGCTAACTTCACTCAGAGATGGAGAAAAATAATAAAGACAGGACAAGAAGGGAGGTTAGATTTAAAGGTAAGGACTGCTCAGTAACACTTGATAATCAGCAGATCCAAATTTTACACGTGATGTCATAATTTTAATCACATGTTGTATTTATATATGATGCATACAGATAAATAATGTATTTTCATTTTGTGAAACATCCAGCAAAACAAACTAAGTATACTAACTTTGCGTTATTCAAATGTTACATGAAAATAGCAGGATAAACAACAGGTTACAGGTTAGCTTGCATTAATGTGGTGAAATCACAGTAAAGCTCTCTGTTGAACTCATACAAAGTGGCTGTGGTGCTCAGATTTAGACTACATCAAATGTATCAGAGATTAATTTGTATTTAAGCTGATGGTCCTTAGATTCATTCACTGAATTCCAACTTTATACAGTCCCGATCAAAAGTTTAAGTTCAGTTCCAGATACTCTTTGTGTGGCCGTCTTCATCACTTGAAGAAATGTTCCCACTCACCTCATGGAAACGCTTGCATCAAGAATGCTGCAATGGTTTTTTTGGAGGTGTGGTCCTAAACTTTTGGTCATCTGTAAAACAGCCTGTTTCACTTTAAGTATTGTTTTCAATAAATTGCATGCTCAAAAAATGTTTTTGTCTCACTCCCATTTCTTCTTGTTGCCTGTTGAAGCTCTACTTGGAACCTTGTAAAATATGATTTTTTGCCATTTTTCAAGTGGTCTTAAACTTTTGATTGGGACTATACCAAGTACTGTGCTGTATACTGTGTAGTATAAAGACAGTATGAACCACGATAGCTTTTGAAACTGTGAACATATTGTTGGTATACAATATGTACATATTTCACTGTTTAGGGGAGGCGAAGTCACCCTCTACAATGCATGCAACAAAAAATAGTTATTATTTATTAGTTATCCATTTATTAGAAATAGAATTAAAATTTGAATAATTTTTCTATTCTCATGTACTAATATTATTTTAATAATATATAATTAGCATAGCACAAGGTACAATTACTTTTGTGAAAAAAAATTGTAAGTAGAATTGTCCTTCAAGACTTTCTTATTTTGAGCACATTTTTAGAGACTGTACCTTTTCACTTTCAGTACTTCAAATTCTACTGGATTATTTTTAACCCAGATATCTGTACTTCTACTTAAATTAAGAAAGTCTGTACTTTTGCCTACTCTGGAGAGCAGAGAGAGGTGGGATAGAAGCACAAATGCACTGTGGAATTCAACAGGAAAAATCAAACAGCATAACAGAACCAGGTTTAGAGAGGCTGGCCACAAGCCTCTCTAAACCTGAGAGGCAGAAAAACAAAACAAAACAGAGAAAATTCAAAAATAAGCAATATATGGACACATTCACTCTGAGAGGGAGCCTCCATGTGGAACAAAGAGAAAAAATATCTGGGTCATATGTAAAATCGGTAACAATAAGATTTTACACCTGTGATTTGGCCAAAACACAACTGGCAAAAGCAAATGTACGTCTTCGAGCAATTACCCAACTAATCAACCATATGTGTAAACAATTTACAGGTGACATTAACATCAATAATCAACTAAAATGAGATGCAACACTAATAATAATATCAAATACATTAACAAAAAACAAAAGTAAATCCTATTTAGGGTTGGGGCTTTTCTGTGTAGTTTGCATGTTCTACCCCGTATGTATGGGTTCTCTCTGGGTATCTCAGCTTCCTTCCACAGTCCAAAACCTGTACTTAGTAGGATTAGGTTAACTGGTAATCACCAATTAACCTAATCAGGTAATTAGGTTAACTGGTTAAATTGGCTGTGGGTGTGAATGTGAGTGTGAAAGATTTTCTGTGTAGCTGGGTTAACCCTGTACAGGCCACCACTCTGTCCAGGGGTAGCAGCTGGGATAGGCTCAAGGTCCCCTCACAACCCTGAATAGAAGAAACAGAAGAAAATGGTTGGGTGGATGGATGGTAAGGTCCTATGATTGCTATATGGAAACATAATTTCCTGGAGGTGGGATTACAATGTGACTGTAGTGTTAAAAAACACAAAGATTTCGGTTATTTTTTCCTCCCTCTCCTTCTCCTCCTCTCTATGACATCAGAAACAACAAGAAACAAACTATTTATATCTCTACACCTCTCCTCTTTTCTCCTTTAGATAAAAAAAGCTTCTCTCCTCATCACGTATCCTTGACCTGCACCTGTGGAGGGCTGAGAGCTGAAGAGAAGGAGAGAGAGAGCAGGGGAGGGAAGGGCTGGTCAACCCCTGAGAGGGGTCAAGAGTCAGGGTTGGGAGTCAGGGGTCAAGAGGAAATCCCTTCTGTGGACAGAGAGCCAGTTATCATTCTCATCTAACGGAGCGGCCATCTGTCAATCAGGAAGAGAGGGGAGGGGCCAACAGGTATCGCTGGCCCCTGATGCGGCCACCGCTGTCCCCCAAGGGCCAAAACCTTCTAGAAATACAACTCAGGGTCCAAATGAGGTCGTGGGATTGTTTACGTTGTGCCTCTGTGGCTCGACCCCTAATGATACAGATGAGCACAGAGAGTTTAATCAAGTTTCACTGACCTGAAGATGCCCCGCTCCTCTGATAACTCAACCTGTGTTACACATCGGCTGACTCTGCTCTATAACACATGTGCAGTCACCTGGAGTTCAAGTAGATGCTTTCAAAGGCCTCGTTTTGGCTCAGCAGCAGTCCAGACCTGAAAATAATCAGTCTGCCATCAGCTCGATCAGAGATGACAGAAAAGCCAATGGTGGAGAATTCCTGGTATTTGAACAAATGGGTAACACTTTATAACAACTATACACTAATAAAGATAAGTAAACAATGAATTAATGTGATTTATAAATGATGGATGAACAATTTCTAAATAAAGTATTACATTAAGTACTGAGATGTTACTTAGGAGCTGTGAACGGTTTATGGTATCATTCAGAAAGCCTAAGTAAATGATTAATGAAATATTTAGATGTACATTTCTACATATACAAACTGCAAAATAAGCTATTTGATTGTTAGTGTGTTAATCTGGGTTTTATATATATTTAAATGTAATCCATGTTTTATTTAGGCAAAGTGATGAATACCTATATCTTACAAAGCATTTACATTTTGAACTCAAACATCTAAAAAAAAAAAAAAAACACACAAAGCATACAGGGATATGCTAAACACACATTTAATTTTTAAATAATATATTGCTCATGCTTTATGATCATAATTAATGATTACATAACAGCTCAAAAAAATAAAAATAGTGGTTATGGATTTCCTACTGTGTTAGAGTAGTATTTTGAGAAATTGTATATTTATTGTGGCCAATATTGATATTTTTGTATCATTCCTGTTCTATACAGGCTGGGGTTTTGAAATTTATGGAACTGCTATTTGCTTTGGGATTCTCCAAAACCACAGCAAACTAAACTTGAGGAAATCTTAAAGAAATTCTAAATATCCCATTTTCTGGACATTTTTTTCTTGGAATGTCAGATTAATATTGTTTTTTGGGATGTTTGCACTTGTTTGTGAAATTCTGTGGAATATTCCTCATTGCTTTGTGAAAAAAATATTTTATTTTATTTATTTCAAGAAGCTTTAGTACATTTAGGCTACAGTACTGTGTGACTCCAGCTGCAAAGTGTTTCTCTTTCTCTCTTAGACCCCTCCAACATTCTCAGACTCTAGTCAACAAACATTTCAGTTTTTTGCAAAATGTCAGTGAGTTGTGTTTGCATCTTGTAATAAATATTTGCATGTTTTGTATCACTTTGTGCTTTTTCTGTATTGAAGATGAAACTTGACCTTTTAATTTCATTTATAATTGCTTTGTGAGGTATAGATGGTTCTCACACAAAATACTTAACTAATAACTCGGAACTGCCTGAATTAGCCATGAGTGATGAAATAAAAGTAAAACCCCTATTAACATACTCACAAACAAACAGCTCATTCTATGTACACACATTTAATGGTGTATTTAGTCACTATTATTAATGGTTCATCAGACCATGGACAATTAACAGCTCCTAAATAACTTGTTTGTACTTAATATAATATTTTATTTAGAAATAAATAAACATCTTGTAGGATGATAACACAACATAAACACTGAACACACAACATGCCCTGAAGTGTTTGCTGAATTTTCTGTCTCTGCAAATAATCATCTCTGTCATATAAGAAGCTCTTGTGTTACTCTTTTTGCTTACAAAAATACCTTTGAGTAAAGTAAAACTGTACAAATGACCAACCGTTTACCTGATTCTCATGTGTTACAACACAGCTGCACCCAAACAGCTGATGAACAGATCCAGTGCCTGTGTGAAAGTGCTGTGGCTGAACACTTGGGGCTGTTTGTTGATGCTCTAACACACATTTAATCCACTGACCCTTCAATTATCTTGTAACACAATCTGTTCTCACCTGGGCTTGTGCCTCCTTGGCCATGTAATGGCAAACATTCCCAATGCCAGGCCGAGCCACACGGAACTCCCCGTAGACATCGTTCCTCCTCCTCTATTCTCATCCTCCGGCACATCCCAGCAATCCTTAGATTTAACAAATGTGGTTAGACCAATCACCTTGTGCCTGTTTGAAGCTCAGATGCACTTTTGCAGAAGTTTCCTGGCGCTAATGATCAGATCAGTTATTTAATAACAGCTTGGTCTGTCTGGGAGAATCCTGTCACTGGTTTTCTCAGAGCTCCGAGTCCTGCAGGGATTATAGAACCGGTGACTGTTGCGGTAGCATGAGGAAAAAAACCAAAGCACATCCTTGGGGAAAACAGCAAAACAATAGGAGTGAAACCTGGAGAAACAGGTGATGCATCAGGGACTTTTATTTTTTTTAAATGGGCAAGCCCATAGTTGGCTTGCCTACAGAAAACCCATGTGGGCTCCATATAGGCTAGCCCAAAATTGGCCCAAAATTACATAAGACCTGGACTGAATGTCAGTGGCAACAGGTCTTATGGAGTAATTAATCTAAATTTGAACTTTATAGATTAAAAAGGCTGCAAAAAAGCTCTAAGACAATTCAGGCTGTGGTAAAGAGTAATTGTGGTCATACCAAATACTAACTTTCAAGTTCATCAGAACTGGAAAAACTGTTTTGGTTGTACATACTTAATTTCCACATATGCTTGCATCTGCTTCAATTACTCTCTGCACCTAATTCCCATTTTCCTATCAGCTTTAAAATAAGCCTACCTTAGCATTCTGATTGGCTGACATGTGCCCCTGGCCCCTCTCCTCTCATTAATCCCTCACATCTCAACTAAGTATGAGTTTTGCAACACATATCTCACTGGTATTTGGAGTCACTGATTTGAGAGGTTGAAATCAAAGAGTTGTGCAAATAGTTTAAAAAAAAAAACGAAAGAAAGAAAATTTGAATTACAGGTTTGCGGGGCTCATTAGGATGTGTGTTTTTTTTGTTTTTGGTAAATCAGTCTACACATTTGTGAACATATTCAGAAGAAAAGTAAAGCAAACGTTTCAGAAGTTATATTTTTTTCTACAAGCTCTTGTTTTGTATTCTGTGACTACACATTCAGTCTGCGTGTAAATATGACATACAGTGTAGGATTTTATTTGAAATATTTTTGCACTTTATAAATTCTCACACGATGTCTAAAGGTGCTCATGTTTTGCAACATATTTGCCTTCATATTTGAGTCCAACCCAAAGTGAATCAGTTCGCATAGACTTGTATCAAAATCTCTAAAATTATAGTTTTAAAAAGCATTTTTAAAGCCTGTTATACAAAATGCTTTTGGCCTCTATGATTAGGTCCGACATTTAAAGCAAGTGCTAAAGATTTTCTTTATATTTCATCCATCCTGACACTGGAGTTAATTGTCACGTGTCCGATAGACAGCTGTAACCAAATTCGTATACTACACCTCACCTGGGCAAAGTGGCATCTGTTGGTGCTTTGTAGAGCAATTTCAACAGAATTACCTGACAAATAATATGACCTGCTGTGAGGTACAGCGTGTCCAAGAAGTTTGTACCTCACTGTTGATTATTAAAACTTGTGTATTTTTCTTTGTTCATTGTTTAGCAGTAATGAGCAGTGTCCCTGTATAAATCCTTTGCTGAACAACTTTGCTCGCATGAGTAGTTGATTACCACTCTGTCATCCAAAGATTAGAGAATGAAGTTGTGGTTACAAATAACCAACCTGTTTATGGAACATGTTGAATATTTTAGGTAATGTTCACAAGCAATGCTACTACAAACTGGGAACTTCTCTGTGTTGGTGTTCCTAAAAAGATTAGACTACTTTAGTAGAAAGACAAAAAATTTCTCTTAAAGATGCAAGCTTAATTTTGTGTCATTAATATCACTAATCATTAACCTCAGAACATCGATTTTTTTTTCAGTACATACACTTTGGTATACTTGATGTCTCTAGAGGGCACTGGCAAGAATTTAGTTACTCTGTTACTCAATTGTATTCTTATATACTCTTTTCTCTCTTTCATCTTCATAGTTCCTTTAACAGAAAGCCTTCAGACATTCATCTTCACCATCTTGTGTTTACTCAGGTGAGCTACCTGGTGTTAGCTTTCACCTTCACAATGCTACTGCTTGGAGAGATTTTAAAGTGATAGGGAAAAGGTTGAGTATGGTTTCTGCAGTCAGATCAAACACATATAATAACTGTAACTGTAATAACCACTTACTGTAAATGAAACAGTTTCATTGCTTATGCAAAGGAAAGTGTTCTGGTTTGGGTTAAAATACAACATTTTACAACATTAAATACACAGTAGAAAGCTCTATTATCTAGTTTACCAGTTAGTGACACTGTACTAGCGCACATTTCATGCACTATTCTCACAGCAGCTGGAGATGACTTATTTTTAAAATATGACATTTATCACTTTCTAGAAATGTGTCTTGAACACTAAATAAATGATAATGGTTTGACGTGCAGACTCTGGGACCAACCCTAAATACCCTCTACTGGTCATACATTTTTTTTCTAACCAAATCAGGCAAACATCTGTGTTGCAGCTGACTACAAAAGTCATGACCCCCTTTTCCAGGACTGTAGCGTACCCGTGCAGGAGTTAAAATAAATGTGCACACTCACAGATTGTACGATTGTAACCACTGCTCTGTGCAGGCTGTCAGAGAGCAGCAGCTGAGTTTTCTCTTGGTTCCTGTCGTTTTCTGGCTGTTTGGATCTAAACAGGGCTGGCTGTGTGCTCAGGTTACAGCCTTTGTTCCTGCAGCAGAGTTCAGATATCTGACAATCCTCCTCCTTCCTTTCTGCTAACCAGCCATTAGCTGATTGGAGGGCGTCAGTGTGTAATAATATTCCAGCAAGTCGTCGTCAGCGCTGGAGATACTGGTGTTGGTGTGGTGGGTATGGTGTGGTGGGGAGAAGGGGGTCCAGCTATCCCTCCATCCATCCATCCAAATCAGCATTAATCAACACGGCTTGGTTCATTCTTCTTCATATCAAATCAGACAAATGATTACTGGCATTCAGGCGACGAGGGCCGTCAGCGGCGAGGGGCAGCACCGCAATCAGCCCGCCGCTCGCTTCCTGGAGATCCTGCTGTAAAATCACTGTGTTTTTCTTTTCTTAACTAATCGTTTAATAAAAGTGACGAAGACTGACAGACGGGGAATAAAGGAAATGCATGCTTCTGAGGGAACACACGCCTTAAATCTGCACATCGCAAACCCGAAGCTGAGAGTATTTAGATCGGCAAAGATCAGCCCAACCTGAAAATACTCATCATTCTGTTTTTCTCTTTTCTTTTCTTTTTCTTTTTCTTTTTTTTTAAATCTTATCTTCTTTTAATCAAGCTCTGTTTCAGAAGGGATAATTTCATTTCCACTGTAGTGTAAATACTGCAGACGGCCGGGACACCACAGAAGAAGAAAGCGAATCACAGGCATATTTGTGCTGAGAATGTTTTGTGGCAACATATTTTTGATTTGTGCACTTTTTTCATATTAAAGGCAAAAACAAGCAGATTTGAACCTGTCAATACAAAGATAGAACAAACACACATCCGTACACTTTATAAACTCCGACCTTAATCTTAACCTGAGATAAGTGAGAGCCAGATTAAATATCACTCTCCTGAAGTCAAAATGAGAACCGAAACATTCAGTTTCGAAACAACATGTTCACTTTTCAGCAACAGTAATGTTTTTCCAGAACATCATCAGCACCCACCTTACATTTTCATACACTAAAAAACTGATAAATTAAGAGCTTGGAATGTTGAAACCCTGTAAGGTACCTCCATTGTACCCTTTACTGGGGTTACTTATTTGAACTCTTCTGTTTTGTAACTTAATGGCCTTCTGGTGACAATAAAGCCGCTTTTACTTGCCACAGCAGGTAGCTCCACATGTTTGATTTTACAGCAGGTCCTTCCTGACACAATCCCAAAAGAGCCCGCTCACTTTCCAAACAAATGTGTTAACCACTACACCAATGGAGGAATCTGAAGGTAGCAAAATGCATCTTTCTAGGAATAAATATGGATTTGTTACTTGGGAATGGACTAGTACTTGTGTAACGTTGTCATTTACCACTAATATCTACACCTACTGTATGACTAATGTAGAATCACCATTAAATATTTGTCAACTGTGTTGGCACACAGTTGTCCACACAGTTTGACAACCAGTAATTAGCCTTAGTTTGTACATTTATAAGGATTTTACCTGTAGACAGAAATCTAGTTTACTGTCCCCTTGTTTCTGAGAGTGTGACTCTAAAGTGAGGACTATAAGTCTTCACTTTAACAAAACTATTTATACATGTACAGGGACATGTTCCTATAAGATTCATATTTTGTCTTTGCTGATGTCTGTTCCTCTTCGGTCTTAAACAGCATGGTGAAAAGAGACGGAATCAAGCACAAATATCCAAAAAAAGGATGAATCTGCTGCACTCTTGGGTACTGTATGTTGATTCATTTGCTGACCTTCATTCTCTTCTCAAATTTCAGATTCCCATAAACCTGCTGGTTGGATGGTTGGACGAAACCAGTGCTGGTTTTGTTGGTGTTTGTGACATTTTCTGCTCACATGGGTTCAGCCTGAGCCTCTCCATCAGCTGTGGGCGCCACGCTCCGCAGAGCGAAATAAACGCCTTCATTTTTTATTCAGGAAACAACTTTGATGAAATTTGCTTTACCCAGTGGTGCTTGAATCAAAGTGCAAATCAGGGACACTGAGAGCTGGCTGCAGGTCGGTGATGGAGATGATGGAAAAGACATCTGATCAAGAAAAATCAAAGTGTGGCTGCCTCGCCTCTCAGGAGGGGGAGAATCAATTTATCCTGGCTCCTGTAGCCTGATGATGATGATGATGATCTAAAAATACTTTTTTGGTGCAGAATAATCTGCATGTTTTGGCAGAAAGCCTCCATCAGTGTTACATGACAGACATGCAATTGATTTTAAATACCTTCTAAAAAATGGGCACTTCTTCTTGTCCCTGGTGTAGTTCTGCTCGTTGAGATTATTTCAGCAACTTTAACAACAAAATGAAAAATAAATTAAAAAATTTACCTTGCCGTTATTTTGACTCCCGTAGATACTGATTAATGATCTTTTTTATTCATGAAGAAGACCAAGGAGGTGGAGGTGAGGTTGCTGTTAAGGGTGGTCGTGGTGGAGGAATATGAAATGGTAAGTTTTCATTTTAATTAGCAACTAGTCTTTTTGCTTTTTTTCAGTCTAACAAAAGTGTTTGAAAGGAGCCAGAAATGTGTCAGATTTTTTTTCTTCTTGTCACTGACAAGCAATACTTGCAATACAGACACAGTGTTACTTTTGTTTGGCACACAAAATCTAAAATTTATACATTTTATTTATTTTTTTACAACATTTTTAACGTTAAGAAAATATATTTTTCATCACTGTTTTTATACAGTTTTTCTGTTTTTCTTTTTAAATTCCTTAGACTGTTTTCTCTATTTTAAGTAATTTACTGATTTTATGCAATTACTGTAATCACATAGCATAAGTATTTAACCTAGAAACACACATCATTACAAATCCCTATCTTCTCATTTACTAAACTTACTGATCAGTTAAAAATAAATAATAATATAATAAATTATTTTAATAATTTACATGAAAAACTAATTTAATTAGACTTCTTTATGTGTGCTTGCATGCTTCTGTTTTGCTGAATTATCAAACTCCATGAGCATGTCAGAATGATGGCAAAATGCATTAGCCAAAAGGTCAAAATTGATTCTAAAGTAAAGTTGTACTTTATTTTTTAAAATAGGAAAAGTACAATGATGTTAAAATATGCCATTATTCTGTGAAACCTAACATATAAAACACATATTATTATTATTATTATTTTAGTTTGCTATCACTGAAAAAAATGTAAACAAGCAAATGTTGACAAACTAGTTCCAAAGAATGTCATAAAAAATAAAACAAATAAAAAAATAAACTATGAAATCTCACTTGCTGGTTGGCCCACAGGTGCCGAGGGAAACAAATGGTAGTGATGGATAGCCAAACACAACTGAGAATAAAAATCAAGTGCTGTTTTAGTTCTAGTTAAGCGTAGTTAGTTTCTTTTGTGCTACAGCAACCTTACTCCTTGTCGAAGCAGTCACCTGCTATCAATAAGCAGATACAAATTATATTAAACAATTTAAAATCACATTGTTCCAGGAAACCAATGTTTTTGTCAGAAACTTGCTGTGGATAATGTGGATCCCTACATGGTAATTTCACATTTGTACAATTGTTTGGATGTCAGAACAACATCCAAACAATTGGGTTTAGCCTACATACTAAAATTAATTTACATTATGATGAAAGAACTGTACATGTAGTATATTCATTTTATTGATCCATTTCCTTCCAGAGATACCTTACAAATGTAGGCCAAAATGGATATCTGCTACATCTGCTCTGTGACCACTTTATTATGATGCATATAATAACTAACTAAATATATTGTACCTACTACCTACCGTACTTTAGTGTTTTAAAGACTTTTTAAAGAGATCTGCAAGGAATGATTAAACATTTCAAATTTGAAATCCATCACAATATGAATGTAATATTTTTCCCCCACTTTTGGGGAAAAACAAGTTTAAGTTCCCTTTAAAATGAATCTTTGTATCTTAATCTAAATATATGAACTTTAGTCACTTGTGTTGTTAATTTCTTAACCAGAAGAATCAGTTTGAATCAGTTCTTTAGCCTCATATTTCTCCCCATGTATATGTCAAGCTGAGAGCAGTCGAAAAGGCTAGTATTAGGTCCTGTTTTAATTATATCTGTGAATGCATAAATACATTTTGCCAGATTAATTTGATGTTGCAAAAAGTAAAAATAAAATATAATTATTGTCAATGAATCTGAATTAAGTGAACTTCTGAACTTTTTAAACAGTGAAAACATCATGTTTATTGATGTTACTTTGACTCGTTCCACTGAATTTCAAAGGACCCCAGGGAATATTCCATCCAGCACTTCCCTGTAATATTAAGACCATCTGAATGGGCATTTAGTTACAGTAACTAATGGTGAGAGGGTTTAGACTCAAGATGTGAGAGCCACTTCCATATTAAAGTTGCTTTAATTTGATTTGTTTTAATTCCAGTGAACTTAACATAAAACGTTTTCTACAGTTAGTATTTTTAGAAATGGAGAAAGTCAAATCACCTCATCAGCATGTTTACTGTTTAGACCAAAGCAGTCCAGTGTGAGGACGAGTGGAGGCCCAGTCTGAACCTGCCTCAGTCAGCTCCAATCAGCTGCTGCCTGATGGTTGTCAAAGCAGCTGGTTCAAAAGGTGTTTGAAGTGGGGAAACATGACAGTAAAGCTGCCCTGGCTTACTGCACTGACCAATCAGCTGCTGCTCCCACCACTGACATGTGACAGCGCTTATAGCTCCACCTGCTGCAACCAGAGGCCTATCTAAGTGTCACAAGACTGTTTAATCTGACCAAGAGGGAAAAAAAGAGAGAGAGAGAAAGACTGGAAAGAAGCAGACAGCATGAGACGGGAAAAGGAATGTTTCATGTGAACAGGGCGGAGAAAAAGTAGAGGTGAGGTCTAGTCCCAGAGTTCTGTGTTTTCATTTTGTTTACATTTCCTTCCTTCCCCCTTCCCTGGTCCAAAAACGTTCTTACCTTACAGAAGAAGCTAGTGAATCTTAATAATTCTAAATTACATGTCTCAACTCCTTATTGGCAGTCTGCAGACCTCCATATAAGGAAACACAATTGTCTTGAGGTGTTGTAAAAAAGTGATGAAGCTGACTGAGAAGTCTGCATCACTAAACCACAAAAGTAGAACCAAATCCAAGAAACTGAAACAATTGCTCAAGGTGTTCAAAGAGGAAGCTTAAAAGCCTTTAGAAAACTGTTTCCTCAGGAGTGAAAATGGTTTAAAAGAAATAAATACAGCAAAAAACTGAGGCTCAGGCTGGAACAAAACTAGCTTCAAGCTCATGGTCAAGGTTCAGTTTCTGTTTGTCTGTATAGGCATCCCAGCAGACTCTTGGGGAGAAGTGGGTACACCATAGACGAGTCACCAGTACATCACAGGCTTAACACAGAGAGACAGAAAATCCTTCAGACTCAGATAACTAAGATTCACCAACTAATGCAGCACTCATGCCTCTGGACTGTGGGAGTACCCACATGAAAACTCCACACATAAAGACTGCAGCTGACCAAAAGGTTCAAACTCAGAGCAATAGTTTAAACCACTGCACCACCATGCTACACCTCATTTGGCACTAAATGACAAAAAAATACTACTACTAATACTATTACTAATAATGTGAATACTAATACTCAAATGTGGCTGGAACACTACTATATTTAGCTTTAGACTTTTATTGGTTCTTTTGTACCAAATACAGAAAATGTGTGTGTGTGTGTGTTTTCTTTAAGCTTCTGGCTAACTGTTAAACTGCCAGTCAAAATATGAATAAATTAACGTAATTTGTTGTTCTGTATTGATGCTTCATCTTTACTGACAGGAGCCAGACACTAAACAGCCATTGATTTGAAGCATAAATGGCATTTAAGCTCATTTGCATTCATTTTCATGTATGATTTGTCTATGATTTATTTATTTCTATATAGATAGATACAGTCAAATAACGTAAAACGCATTGTGTCTGTGAAGGTTCTCAGTCATCCAGGGCATCGTAGTCTAAGGAGCTTGGAAAGAAAAGCGTCTAGACTTCTTTAGGTTGCTTGAAGACATTTTACCTCTCATCTGAGAAGCTTCTTCAGTTCTAAGGTCAAATGGTGGAGAGTCCCAGATTTAAACCCACGGGAGTATCCCCCCAAAGAGGGACAAAAGGACCCCCTGATGATCCTCTACCTAATCACATGAGCCAAGGTGTGAAAGCGGGTGTGGGTCACAATCAGCCAGGGTTTCGGGTGAGCTCATTGTGCAACCTTGCCCCACCCTATCATGTGATTTCCTGAGGTCAGATGGCCCAGGGTGTGAGTGGGTGTTAAGGCATCTGGGAAGGGATCTCAGAACTGGATTATAGATGGCAGACAGTTGGTGTCGTAAGCCACCGCCTCTGTTCAAAGATGGTCGCTCACAGTGGACATAAATGGCTTCTTTCACTCCTCTTTCAAACCATCTGTCTTCTCTGTCCAAAATGTGAACATTGGCATCCTCGAAAGGGTGACCTTTGTCCTTTAGATGCAGATGGACTGCTGAGTCTTGTCCCGTGGAGGTGGCTCTTCTATGTTGTGCCATGCGCTTGTGAAGTGGCTGTTTGGTCTCTCCAATGTAGAGGTCTGGGCATTCCTCACTACACTGTACAGCATACACCACGTTGTTAAGTTTGTGTTTAGGAGTTTTGTCTTTCGGGTGAACCAGTTTTTGTCTTAGTGTGTTGCTGGGTCTGAAATGCACTGGGATGTCGTGCTTGGAGAAAACTCTCCTGAGTTTCTCTGATACACCGGCTACATAGGGGATGACAATGTTGTTGCGTCTGTCTTTCTTATCCTCCCTCGCTGGTGTCTGATCTTCTTTTCTGTGCATCTTTGCTGACTTTATAAACGCCCAATTAGGATAACCGCATGTTTTGAGTGCTTCCTTTACGTGTGTGTGTTCCTTCTTTTTCCCTTCAAGCTTAGAGGGAACATGTTCTGCCCAGTGGTGTAGGGTCCTAATTACTCCAAGTTTGTGTTCCAGAGGGTGATGGGAGTCAAAGAGGAGGTACTGGTCCGTGTGTGGGGGCTTCCAGTAAACTTCAATGTTGAGGTTGCCATTCTCTTCAATGTGCACGGCGCAGTCCAGGAAAGGCAAACAGTTGTCCTTTGTGTCTTCCCTGGTGAACTTGATGTTCTTATCCACGGCGTTAATGTGAGCAGTGAAGGATTCCCCTTCTTGTGTTTTGATTTTGACCCAGGTGTCGTCTACATATCTGTACCAGTGGCTGGGTACTCTCCCTTTAAAAGAGCCAAGAGGCTTTCTTTCCACTTCTTCCAGGTTGGCTACAATAGGTGACACGGGGGAGCCCATGGCACAGCCATGTTTTTGTCTGTAGAAACCCTCGTTGTATTTGAAATATGTAGTGGTGAGGCAGAGGTCGAACAGTGTGCAAATCTGATTGGGTGTGAAGTTGGTCCTGTCTTCCAAGGAGCTGTCTTCTTGTAGTCGTTTTCTGACAGTCTCCACTGCTTCCGTGGTGGGTATGCAAGTGAAGCGATATACATTTACAATAATTGATTACACAGCAGTGGAGAGTAGACTTTATCAAACTAGATGTCTTTCTGATAGTGCTGTAACTAAGTTTAAGAATATAATCCACCCACTGTTATCATCTTCAATGCCCTGTACCAACATAGAGCAGGGCAGCTATCTGAACGCTACTCCAACAGAGGTCGATTATCTTGTTAATAATTTTACCTCCTCACTACGTACGACTCTGGATACTGTAGCTCCAGTGAAAACTAAGGTCTCAAATCAGAAGTACCTGACTCCGTGGTATAATTCTCAAACACGTAGCCTAAAGCAGATAACTCGTAAGCTGGAGAGGAAATGGCGTGTCACAAATTTAGAGGATCATCATTTAGCCTGGAGAAATAGTTTGCTGCTTTATAAGAAAGCCCTCCGCAAAGCCAGAACATCTTACTATTCGTCACTGATTGAAGAAAATAAGAACAACCCCAGGTTTCTCTTCAGCACTGTAGCCAGGCTGACAAAAAGTCAGAGCTCTACTGAGCCAACAATCCCTTTAACGTTAACTAGTAATGACTTCATGAACTTCTTCAGAAATAAAATTTTTATCATTAGAGAAAAAATTACCAATAATCATCCCACAGATGTAATATCGTCTACAGCTACTTTTAGTACCATTGATGTTAAGTTAGACTCTTTTTCTCCAATCGATCTTTTTGAGTTAACTTCAATAATTACTTCCTCCAAACCATCAACGTGTCTTTTAGACCCCATTCCTACAAAACTGCTCAAAGAAGTCCTGCCATTAATTAATTCTTCAATCTTAAATATGATCAATCTATCTCTAATAATTGGCTATGTACCACAGGCCTTCAAGGTGGCTGTAGTTAAACCCTTACTTAAAAAGCAATCTCTAGACCCAGCTGTCTTAGCTAATTATAGGCCAATCTCCAACCTTCCTTTCATATCAAAAATCCTTGAAAGAGTAGTTGTCAAACAGCTAACAGATCATCTGCAGAGGAATGGCTTATTTGAAGAGTTTCAGTCAGGTTTCAGAGCTCATCACAGCACAGAAACAGCTTTAGTGAAGGTTACAAATGATCTTCTTATGGCCTCTGACAGTGGACTCATCTCTGTGCTTGTCCTGCTAGACCTCAGTGCAGCGTTTGATACTGTCGACCATAATATCCTATTAGAGCGATTAGAACATGCTGTAGGTATTACAGGTACTGCACTGCAGTGGTTTGTATCATATCTATCTAATAGACTCCAATTTGTTCAAGTAAATGGAGAGTCTTCTTCACATGCTGAGGTTAATTATGGAGTTCCACAGGGTTCAGTGCTAGGACCAATTCTATTTACATTATACATGCTTCCCCTAGGTAGCATCATTAGAAGACATAGCATAAATTTTCACTGCTATGCAGATGATACGCAGCTCTATCTATCCATGAAGCCAGGTAACACACACCAATTAGTTAAACTGCAGGAATGTCTTAAAGACATAAAGACCTGGATGGCCGCTAACTTCCTGCTTCTTAATTCAGATAAAACTGAGGTTATTGTACTCGGCCCTGAAAATCTTAGAAATATGGTATCTAAGCAGATCCTTACTCTGGATGGCATTACCTTGGCCTCCAGTAATGCTGTGAGGAACCTTGGAGTCATTTTTGACCAGGACATGTCCTTCAAGGCACATATTAAACAAATATGTAAGACTGCTTTCTTCCATTTGCGCAACATCTCTAAAATTAGAAATATCCTGTCTCAGAGTGATGCTGAAAAACTAGTTCATGCCTTCATTACTTCCAGGCTGGACTACTGTAACTCATTATTATCAGGATGTCCTAAAAACTCCCTGAAAAGTCTTCAGTTAATCCAAAATGCTGCAGCAAGAGTACTGACAGGGACTAGAAAGAGAGAGCATATTTCTCCTGTTTTGGCTTCCCTTCATTGGCTTCCTGTTAAATCCAGAATTGAATTCAAAATCCTGCTCCTCACATACAAGGTCTTAAATAATCAGGCCCCATCTTATCTTAATGACCTTGTAGTACCATATCACCCTATTAGAGCACTTCGCTCTCGCTCTGCAGGCTTACTTGTTGTTCCTAGAGTATTTAAAAGTAGAATGGGAGGGAGAGCCTTCAGTTTTCAGGCCCCTCTTCTGTGGAACCAGCTTCCAGTTTGGATTCAGGAGACAGACACTATCTCTACTTTCAAGGTTAGGCTTAAAACTTTCCTTTTTGCTAAAGCATATAGTTAGGGCTGGACCAGGTGACCCTGAATCCTCCCTTAGTTATGCTGCAATAGACGTAGGCTGCCGGGGATTCCCATGATGCATTGAGTTTTTCCTTTCCAGTCACCTTCTCACTCACTATGTGTTAATAGACCTCTCTGCATCGAATCATATCTGTTATTAATCTCTGTCTCTCTTCCACAGCATGTCTTTCATCCTGTTTTCCTTCTTTCACCCCAACCGGTCGCAGCAGATGGCCGCCCCTCCCTGAGCCTGGTTCTGCCGGAGGTTTCTTCCTGTTAAAAGGGAGTTTTTCCTTCCCACTGTCGCCAAAGTGCTTGCTCATAGGGGGTCATATGATATGATTGTTGGGTTTTTCTCTGTATTTATTATTGTGCTATCTACTGTACAATATAAAGCGCCTTGAGGCGACTTTTGTTGTGATTTGGCGCTATATAAATAAAATTGAATTGAATTGAATTGAACTACATCAAAGGACACCATGGTTTCATCTGAATCCAGGGTAAGTTTCTGGACCTTGTCGGTGAAGTCGGTGGAGTTCTTGATGTGATGTGGGGTGTTCCCCACAAGAGGTGCTAGGATGGTAGCAAGGTGTTTCGAAATCTTGTAGGTAGCTGAGTTTATGCTACTGACAATGGGTCTGAGTGGAATACCTTCTTTGTGGATCTTAGGACGTCCGTAAATGCAGGGTATGGCATCCCCTGGGTAAAGGCGGTGATATGTAAGACGGTCAGTGATTTTGTCCTTTTCAAGGTCTTGAAGGCAAACTATAACTTTCTTTTTGTAGCTGCTTGTGGGGTCTCGCTTTAAGGCTTTGTAGGTATTGTTGTCACTGAGGAGAGTAGTGATCTTTGTGTGGTAATCCGTAGTGTTTAGTGACCACGGTGCACCTTCCCTTGTCAGCTGGTAATATAGTGATGTTATGGTCTTTGCTCAGGTTAAGCAATTTGCTTTGACCTCAGGAAATCACATGATAGGGTGGGGCTAGGTTGCACAATGAGCTCACCCGAAACCCTGGCTGATTGTGACCCACACCCGTTTTCACACCTTGGCTCATGTGATTAAGTAGAGGATCATCAGGGGGTCCTTTTGTCCCTCTTTGGGGGGATACTCCCGTGGGTTTAAATCTGGGACTCTCCACCATTTGACCCTAGAACTGAAGAAGATTCTCGGAGGAGAGGTGAAACGTCTTCAAGCAACCTAAAGAAGTCCAGACGCTTTTCTTTCCAAGCTCCTGTAAAACGCATTGCCAACTTCACGTTTAATTATTTTCAGAATGACTGATAATCCGTAGTACATACAAATGGTAACAAATAAATGTATACTATTGCTTCTGGGATTTAGAAAATATTGATGGCAGCAGACTCTTGGTGTAATTACATTCTTATTTCCACCAAACACATTCTAATTGAGTGAGAATAGGAGGCTGGTGGAGTTTTAATGACTTGTTTTTCTTCAGACACTTTTCAAAGTCTAAATTTGCTGCTGAAATTACTTTTTCTAACATAACTTTCAATTAAACCAAGAAACACTGAAACACCCTGACATCAGCTTTGATTCCAGCTCCCCCAGAGATCATTGTCTCATCAGCTTGTCCCTAAAATAGAACAAAAACCTGAAAAACATCTCAACAACACATTTTCACTGAACTCAGTGCATATGCATTTAAATTATTCTAAGAGGGAAGAGATTTGGCACTTTAAACCTCTGTGTTTTTATTTTTTTACTGTTGCAACGGTACAACAGTGTGTTTTTCTAATTACAACTGCAGGAACCAAACTAAATAAAAACAGATGTATTGGCTACGTGTAACAATATTGACACATTATATGCCCTCATTTTGTTTGTTCTGCATCTGTTTGCTTTGTTCAGACTTTAGAATTTGTTCAGATTTTACCCTGCTGTCACATGGCTGTAAAGTTTACTGTTATTTGTAATGTGAAAACAAAAACAAAGTACCACAATATAGCATACACAATGTGCAGTTTCCTGAGTGAAGTATCGGCATGGAAGGCACAAGAAGCTGGTCACATTCTCTAAGAACTAAGACAATGGGCTTTAGTGTTTCCTTTTTTATCTCCTGCAGTAGAGGATACACTAAACCATCATATATAATATTTAAAAGAATTTAAAAGTGGTCCATCTTATGCCATAAATTGATTAAAAAAACAACAAACAAAGAAAAACATGTTATAAACATTCATCAAATTCAAAACATTATGCCTATTCTTGCCAGCAAGTTGTTGCCATGTGTAAAGCACATCGTAATGTGGTTTTAATTTTGAGGACTATGCAGTTACATTTATATCAGATCTACTCACACTTCAGTGATGGAGCAGTGATGTTAATAAAATTATTATCTTATCAGAATCATACTTTTTTTTCCTGGGCTTTTGATGCAACACATCTGATGCTTTTCGTCTAGTTTATGTTTTACCTTTATATTATGTGTTATATATAGATTGCATTGTATTTCTGTTGGGAAAATAATTATTTTATCCCCTGCTGAAATTCTAAGTTTTCTAAATTACAAAGAAATGATGAAATGAAATGAAAATGTTGCAAATTTTTATTGTAGTTTTAATGAAGTTGACAAAAAAAAAATACATTTAATTTCCATGCGTCTTTTAGGACACTCAAAGACATTTACAAGTCATTAAATACCAAAACCGCTGCATTCCTAAAATAAATAACAGTTTGAAAAATTGTACAATTAAAAAGATGTGCTTTATGAATGGCTTTAAAGATAGGGAGAGTCCCAAAGTTGAGGGTTCAGCTCAGGTTTTAGGCTGCAAGCTCTAAAACCTATGAGACAGAGAAGGAGGATCTCTGGGTATGGGAAGATTAAAGGGATACGGGAGTCTGAGACTATGGAGAGACTTGAATTAAGAAGTATAACAAGGAAGAAGCAGGACCCTTTAATTAATGCACTTTTTTACTGGGTGCCAAAGAAGTTGTTGAAGAACAGGAGCAACATGTTCTGTGTAAGGAGTTCTGGTAATGACACAATCAGCTGCATTTTGAACCAGTTGAAGTCTATGGAGAAGTTTGTGTGGTAATCCAGAAAAGACAGAGTTACAGTAATCAATCCAAGATGTATCTACAGCATGTAAGAGAATAGCAGAACTATTATCTGCAAGGGAAACCATTTTGTCATAGAGGGTCAATCAAGTATCAACTAAAAACACACACACACACACACACACACACACACACACACACACACACACACACACACACACACACACACACACACACACACACACACAATGGATTGGAAAGCTATAAATTTATTTGCATGCCACTAAGTGAAGTGAGTATTCGATCCCCTAAAACTCAGCAATAATTCTAACTCCCACAGAGTGGCTGTATGACTATACGGCAAACAGATTACAATCTTAATTATAGATACTTCCGATCTCAACTCGTATATAAAGCACACCTGTATATAAAATTAATTTCTTTCATTCCAACCTTTCCACCACCATGGGCAAGACCAAAGAGCTGTCAAAGGATGTCAGGGACAAGGCTGGAATGGGTTTCAAGTCTGTAAGCAAGAAGCCCCAAAAGGTTGATTCTGTTCATCCTTTCCGGATTTACTTACCTGCACAATCGAGCATGCATCAAGACATATGCAAGAAGCTTGATGAGAAGGAGAAAGTGAAAAATGTGGTCAGACAAACCAAAACAGAGTTCACCTGCATCAACTTGTATTCCTCTGCTGAGTCTGGAGGAAGATAAATGGTGAGTATAACCCAAAGGACAGCATCTCTATAGCCGAGCACGGAGGTGGAAACATTGTGTTTTGGAGCTGTTTTTCCTAATGATACAGGAGGACTTCACTGCATTGAAGGGCCAATGGATGGGGCCAAGTACCCTAAAATCTTGGTTGAGACCTTCCTCCCCTTAGCCAGAACGCTAAAGATGGATTGTGGATGGGTCTTCTTGGATGACAATAACCAAAAAACATACTGCCAAGACAACTAATTAGTGGCTAAAGAAAAATACATTACGGTTATGGAGTGGCCAAGCTAGTCTGCAGACCTAAAGCATATAGAAAATATGTGGAGTGAGATTAAGCTATTAGTTGCCAAGCAGCAGCAAGAACCGCTGTGCTTGCCAAACTGGGTTTCTCCACGATGACTAAGTCGTGCTTTGCTTATGGAACAAATACTTATGTCACTTTATGACATGCAAACCAATTTAAAACTTTTATGTAATGTTTTTTGTTGATAGTCTCCATTAAAATGAATTTACCATAAAAATAGAGACTGTTCATTTCTTTGTAAAGGATCAAATAATTATTTCCTCCACCGTATATATTGCTCAGTAGCTTGATCGTTAATAATACAAGTAATTTGCGTGGTAGCTCAAAAAACAAAAACAAACAAACAAACAAAAAACAAAGTGTCAAATATAAGACACGGGATACGTACCACACACTTATTTGTGGTCTCTTTTCTCATCATTGCTATATATAACATATCCAGGGCCTATAGTCTCACGGTATATTGATGTGTGAAGGTATGTATTGAGGTAGGAGATCTTACTAACTCATCTCAGAAAAGTCACCAGAAAGTTCAGGTCTTTATCGTCCCACAATCTCTCCATGAGTTGAGTCATAAGATGAGGATCTAAAGTGCATTCTTGAGAAACCATTTATATGAATCTTAATATTTCAATGTCACAAACACAGTTTTATTTAAATGTCAACATTTAGTGTTAAGTTGGTTTAGAAGATTCTTTCCCTCCACAGATTACATACATTCCAGATAGCTATAGAAACAAAGATATGAGCTGACCCTGCACGATATCTTCCTGGAAAAAAAATCACTGCTCTATGTACAGCTGGGATCAAATACTCTGCAGTCATTTTCAACACACACACTATGATGTATACAAAAGTGCAGTCAAGTGCGTCGTGGCTGTTGACAGATGATCTTGTTTATTCTCCTCCACTCGGTTGGCAGTTCTCTCAGATCACATCCTCATCTCCATTTTCTGATTATCTCTGCAAAGGTCACATCTAGAAGTTTCACCCTCTCCTAAATTATTATTATTTTTTTTACACAAGCTCCCTAAGAAGTACATGAGTGCTTTAAACAATGTCCATATTTTACTCCTTTTTCTTCCAAATAATAAATACATTCCATCTGTATAATGAATAAATCTATACATACAATTTTGCACAAGTGAAACAAAAATCAACACAAAGGTGATATTGTTCTATGGAGAACATATTGTCTTTTCCTCATCATCGTCTTAGCTGAGATTCTTGACCACTGTTCAATGTCAATTTTCTTCAGCAGGAAGATGTTTGAAGGTTTTCTTTCAAAGTCTCTCATCACATTTCATGGATTCATATATGGTGTTTGACTGTGTTTTAATAGTCCCTCATTTCCTAGTGCATTTTTCATTTGTTATTATGTTAAGGATTATTGTGGTGTTGAAAGGTTCACTTTCAGTTTTGCTTTACCTTTTTGATAGATGATTTCATGTCATCTTCAAGTACTTTTATGATATAGAACTGAGAGTTGAATCAATGCGTGATTTTTTTCAACATAAGGTTTTAATAAAATGATTCCAAGTGAACATATCCTAGCCAACAAAGTTGAAAAGTAACATTTTAATGCTAGTGAAATCTGGTTGCAGTACAATGGCAAAAACTGGTAACATTCTTTCCACGTACCACAGTGGTCCAGTCAGTGAATGAACCTTAAAATAAAGTAAGCAAATGATACATAATTTGATTTTTCATTAGCAAATGATATAAGTTATCAGCCACATAATATATAAAACTACCATCACCATATGCTTTAAAATACACACACATTCATGACAGTTATTAATTATGAGTATTATCAGTGATCACACTGTTGATCTGCTAACTCAGTAGAAGTCAGTATCTGCAGACTAAGTGGTCATCAGTTTGTGTCTCTGTCACAGCAAGTTTTTTATCCTTCAGTTTCATTTCTAATTGATATGAGGATGAGAGCTGTACACAAACATTACCTTGCTAGAAAGTCCATGAAGGATATCCATCTGCCATTTAAGGTGAGCAGACAGCAACAGTAACCTTATAGACACAACATTGGAAATTATTTTTCAACCAAAGTGACAGAATACAAAGTCAGCATATACAAACCTACAATCTATGTGTGGCAGGGATAACAGAAAGTGAAGCATTAGTACTGTTGTATTATGTACCTGCAGGGTGACACTGTATATATCACTCGTCTAGAGTGATGTAAATTAAACAGAACTGTACTTCAGGAGTTCTGAAGATAACAGAAGCCTGTCAGCCAAAGTCGGAAATAACTATTTTTTGCAGCCATAGGTACGAGTCGAAAAAAATAATCCACAAAAATTATTTAGCTAATGAAAACTAGTTGCATATGAAGGTAATTCTCGGGAGAAAAGGTTACATTAGCCTTCTAATTCACATCTGATTGGTAGGGGGAGCGGAGTCACCCTGAGAGCCAGAGAGACAAAGAGTGGTTTAATTCCCTTAGTGAACGCCGGAGCTGCATGAGAAACCAATCTGAGAGCTATTATCTTCCCTTCTCTCATCAAATTGGAAGCAGGTCTGATTTGGCCTTAATCGAGCTAATCTCCCCTGCTGCTCTTTCACAAAACTGGCTGCAGCTCAAATCATTTCCCTGCCTGACGAAGAGTATTGGTCATTTTCTTTTAGCACCAGGATCCTTATTAAGAGCCATCTCTAATTTTCTCTCTGTCTCACTGAGGGGTTCATGTGAGGAGGAGGAGGAGGAACGGGGACCGGGCGTCGGCACGGTGATTACAGTTACCTAGACGACAGTCCAGCAGTGCTCCTGGGATCATGGCCGGGCAGGGTGATAGAGAGCAGAGGGAGAACTGAAATTGCATTCCATTAGTGCTAATACAAAGACATTAAGAGTCTGTCTGAAGCATGGCCGCTAACGATTACGGTCACTAATTCATCCAATCAGCTCGTGAGCAGACGCCTCATGAAGTCATAACGACCTTGCTGCCTCTCCTCGCTGGCTATTACCATGTGATTGACAGCAGCCAATGCTTTGTTTTAAACTGAGCGAGAGAGGAGAGAAAAGGCCAAGATCGGAAACATTATTCTCCCACTGAACAAGACTTTTTCTATTTGATTTCTCCCTATATGGATACTTCCTTAAGAATAAACAAAAGTGACATTTTAATTCATAAAGCTCAATTTTGCATTCTGCTTTTCCTGCTGGTCATCTCCCCAAATCAGTCTCAGATGCAGTTCCCATTGGGTTTTATAAATGACTATTTCTGGTTCAGTTCAATTCAATATTTATTTATACAAGACCAAATCATAACAACAGTCCCCTCAAAATGCTTTATATTGTAAGGTTTAAAGGAAGCTTAAAGTGTTCAGTGAACAAGTATGTGGAGTTACCTTTCAACAACACATAATAGACAGATAGAGATGTTGCTGTATTAATATATCAGCCAATTCTGCATCAAATGTGTACTTTATACACTTAATAATAATGATACTTTTTGTGATCTCTATGGAAAATTTGTTGAGTTCAATATGTGTTTTATCCTTTTTCATCTAAGATAATTTTGGATGACTGAAATTTGTACTTACCTTTCAAGCTATTCATTGGTTATGGGTTATGCCTAGATAAACTAAATGTGTAGCGCAAAATTTACCTGCTAGCCTTTTAATCAGGAATTATAAATAGATAACAAAAGGTAGTACATCTTTGATATACAGTCTGTTATTTTGGAGCTGACCCCTTCTGTGATGAGTTGTAAGTGGAAAAAAATAAACAGCTGATATCCATGCTAACTAGCATCGGTCTTATACACTTTACTAAAACAATGAGTGGCTGTATGTCAGCTGTGTCATGAAAATAATTGGAAAACCACTTTATGCACTGAGGTGTGAATGCTAACACTGAAGTAAACAAGTCAACTGTTACTAGCTAAGGTTAGCCAAGCATGAAAACATTACACAAAATGCTGCATATTTAAAACATTAATTTACAAGGGTAACAAGGTTTGTGAGGCGCAGTTCAATATAACTCCTAAACGTATTTGTTTGGTTTGGTCTTTAAGGTGGTCATGAGTTTGTGTCTCTGTCTGTCATTTCATTTTTATCCATTGTTTGATTATATTTAGGCATCTTCATTTAACTAGTTTAATACTGATGATGCCAAACAAACAACACATTTTGTGATGAGTTCACAAATTAAGTTGTAAAAAGCAGATGACAGTTATGGATGTGACATTTGTTTTTTCCAGCCAAACTTGTTTGTGATAATGCAATTAAAATAGAGTTGGTCAAAATCTACTTACATTGCCATTACAAGCAGTGAATCTGAGAGAGTAAAGAGTTAGTTAATGCCTGCAAATCCAATGTAGAACAATGAAAAGTTTCACTTTGAACTCAAACTATAAACAAAGCATAACAATGGCAACAGTAACCCAGCTTCTTAGATAGAGTGCAACAATAATTCAATTCAATTCAATTCAATTTTATTTATATAGCGCCAAATCACAACAAAAGTCGCCTCAAGGCGCTTTATATTGTACAGTAGATAGCACAATATTCATGTCAGTCGCTGTAATTTTTTATCCAGAAACACTCGAGGTTGTTGTGATTGAGTTGAGCCACATTCATCCTTAACCACTAACGATTTTGCTCATTTTATTACTTTATCAGGCTGTTGTTTTGCCATCATTGTTGTGTTTCACTGTCTTCCCTCTCTCTCTCACACACACACATATTCTTACAAACACAGATCTTTAGGTTTTCAGTTGTTGTGGCCAGCAAACACTGTAAACGGTCAGCTGGTGTGTATTCAAAACTAGCAAACTCCTTTCTAAACCTCCCCTGGGAGCATAACAACAGCACTGACACAAAATCGATCCGGCTGACAGAACATGAAAGAGTCTGGCTGAGAGTGAGAGGCCACATGTCAGTCTGACTCAGGAATTTTTTGTAGAAAGCACAAATAATGTGCTGAGGGATAGCTTGGACTGAAGAAAAAACGTGAAGCGAAAAAGAAGTGTGCTAACGTCCACTGGATCACACAGAGAGGAAGTTAAGGCCACTTTAGGCTTCATTTTTAGCCACAGTCATAAACAAACAGCTGCAGTGCATACTGGTCTCGGTCTAGTGTTGCTCCTATATTTAATGCTGCATGTAGCTAATTGTAGAGTGGGGCCCATTATTTGGTCATAGAATGAGAAAAAAACCATAAAGATGCTTTAGGTGGTTGCGTTTTAGTTTTTGTTAGGATTTAGAAATATATTTGAAGTATTTATTATTAACTTTATTCCAACAAGTTAATTTGCAGATCCCGTGTTTCCCTGGGGTGTGTTATTCAGAGGTTCTTGGCTCAGTCACAGAAGTATTTTTATATTTCTTTTGTGTATTTCTTCAAGATAGTGAAATGCATAACTACTCTGTAATTTATATCAAAACTTTCCTCATGCTGTTAAAAGGACTTTGTCTAATCGGGACTGGAAATCTATGCTCCTCATGCGTGGTGTTTTTTCACTGACTCATGATTCCTGTTTTCAGTGGAGGACATCTCCTTCCATAAGGTCTATCTTCGGGTATTTATTTGGTGGAAGATATTCTAGGCATGATCAGGATGTTCCTGACATTCCACTAGATTGAAATCATGGTTGTATATCCTGTAGTTTGATTAAACTGACATAATAGGGGTGTCTATTCTCCGTTTTTTGTCTTCAGTAGGTATTTTTTTGACACATTTGGTTTTTAGTGCATATATTGTGTTTTTCTAATATCTTAATTGTTTTCTTAATTTCACATAGTTGGTATCAAGGAGATCTGGAAACTAAGTTTGAAATCTTAGGCTTTTCTATGGGCATTTATGTAAATGCTTTGACCAACAGTTGGGCGATCTTTGGTAGTGACGAGATCCATAACTAAACTATCTAGAAATGAAAAGACTGTGTAAGGTAGACTTAATTTAATTAATCCCCATTCCCCATCAATTAGACAGTTGAACTGAGAAGCTAATGGCAGTGCACTGGACAGTCAGTGTAATCGTCTCTTCAGTCCCAGCTTGCCTTCTTCTAGAACTGTCCCAGTATGCTTAACCCCAAGGAATCTAAACCAAGGAGATTCCATAGGTTCCTTCTACAGTCCAAAGACAGACAGTTCGCTGGGTTAGTTTAACTGGTGAATCTAAATTGCCCATAGGTGTGAATGTGAGTGCGAATGGTTGTCTGTGTGTGTTAGCCCTGCGTCAAGATGGCGATCTGTTTAGAGTGTACCCCACCTCTCACCCTATGGCAGCTGGGATGGGCTCCAGCTCCACCACGCCCCTGACAAGGATAAGCGGAATAGAATGGATGCATGGATGGATAACATGGTGGTGATGCATTGTTGCCTTATAGCAAGAAGGTCCTGAGTTTGCATCCTACACGCACCCTAAGTTTCAAATGTAGAAGAAAATGGTGGGATGTTGGTGGGAGTCTTTCTGTTGCCACATCTGGATCCAAGACGTTTGTGAAGAAATCTTTAATATATCACATATATTAATGTTTATAAAATGGGGCATATAATCTTGATAGTCTCAGGAAAATATCATAAACTAAGGTCAAAATTGTGACATGTTGCCACTGCCTTAACAGAAGTGTTGAATTTCTCATGTTTCTGTATTTTTTTTTTCATTGTTTGAAATTTGAATGCTGTTAAAATGTATGAAGAAAATGGCTGGATGGATACATAGATGAAATAAATAGCAAAGATTATCATGCATCTGTCATCTCAAAATATTATCTGTTGTGTACTTGTGCTGAAGATTGTCTGGAAACATTACCAGAAATGAAAACATATATGGAAAAAAAATCAGCACTGTCTCACTTTATTATGTGTCCATGTGTTGGGGGAAGAGTTTGCCTTTCAGCGTGTCGTATCATGCCTTGTTCCTGTTTATTTTCTGTATGTGCATCAGGTAATTTTCTTTGTCTCTGCGTATCAGTCAATAATGTCTCATCTCATCTCGATGAAACAATAAACATCTGAGAGGAGAAGCAGGCACTCTCAGAGGAAAAATGAGTCGATGGTGGGGTGATAATTGTGAGGCTCAGTTCATTTGTTTTTATTCTTCTGTTGTCTTTGCTTGCGCTGTGTGTAATCAACATGTGAGCGAGTATAGCGGACAGATGGATGGATGAGGGAAAGATGGAGGGATGGATAGAGTGAGGGAGGGGTGTTCATGTTGTCTAGTCTCATTTTGTTTCCTAACAGACACAACTAAATCAATTTGACGTGGGAAAACTGTTGTATTTGTATGTCGTCACTGGGTGATGCTGCTGGTGCCAACAGAGAGAGGCTGAATGAAGGAGTTACTACGGCAACAAACCCATCATCCCTCTGTCTGCCAGATCGAGAGAGAGAGAGACAGAGAGAGAATAGACAAATGCAAGGAGCTGGAGAGTCAGAGAGAGAGAGAAAGAAAAGTGAAAGACGGTGATCAGATGAAGAGGAGGGAGTGAATAAAAGAGTGAAAGATGAAGACAAAGAGACAGTGGAAGAGAAAAATTGTGCGAGACAGTAGCGGAATAAAAAACAGAGAAATGAAGAGGCTGAAAGGTGCTGAAAACTGAGATAAAGAGCCAGAGAGAGAACAGTTCTCTCCTGTTTTTCTCTTCCTTTGTATTGCAAATGTTTGTTACATATTTTGCAAGGAAAAAAGAGGCAAGAAAACAATAAAAGTGCTATTGCAGCTACATTTAAAAAGTGTTTTAATTCATGGATTATTCATGCTTTACAAAAACACACAGATCTATTGAAGATACTGAGATTTTATAATTCTAATTTAAAAAAAAAAGATGTCTTGGCTCTAAGTAGCATAATTTAGTGACCTCCACAAAGCTTTGAGTCAGGGTGACCAGCCAGGCAAACTCTGACAATAAACATTCAAGCCTTGAGTTTACTATTGCAGATCTAACTGAAACAAATGAAACATTAAAACTATTTCAGTATTTAACTATACTATGTGAGGCCACCCTGAAGCATCTGAAGTATTTGGAAGCACAATTCATAACTTGAAATCTGTAAATCTAAAAAAGGGAATCATCAATAATACAGAGTTGTAAAGGTAAATGCATTTTTCTACAGTTTGGTATTTGTGGGAATTACTTTAGTAGGAGTGATTTTGTATATATGTGTAAGTGATTGAAAACATTATGCACCCTTTCCATTGCACAGTTTCTTTTTTGGGCACGATGCATTTTTTTTTTTTGGGGGGGGGGGGGGGGGGGGGGGGTTTGGTGTGAGGTGGAATTTTGCCAGTGCTCAGACAACTGGTGTAGTAAGTCTCAGGACATGAGCGTGTGGTTGTCAAACATACACATAAATTAAAAGTATACTGTACAGGTGACCATTCTCTAGCCACCTAGCTGTTCCTCTGTGTTTGAGACTTGTAAGTGTGCACTAGGCATTGTTGAGATTTGGGAAGTGTGCATATTTTTCTTCCCATTAAATATTCAAATGTTTCTTTTTTTTTTTTTTTTTTAACAAAATAGAGCTATTATATAATGAAACATGACTGTAAATTATCCACAATATGGCTAACATTTAACCACAAATAATCTGCAGTCAACAGTCACCTTATGTTTTAAAAATGAAAATGTGGACAAATTGTCTCATGTTGTGTGTGCACTTTTTCATCACATTAGATGTGTTTACAACATCAAAGTGCTCAACTCAAGATGTTTAATAGGAGGTTGTCATTTATTTATTTATTTAAATTATTATTTTTTAAAAAAATTTAAAGTCACACCACAGCATGGTTGTGTATACAGAGCCTGATATTAAACAAAGTGGGCAACTGTGTGAGACTCCCTGGGGTCCTAGAAGCTCTGGGTTCACTGCTTGTCAGTTAGTTTTGGTAATTTGATTAATTGCAAACTTACTGGGGAATTTGCATCTCTTAAGTATTATATTAACAAGGGGGGTCCTGCATTATTAGTTCACCTAGTGATCTTGCATCAGAATCAGATTTGAAGAGCTTTATTAGTTTAGTTTATATTTTACTTGATAAATATGTGGAGTGCAAATTATCATAAAGTAATGACTGAATAGTACTAGATTTAAGGGGACTATTTTGAGCAGCAGACCGATCCACAGTTGTTGTTTTAGTGAGGTGTATGCAGAAACAGCAGATACAGTCATGCTGACAGTCAGTCGGGTTTATATCTCTGATTAGCTGACAAGAAAAAATTAAACCACAGCAGAATAATTAATATTCATGTATTGTTTTATTATTAGTGCATTTAAATGTACAGCAAAATTGTTTGTCTTGTTCCGTTTTATATGAAGAGAGATCTAAAATAATATATAATAAAGAGGTAAGAGCATGAACGATTGAAGAGAACGACAAGAGAGTAATGAAGCGAGAAAACGACAGAGAGCGAGGAAGAGACATATGGTGGCTTGTGGTTTGCAGACTTTTCTGCCTGGCGGCGTTGAGCTGACAGCTCGCCTCACCGCTCCGAATAACATGAGAACACAACATGTAAAAATAGAAAGAAAAGGTAGAGACAATAGAACGAGGCAGGAGCGCCAAACTAAAAGCAGCAGCAGCAGCAAATGGAGATGAAAGAGCAGAAAGCGAATGTACGTCCAAGGCTGTGTGTGCAGAATGTAATGTCAGTTAAATGAAGAAGGAAAGGAAAATAAAAGAAAACATACGAATTAGATTCAATTATAAATAAAGGCTAGAATAAAATAAAAATGTAAAAAACACTTGTACAGAAAGCAAGGTTATTTTTACTCAGAAATGTACTATGAAATATAAACTTTGAATAATTTACAGAAAAAAAAAGAATTTACAGGACATTTTTAATAGCTCAAACTGTAGAGAAATCAAATAAATACAGTTCAGTTCAATTCAGTGGTTTACAATATTATCACTTTAAATACTTAAAGAAATAATTTATTAAATATTTATTATTATTATTATCATCATTAAATAATGTGCTGCATTTCTTCCCAAATGTAAAGTTTATGCTTGTAAGCAGCTTTGCAACAAAATCTTAAAATAAAGACAAAAAGAAAAATAACCTAAAAAAGCATAATCTGTTAAATAATAATCTAAGAAATGATTATTTATTAAAACATTTTGATATGTTGCAAATAAATACAGATATATGTTGTTTATCTATACGATTTATTAAAAAGAAGCAAATATTTTATTATTTTTATATATGTATATATATATATATTTTGCAAACTAATTATAAATGTGGTGTGTACCAGTCTCTGCTGAATTAAATACAATATTAATAAAATAAGATTTAAGAAAACACACACACACAAATAAACTTTTACACAGGTCATAAAAATAATAATTATTCCTAAAATATATTTTCTATTTCACTAATGTAAATAATTTAAACCTTTCTTTCATAATAAAACAATAATAAATAATAAACATGCATTTTTCTTTTGATTAACAAAATTTTATTCCTTGTTTAAACCTTCCTGAGTTTTTGAATTCCCTGTAATGGTCTATACATATAGAATCAGTAGGTAGGTTTCTTTCTGATTTGGTTGCCATCTCAGCAGGCAAATATTTAACACAGAGAGCCACAGCACAAAGAATGTGGAGAACGGACTGAAGGTTCTTTCTGCTGCAAGAAACAAATGACTCGGCAGACAGAAAACAGAAGCAGGAAGGACTGAATGAGCAAGAGAAGGACAGAGAAATTCAGTTCAGTGTAAAGACTATTTCATTGAATTTAGTAACACTTATAATACACCGTGTGATCATATAGGTCCATTTGATTTCCTAATATAAGTGGTCTTGCTGATCACAATATTAACGGGTTGGGTGTAATTATTTTTTCAACTGTCTGATGTTTTTCATAGTTTTTCATCATCCAGTTTTTATTTATTTACTTTGAGATTTAAGAACAACCAAGCCTACAACACTGTGTGACTATGGTGGATATAGATTCTGATACCTTGATTTCTTTTTTATTTAAATGAAATAAACAAACTAAACAAACTAAAAAAGCTTTAAAAATCAAATTAGTCCCTAAAAAACAACATGTGAAAATAGAATGATACAAACCATTTCTTTTAACATCATTATGTGATTACACTTATTTCTTTGACATTTTTCTTTGACATTTTTAGAATAAAAACCATTTTCATTGTTAAACAGTTTACATATATAGTGAGATATATTTATATAAGTTTAGTAGTTTATAAATATATATAATATGAATCTTTTAAATAAAAAACACTTAATAGATATAAACCTAGAAGCAGACAACATGACAAACATAATCAGGAAAAAAGAGTTTTAAGTAAATTCACTAATGCAAGGCAGTTTGAATCATCTCAAACCACACAATCAATAAAAAAAGTTTACACACACACACGCACACACACACACACACACACACACTTATATATTTATATAAACAAAGTGAACTGAAGTTCAACCTGATTGACTTGTTTGGCTTAGAAAATCTATGTTTATTACACAAGATGTGATTTAATATGGTTCAGTGTTGGAAATTAATACTAACTACTACTGGACTTTACTTTGAGATTTTGAGAATGAAATCCAAACACAGATACACACGAGCGCGCGCGCACACACACACACACACACACACACACACTGTCTGAAGACAAAGAGGATTCAGACATCAAGTAAGGAATTCAGTTCTGTTTTCCTGCAGCTGCTTTTACTCGCCTCATTGACACACATGTGACAGCTTTCAGTGTGTGTGTGTGTGTGTGTGTGTGTGTGCGTACAGGGAGAGAGAGCGAGAGAGAAGAAACATGAAGCCTAGCTATCAACGGGTGTTTTGCTGCATTAAAAATAAAAAACAAAGTCACAAAACCCTAAAAACCAAAACCAAGCTGAACCACCTGTGGGCTGTTTGGACTTCACTCTCAAGCTAAAATCCACAAGTCTCAAGGTTTGCTTGTTGGTCATTTTCAAGTAAACTTTCAGAGTTGGCGGATTTCAGCCTGATGACTGTCGTTTTTCTTTAATTGCTCACAGACTCTCAAAAATAATTCAGTTTTTTGTCTTAAACACGCCTCCCTCTCTCCCACTCTCTCTCTCTGTCCCTGTGTTTTTTTAATTGGCATATAGGGAGGCTTGTTTGTTTTTGTTGTCTGCTGTTTCTTAAATGTGTGTGTTCGTGTTCATGTGGCCCCCAGTGTCCCAACAAGCACCGCGGTAGGTGTTGGGAGGCGCTTTCGGCGGCAACAACAAAACAACACAGAAAACACACGCAGGAATACACACAGCAAAATACATAACAAACACACAGACACAGAGAGACACACACTGCTCAGACACAAAAACCTGTTAAAACACACAAAAGCATAAAAAACACAAACACACACACACACACACAAATGTGCACATCCTCACAGAAAAACTGAAAAACACATAAACAGTAAATGGAGACAGTGACACGCACACACACACACAAACGCACACACTTCTGTTGCCTCTCATGGGGCGCCATCTTGTGGCGATAGAAGAACCAACAGACACTTGTAGAAAGGCTTTTTGTGAAAATGCAAATGTGCCACTTTGAAAATACAAAAAGGAGAAGAAATTCAAACTTTAACCGTTAGAAGGATTCTGATACATTTTGTAACACATAAAGATTATTAAATACAACACACTATTGGATAAATCTTTATATATGAGAATTGTTTTCATTTTTGTTTGAAAAACATTTGACATTTAAAAATCCTCAAATTAAACACTTTATGCAGATATTTGACAAAGAAAAAGACAATTTCATATTTTTGAAGCTGCAAACTAAATTAATTCATGATGTCACTGCTGTAAACATTGTCTCAGAAAAATATCATTATTTATGACATCTGTTACTACTTAGTTTTGTTATGTGTTTTTGCATTTATGTATTGCTTTTTTCAGAGTATTGCAGCATAGCTAAGGTAAGACGGGGAGTTGTGTGCTTTGTCTGTTTGTAAGACAGTTTTAAACTGAGTAAGATTAAAGTTTCATTTGTAACAGTGATATGTAAAATAACATATTTTTCACATTTTTCACTGTAAAACATGTACAACCTTTGTGTACATAAAGATAGACACACTACTTCTCATATATATACATTAAGCTGGTAGACAAAGGATTGAAAGTCGGTTACAAATAGAAATATATCCATTAATCAGTGTTAAACTAATGTTTAACATGTATCTATGTTCACATCTTTAAGCTGCTCCTTCTGTGAGATAAGGCTTTATGTTTGTGGGTTTTTCATTGTCCCATTCCTCTGAGGACAGTAACTCAGTAGCACCATTAGCAAATTTTCTCCAAATAGCAAAAATGCTCCCTTGGACTGGTGGATAAACCGATCAGAATTTGGTGTTCACAAGGGACAGTAATTTCATTGCAGATAACTCAATAATTCATATATAAATTGTGGCAAAAAGCCATGCAAATGTGTAATAGGATTAAATTATAATGACCTATTATTTCCAAAAGTTCAAAGATCACACATTTTGTATCATAAAGAGCACGCACTTCACATTTTATATCATGTTCACATCTCTGTGAATATCCTTCTTATATGCTCAGACACTGAATATGCTCCCACTATGAAACTATTGTGTGCTTCTGTGCTGCTGGACTGAAGTTGTGTCTAAGCATCTAAAGTATGTCTAAGCATATTTTCTTGGTTCTTTGCAGCAACATATATGCATTTGAGGCACTCAAATTGTTATATCAAAATCAGCTTTAATTGTGAAGCGTGTGAATTCATCTAAGGAATGTGTTTATTTCTTATGTATCTGTCTGAGAACTTACACAAAGACATAGAGCATCAGAAGAAAAAAGGCTTCACAAAGTCAGGTCCAACCACAAATCAAATGGGTGCTTCATTGTCTGGGCACCAAATGAGATCTTCTGCCCCTTGACCTTCACAGATGATTGTCTTACTGCATTCAGCAATAGCATCCACAAAAATAAGTAATACTGTGTTTTAATGTAATAAATTACTGGCATTTACAGTACATTGTATTTACATCATAGTAGTTACAATAGCTGTAATGGGACAATATTAACAGGACCCTTTCAAATCACTTTTAAAGTACTACAGCAGTACTACTGTAACAGGTACCGGGTTACCTTGTTATATTATTATTTGTCTCTGCCATATTAGCAATAGCATCATTTGACTGGTTTGGCACCATCAGCAGTCAAAGTAAAACAGTTCCTAACAGCAGCAGTGGCAGCAGCAGGACTACTCTTGCTGCTGCTCTATTCTACATTTCCACTGTGTTTCTACTTCAGGCAGAATAAAATAGATTTAATGTTTTTTATTGCTACTTGAAAATGTACGTCACAAATTAAAATGGATTTTCATGCCACAATCCTGTCAGTACTCTTGACTTCTGGTTTCTCCTCTCTGTGTCAGACGGAGGGATTACTTGGTGTCAGTGTTGTTGACCCTCTCAACTTGTCTCTCTAAAAAGCTGTTTCCTCCTCGTACCCCTTATGCCTCCCTGAGGCCTCATTTCTGCCACCAGCCATTACCATCAAACTCAGAAAACAGGGAAAAAAATCAGGAGGCTTCAAAACGTCTGCTGACAGGGCGCTCTAGTTCGGCAGCCTCTTATGCTTCGTCCAGCATAAGAGTGTGGAAAAGGCAAAATAAGGAATATTTGAGCATTGTCTAATCATAATCAAAAATAAAAACAATGTTGTGAAATGTTATATAAAGAGTAGTTAGTACTTAGCATCTATATGCTTAGCAGAACAGCTGGAAGTAGGAGGAAGCTCCTAGCTTTGGAAATTATTTCTGCAACTCTACAAGTTTGTTGCTACACAACTATGACTGATTAACCATTTGTTTTCCAGTCAGTCTAATCCCATACTGCACCTCTGTTACCTAGAAAATCATATTTAGATTTTTATCAATGTGTTTTATCAAATACTTTCAGAGGAGCCACAGTATCCAGGAGGATCTAACATTTTTAACAACATCTGCCTCTGTGTGAGAGTTTAGGTAGCTGCCCTCCACTGTGATTAAACAGTTAATGAATCACTTCCTTAAACCTAGTAGCAGCGCTCTATACAACATGCCATATTCACACAAGCATTAACTTCTATGCTTTTAACTGCTTACCATTCATACTCCCATGGATGCATCAAAGAACAACTTGGGATATTTGGCATGCAGACTGGGGGAGCCAGGGATCAAACCACTAACCTGCCGATCAGTAGATGACCTGCTCCACCTCCTGAGCTACGCAAGTCTTCTGCCAACATCACATCTCCCAAAACTGTGGTTTTCTGCCTGATGACAACCACTATGTCTGGTTGGTTGGTAAATCCCTCAGGGCCATAGCCCTGTTGTTCGAGCCATATTTGGCTGTATCTCCCATCAAGAACTGGGGACTTCTAACTCATATGTGGCAAAGATGTTCTCATACAGGATCCTAACCACTTGGTTGTAACTCTCAGTTTATGCTTTTACAGCTTGCAACTGAGATCCTGCTACCATGTGCCGGACCTTGGGTTCATTTCATAATGTAGTAGAAACCACTAATGATGATGAAATATGAGATTTAGGTAATCCTAGAAACTAATTGGAACCTAATATACACATAAAATCCAATTGCCTTTGTATTTAACCTTAAATTTTCATTTGTACAAACTCATACATTATGGCATTTGCCATCCGTATGTACTGGTTATAAAAATCTCATCCAGTGATTGACTTGTAGAAATGTTAGTTGGCTATCTGAAGCAGAATATATTTGGATTTGAGTTAATGAAAAAAAAAAAACTCAACACACTACCAAGAAGATTTTAAAATATCTTTATTTGAACATGGTCCGAAAAAATACATCTTTAAAGTTTCTGTAGATAGCAAATGCTTTGTGAGCACTTCAGGCAGGCTGTTCAGAGCGCAGACAGCAAAGGGATGAAGCCATACAGCATCAGGAAACAGCTGAACGTTCTGCACATTGACAGACACTTCAACAGCTCAAAGCGAAACACATTCAGAAAACTTTATCTTATTCTTCTTCTACTAATACATTTCGTGTTTTCTGACCAACAGGCCAGGCAATAGTTCTTCATTATATTTTAATATAACTACACTTCATCCAATATCCACTGCTGGTGAATATCAAAACCTTCAGTGATTGTTCATAAAATGAAAATAAGCTAGTTAAGTAGATTGTACTAAAAGTAGACAGTTTATGTAAAGTCAGGTAAAGTATATACTCGAGTTTGTTCTCACTGAGTTAGATAATAATGGATAGGGATCTTATTTCTGTCTGTAATACAAAGCTGAAGCACAGCAATGACTAACTTAGCTTAGCAGAACGCAGGAGCAAACAGCTAGCATATCTTTGTGGAATGGTTGACAAAACAAAACAATGAATTCTCACATCATATACATTTTTTTAAATCCACAAAAATAGTACAGTGTAAAAACATGAATTTGTTTTTTTTTTCCAAGCATTATATGTTGTAATATTAACTAAAGATATATCAGTCTGTCCAATTAGGAAGCATAAACTGGTTTCACCTGATCTGGTGCAAATGAAAGTGTCAACAGGTGCTCTGGAGAGCCAACAACAAGACAACCCCCAAAAGGGGAATTGTTTTGCAGATGGCGGCCGCACACCATTCACATCTTCTTATCCCTCCTGACTGATTTTTCTCCTGTTTTGCTTTTTTCTAGTGTCCTTGTCACTGCTGGTACCATGAGACAGTAGCTGCAGCCCATACAGGTATTTCTGTGTCTCCCAGCACAGTATTAAGTTTGTGAAATGGCACATCTACTACAACACTAGATGTGCCATTTCACAAAAAGAGCTGGAAAGGGCCACAGGGGCCATGAACACTATTAAGCCATATTACAAGGCAAGTCGGATCAGTAAATGATTTCAATTTTAAACTTGGATTTTTGGTGTTATTTTAAATCCAGCCGTAAATGCGTTGATGATTTTGGTTTCCTATGACTTTCCTGTTGTTCTCAACAAATTACATTGTATATCTGTAAGAATTACTTACTGATAGTAAGAATCAGTAATTAAGATCCATGTGATCACTGATTTAGGTGTTTCTTTAATTTGTTCAAACACTGAAAACACTGGCAATAAAAGATTTTTGGATTCTGTAACATGAAAACTAACAGTTTTATTTTTTTAACCAAGTTAAACTTCTGAAATTCCCAGAGACACAAGTACAAATATCTAATATCTAATTTCTGAGAAAGGCTTAATACCTGTAAGAAAATTATCAGGTTTAACAGTCTTTGCTTTCTGTATCAAACTTTCGCTTAGTTAAAAGGTGTACATAACCTAGAGCTCTACTTCTGCTTGCAGTCATCTACAGATTCTTCACAATAAAACATGTACAATGGTTTAAGCATGTTATAAAAAAAATACTTAATTGAATGCTTTATAAGTCAACCCTTTACAGAGACAAGACACAAGACACTCAACATTTCAATTCCAGTTAAAGCTGGAATGCCAATTTTGGAGTGTACAGAAGTTTGATCTGTGAGAAAGAGGCACAAAGAAGATGATGCCATAGAGTCTTGAGAGAAACAGCCCTTATGTTTAAGATCAATGGCAGTATCATGATATAAAAAAAACAATGCATACTGTTCTCCTTTGTTTCTGTATGGGACAGGTTAAAATAACCGGTGTTCAACTTTGCCTTGCTTATCAGTAAACAACTATCTTGCAGAGCCTGGTAGGAGCCCTCTCCTAAACTATTATTTATTGTATGGGCAGAACTCAGGCCAATAAACTATAACCTTCTAAAATCAACTTGCAGTAATTGCTGGCCACCATTTTTTCTGCAGGGAAGAAAAACAAAGAAAACAACAAAACAAAGCAAAACAAAACCAAGCTTAAAAAAAGGAATTGAAAGATGTCCAACATATCCATCCTTACAGACTGAGCTGATCACAAGCGACTGGTCCCTCATCGAATATGTGAGTACGGAAATGCCTTTCCGAAGTGACTGAATGGCAAGATTGAGTATTTAAACCCAGGAAGAGTGGTTGATGTAAAAACATCAAGTTAAGGTAATTTTCTTTACTTGCTGGTGTGAATATTAATAAGCTGGATAAATGCAAACTTGTCCTAATTTTAAGGAGTATTTATTTAGTATGGGATCAAGAGAACAGCAGCATTTTCAACTAACAAATATCCAGATGTTTTGGCTGGATGACATTCTGCTGTTTCAGCTAAATAAGTTATTGCCAGATGACCCAGAGCGACCTACATTGATGAAGATGATAACGATCTTCATGGATCTGAGGAAGTGCTTCAAAAAGTAGAAGGAAACAATTATGCTAGTGCACAAAGGTAGCTTTTTGATTCCTTTGGCTTGACTTTCTACTAGGAAGAACTGAAATGGGAATTGGAGGTGGCTAGGAGAGGAGATACGAGGATTGAGGTCGAACTGGGTGCCTGAGTTAAGCAAACTGGTGACAAAACTGCTTTAATGACTGTGGGGGGTCCATTGAGAGAAATTTTGAATGAGAAGTACAACACACTGGTACTTCAAAAAGGTCGTCGTATGAACAGGATCTCTGACACATTGTCAACAAAATCTTGTCCTTGGCCTCTGGAAGATACACAATATCTTTCGCACCTGATCCAAAGTATGCTCCGCACATGTCTTATCCTCTGCTAGTAATTTAGTTAATAAACAGAGATAGGAAATGGAATCTTGACACAGGGACTGGCTTGTGTTTTGTCCAAAAGATGGTATAAGCCTTTAATCCTCAGTCTTAAAAAAGTTTCTACATACAAGTATTTTTGGATAAATTGGTATTTGCTAAGTATTAACATACAGCATATTACCAGGAATGCATCAGCTCCAGTCTCTCAACTGTATAGAAAGAAGACATGAAACCTGCTGATTAAAGCTTTATTCAAATTCCAAAATTTTAAATATTATTTTATTTTCATATGTTTACTAGTAAGCAAGGCAGAGGTGGACAGTCAAGACCATAAACAGGGAGATGAAAACTAGCTTGTGTGTTATTTTCTATGAATGTTTCAAAAAGATTCAGAAGGTTAACTAAATGTTGAGCTAAAGATGGAGCATTTCCTGAAAAGCTTAGGTGAAAACATGGCCTTGATGTTGTCCCTTACAAAATCAAAAGAGCATGTATTTGGGTCCTAGATTGTGCTGAGACACTAACAGTTATACTTTTTACAGAAGGCAAAACATAGCATTCAAGTGAACTTCCTGTCAAACTAAACCAGACACATCACCTTGTATCTCATCTTATAGGAAGAGAAAGAAAACCACAGCAATGCAAATGTATCAAAGTAATCATATATTCCCATTTGAATTAGATATTTGTGGCTCCACTGTTAAAAAAAAAATACTGACACATTAAAACATTTATCCTGTTGTTTTTGGTATGTCACTGGCAGTGTGTTTTTAGCAACTGAGGATTTTCATTCCAAAATGCTACATATCCATTTTTGGAAAACATGGGGAAAGTAAAAATGTCTAAAATCATAGTAAATTACTTTTCACTGAGCAGTCACTTTATCTGTAAATGACTTAATGACAGTACCTTGGATATCTCTTTTTGGAATGAAACCCGAACTCGTGACTTTTCATTGCTACAAAGGAAAATTAGGAATTATGTTTCAGTTGTGAAGATCAACTGTCCTTCTACTTTGTGTTTATCAAACAGAAGACACACGTTACCTTAAATAATTTTACATGACGAGCAAAAGAAAAGACTTTTGTCAAGGTTGAAGAAAAATGCTGTTTCCTTTTTTTAAAATCAAGTTTAGAACTTTTTTTTTTATAATGAATAATGTATATACATTTTTAAAGAATTGTAAGGATTTAATCTACACAAGATCCAAAGTGAATACTGCTTTACTTTAATCTGACGATATGAGTGTAAACACTTGGTAAGTTGTGATAGTGAATGAGCTCTGTGTTTTGTTTTGGATTTGTTGTGAAGGAAGCCATGGCTTATTTCCACATCTGCAAAATCTTGTGCAAGCTGCAGGAAACTCGTGAATATATGACAAGCCCTAAATAGCAAGTTTCATGTTTGTACAGTATAAATTAAATATTAGTTTATGATCACCACTTTTTCTGATGTGTCATTTTCAGTGATTTACCATGATTTATGGTGAAAAAAATGTAGTGGTTCCTAACAATTCACATTCATCTTTTTATTTTATAAGTATAACTCATATACACTACTGTGCAAATTTCCTGAGCCACCCCTCATTTCTTTATATATTGCTTCCAAGGACCCAAACTTGATTGTAATTGGTCTTTTGTATTTCTCCAGGATTTCTGAAGGCCTTTCAAAGTTTTTCTTTGGACAATGGCTGCTTGTTCACTCATTTTCAGTCCAGTCCAGATCATTTTCAGAAGAATATTCTTTTGTTTGATGAGCCATTTAACAATGACCCACGAATCACAGAAAAGGCATAGACCGTAACAGATGAACCGGTGTTGTATCTTCACATTAAACACAACTTAGCACAGAACCAATTTTACACTTTATCCTTAGCACTTTGTTGTCATTTTCCCTATGTCATTAGTTTGTTCTATGAAAATGGCAAAGATCGCACAGGCTTGCAGGCATAAAACAGTACTTTTGCACCAACGAGGCGATTCGGAAAGAAAAATTCACAGAAAACTTGGCAAATCTTGGCATACAGTGTTCAGTGTTCCCTTAAGAAATCGGAGGAAACAGGACATGTGGAGTACAAAAGAAGAAGTGGCAGACCTAAAAACTATCTACAGCAGATCAACAGTATATGAAAGTCATGTCATTAAGAAATAGGAAAAGATCAGTCAGTCAGATGACCCCCTATGAGCAAGCAGTTGGCAACAGTGGGAAGCAAATTCCCAATTTGAATGTTTTGGTTCAAATCGTAGTCAAGAGAGAGGTCATCTGTAAAACAAGCTGATTTTGGGCTGCTGTGCATCCTGTGGTTTTTGGGATCTTATCAAAATTTATGAAAATATGGTTGCATCAGATTTTGATGCACCAGATTTTGATGCACCATGCATTATATTTGCCAGTGGCGTCATCATCCAGGACGACAATGATCCTAAACACATAGTCAGTAAGGGTGCAACGATACACAAAATTCACGGTTCGGTTCGGTTCGATACTTTGGTGTCACGGTTCGATATTTTTTCGATACAAAAAATGTTCATGCTTTTTTAATTTGTCATTTATTAAAATTATAAATATATATTTTAACTCAAAAGTACAGTTTTTAAATTTAATGTTGCTGAAACGACAAAGTAATAAAAACATAAATATCTCATGGAGAAATCCCTCATCTTTGGAAAAGAGAGTTTATTACAGAGAAATGGCTCTTTCCAAAATAAAAGCTATACTATACGCTTCTTCTGGGCTATATTCTCAGCAGCATATTAAACATATCAGGTCCCCATAAGGAGAATCATGTGCTAACGGCTGTCTAAATGACTCAGGTAAAGTTTGTAGCATGCGTGCTTGTTGTTTTTGTCTGCTTCCACTTGTCTTTGCACTAGGATGATGTCGGCGTAAATGTGCAGTCATATTCGTTGTGTTCCCACTAGTGCTGTCAGCGTTAATCTGAAATGACATTAATGCCACAACACGGCAAATCTCCGTTAACGAGCTACCGCGGATCGCCCCGTCCGTGGGGCTGGACAGCGTCAACACGTTAACGAGCAAACTGCGCTAACGCAGTAGTTCCCACCCATGTAACTGAGCATTGCGTGGCACATCCGACATACTGTTTTACTTTTGTCCATGATGCGCTTACCATCAGGGTCATACTTCACATGAAGACCAAAATAGTTCCAAAGGCCAGATCTGAATGAGGGTGGGGGAGGTTCAATTTGCCATGTTGCAACGAGCTTAGCGTCTGTCTTGCTAGCTTGCGCTGCGCTCAGTGGATCTGCGCTCGACAGTGCAGCCTAGGCGGAGTAGTCGAACGCAGATCCGCTGAGCTCTCAACACAGACAGCATCGTCAGAAGAAAAGTTGATAAAATAAATTTAAAAAAATTTATTGTTCGATACACATGCGTACCGAACCGAAAGCACTGTATCGAAAGGTTCAATATCGATACGAGTATCGTTGCACCCCTAATAGTCAGTATAGTAAAGCATACTTTGGTAGAAAAAGCCCCACCTGCCATGAATTGGCCTAGCCACAACCCAGACCTCAACATTACTGAAGCAGTGTGCGCATAGGTGTTTTTACCTTACATTCTGTTCCCATTCTGTTTATAATGGGAACAGAATTCTGTTCTATAAATCACTGCACGGATCTGCCATTTCACAAGCAAAACATAAAGAAATGAGAGATGTCTCAAGATTTCTGCCCAGTACTGTAATTTGTAGCTCTTCATGGAGAAATGACATTTTTGTTTCATAGCAACAAAGTAAGGATGGAACGATTATGTAGTTTTAAATTAATTTTACTACATTTAATAAGGATAAAGATTACAAAGGGAAAAAAATTCGCATGAAATAATGATCCAGTAATTACAACAATGGATCATATATGTCTCCACTGTATATTTTGTAATTATACTATCTTGCATGACGTTAACTTTTTTAAAGTCAAAATTAAGAAGTCATTTGAAAAATTCACACCTCTTAATCAAAAACCAATATTGCCTTAACATAGGATTTTTGTTTTGGTATTCTGGGATAGGGTGAGTTTATCAAGGTGCTTATTCATCTAGGAGATTTAAAATGAGCAAATGTTGCATTTGTAAATTGTGAGAATAATTCTTTAAAATTAGGAAACAAAAGACTCTAGTAATTACATAAAAATTATTACAAGATCCTTACATCTAACAATAATCTCAAATATATTTGAAAGTTCTGTACCTTGTAAAGGTAATAAATTGTTTGAGCTTTACAACCCTATTGAAAAAACTATGGGATAAATAACACAAGGACCTTCTAATTAAATACAAAATTGTTAACTCCTAATTATGCAGTGACTCTAGCATTACAGATGTAAGCAGTTCTAAGAGCCTTATCTTGCAAATACGAAACAAGTACTTGTTAATTAGATCAATTAGAATAAGATTCGTTATGATTTATGGAAGTAAAATAAGGATCTAATTTTTTGTAAGTTTTCATTTTGTGCTTTTTTCATTTTGTGATAGTCATTGTTTCTCATGTTGTTTGGAAAATAAGTCTTCTTACTTCCTCATAGTTCACTCACCCTCTCACTGAGGGTCTCCAGCTCTTCCTCCTTTTCCTTGTAACGCTCCATCCCCTGTCCAACTTCACCACAGGGGCTGTTGGTTAGGTGCATGGGGTAGTCTAGGCCGCTGAGCTGGGCGTGATGATGCCATCGCAGGTCATCACTCTCATGGGTGATATAGCGCTCGTTTATCCGAGACTCAAGGTTTCTTAGATCCAGCCACATCTGGTAGTCCTGGTGGAGAAAATGAACACACCCATAGCCTAAATAATTTAATAACACCATTATCTTGTCTTTTGTCTTTTACAAAAAACGCAAATAGCAAACATTTTTGAAATCAGATAATGGGTAGCTGGTCGTATTTTCTCATTGTCTGCTTTTGTCTGAAAACTTTGTGGTGAAAGTCTGAAAACCACAAACTTTGGTTGTGGTGACAAAGACATAATATATAGATAATTGTGTTCCATTTACTTCTGATTAGTGTCATTCAAAATACTATCATTTATAAGTGTACAAAGCAAGTGTACTTTCAGTTGGGACAGTGGTTAGCACTGTTGCCTTGCAGCAAGGTTTTGGGTTCAAATCCACCATCTAACCAGGGACTTCCTTTATAGAGCTTCAATGTTCTCCTAATGGTTGCCCAGGTTTTCTCCAGGTACTTCAGTTTCCTCAAACAGGCCATAGGCAGTTAGTAAGGTCAGGTTAACTGTTTGTTCCAAAATGCCTGTATTTGGATTTGCAGGTGAAAAGTTGTCTGTTTCTCTGTGTTAGCCCTGCAACAGCCTGGCGACCTCTTCAGGGTCCTGTGATCCTGTGATAATTGGAAGAGAATGAATGGATGGATATATTGTTATCTAGTGACCTCCTAAATCCCCTACTGAATTCCTTACTGAGTATTCAAATCTCTTTGCATGCCACCAGATATGTTAATACTGCAAAATTGTTTTATTAGGTTCATCATGGTTAATGGTCCAACTCATGATGTTGGACACATCCCGGACCTTGTTTTTGCTCCTGTCCCATCCTTAAACTCGCTCTTCATGTCTGTTATACAAACAGTTTGTCTTCACAGAGGTAGACGCAAATTATCTTTAATGAGATTTTGGCAGCTAGATTTTCAACTCTGAATTGATTTAATAATCTGTGTACATTAGCCCTTGATAATGTAAAAATCCAAATTAGCTCATGCTGTAATTTCCTCCTCTTGGATTAGTGGTTATATTCATCATCACAGAACAGACTGCAGAAAAGCTGAACGAAATACAAACTTCTATGTGCACTAGCAGCACATAAAGGACCTACTAACCACATTCACTCAATTTGCAAGAACATCCTACTTGTTTGGTTTGACTAACAATAATAAGCGCAATGCAAGCTTCCTATTTAGCACTATCAACAGACTTTTTACGCCTGCTCTGTGCAGTTTTCCTGCGACATCATCTGATGATTGTGGAAAATTTCTTAACTGTTTTCCTGGCAAAAATCAGTGGAATCAGATCAAAGTTCAAGCCTGGAACCTGTCACTCTGTGTAATTGTCTCAGCCTATCCTGTTTTCTCACTTTTATTCAATTTCAATGACAGATCTGCTGGATATATTTTCTCATATGTACACTTAATGGATTTTATTCCTCACAATTGTCCTATTGTCCTAATGATGTTCTACCTCTCATCTCGTTATTGCTTGGTTTCTATCATCTGGGTATATGGTTGATGGTAATAATTTAATATCAATATATTTGATAAATTCTAATATTTTTTCCGACAGAATCATCGCACTGAAACAGCATTACTAAAAATTAACAGTGATATTTGGTTTGTTGTGGTGAAGAGAGAGCTGAGTGTAAAAGTGAAGCTCTCAATTCACCAGTCGATCTACGTCCCTACCCTCATCTATAGTCACAAGCTGTGGGTAGTGATTGAAAGAACGAGATCGCGGATACAAGCAGTGCAAATGAGCTTCCACCGAAGGATGGCTGGCCTCTCCCTTAGAGATAGGATAGGGTAAGGAGTTCAGCCATTTGGGAGGCGTTCAGAATATAGCCGCTGATCCTCCACATCAAAAGGAGCCAGTTGAGGTGGTTCGGGCATCTGACAAGGATGCCTCCTGGGTGAGGTGTTCTAGGTACATCCCACTGGGAGGAGGCCTCGGGGCAAACCCAGAACACCAAGGAGAGATTATATCTCTCCTTGGTGTTTCCCCGGACAAGCTGGAGTAGGTGGCCAGGGAGAGGGAGATCTGGGCTTCTCTGCTTAGGCTGCTGCCCCCGCGACTCGACCTCAGATAAGTGGAAGAAGATGGACAGATGGATTTTTATGCACTTCGATGAAGCACATATGAATATCATTAGATGTCTTTGAATTTAGTACTACTTGACTTATCTGCGGTCTTCGACACCACTAATCATACCATTTTCACTGACAGATTGTGGAATTAGGTTGGTATCTCCGGCACTCCTTTAAAATAGTTTTTATCATACTTCTCCAATCATCAGATCAGGATCTCCTAACTGTTCCACACTCTAAACCAGAGGTGACCACGCTTCTGAGGTTGTAGCACCTAAATTTTCGAACAGTTTAGGCACTACAACTTCACGCCTAAACTGGTCCATAACTACATGAACAGATTTTCTGGCTCAGTGGGGTGGGGGGTGGGGGGTGGGGAAGCTGTAAACACAAAAAAAATTGTTTTTTTTACCTACACTATATTTTCTGATTATCATCAACATAAGATATAAATCTAACAGATAGCAAATAGAATGCAACATTAGCGTTATTGTGGAATTGTGCCTCTGGTTTTTACCCCATACCAAAGTGAAATGCATTGCGATTCAACAACTAGATGCTTAATTCTTATTCACTACATATCATTCAAAGAATGTGAGATTACATGTTCTCAACTTATTCAGTTAATTCAGTTTGGAACTTCATGTGTGTCAGAAGTCTAGTCGGGTTGCTATACCAGAATGAAATCCTTTTCAGTTCAGCCTGCTAGCAGTGTTACACGTAATAGCTGTTAAACTGCATTTCCTGATTACTGCAGAAGCTGTGACCCTAATGTGGCCCCACTTACTTTGCCCGCAGACAATAAAGTTTATTTAAACAAGATGGATTAATGTTGCTAATGTTAAAAAAACAAAAAGAAAAAAATTCCCAAAACTCCAAAATGTTTTTACATGCCACACATATGGGGTTAATGAAAGCTCTAAATGTTAACTGAAACAGTAAAGTAATGTGAGATTAATGGAAAGAAGCTAAGTGAGGTTTTTAAGTGAACCCTTTATATGATTTGGATGATGCTATATTAATCTGAAATGTATTATTGACTGATTCTTGATTGTTATGTTACAGATTTGTATTGAGTTTGAAAAATGCTCCCAAATTGATTTTAACGGAGTTATTCAAATGACTGATTTCCTACCTGCAACCAGGGATGGCTTAGTGTCTTGTCAACACTGTATCTCTTTCTCATCTTCACTTGCAGCAAGTTGTTGATCAGGTCAATCGCTGCGTGGAGGAATACAAGAATGTAAGAAAGAAAGAACATAGGGAACACAGGGGGAGAATGGAAGGGCAGAGTATTAGTAGGAGGAGAATTTGGGGTTGAGGCCCACCCATGGTCAGGGGCCAGTCAGGGCTAATGAGCAAAGCTAACATGATGTTAACCTCTCTTCAGGGGTCAGTGGTCTGAACAGCTCTGGGACCTCAAGGCCCCTCAGGTCTACAGAGGCCTCCATCACTTGGTATTATGCACATGAATGGACTGAACCCACCCCCCCTACAAACCTAAGATCCTCATTCCACAAACTGATGGACTCTCCTAGTTCTTCAAGTTTCTTTACCACATACATTCACCTCTCTTTAACTCCTCAGCAGCACTGGCTCTCTCCTGTTTCCTAGACCTGTCTCATGACCTCATAATTTGGATAATCCAAACCAAAGGCCAAAGAATGACAATGTTAGTTTACAGTCATTCTAAACAGTTATTGAACGGCAGTGTTTAGTCTCACAAGAAACCTGATTTAAAGACATACACACAACTGTGAATAAATAATGAGAAATAGTTTATTGTTATTACTTGACCAGATCGACATCCCAGGGGTATAAAAGTAAAATTTTGTTGATGGACACCTTTTATACCCTATTCATACCCTATTTTGAAATGTAGTTGTTTCCTTACTTTTAAGCCAAATCCACCTAAAGTATAGATTTCAGAAAATTCTGTCGGGTAGATACAGAATATTTGATTCCTGTGTTGACAAGGGGTTCAGAGAAGAGTGGAGAGGGCAGTGGGGAAGAGAAGGGTATGGATGTGTGAACTTCTTGGTGACATTTGGAAAAACATCTATAAAGTTCTCAGTCATCCAGGTTATGGTTATATCTAAGGAGGTTGGAAAGAAAGCAACTGGACTTTTTTCCACAAAACTTAAAGAAGTCAGAAGGGCATTATTAGCTGAAAAAACACCCCCAAAACAAACAAACAAAAACAAATCATATTAAAGAGATCAAAATTTTTGAAACTAAGATGAACCAGAATTATATAAAGAGAAAGGTATGGAGAAGAAAAGGAACTTCTCATGCCGTCAAGCATACCAGATCATCTGTCAAACATGGTGGAGCCAATGCTATGTCATGGTCATGTATGACTGCCATTGGAACTAGGTCATTAGTATTTGTTAATCCTATTACTGCTGATAAAAGTAGCAGAATGAATTCTGAAGTGTTAAGGCCGATACTCTGCTGACAGACCTGGTAGAGCATTTCAAAAGAGGAAAAGCAACAACATTTGTTGATATCTATGGATTCTGGACTTCAATCAGTCACTGACTGCAAAAGCTTTTCATCAAAGTATTAAAAACAATTCTCATGTTTGAAGCTATGTTAGATTGTCATTTTGAGCCCTATAAAATAGCTAAAATAAAAATAACTATAATCCCTGAAATAATATCTGCAACATTTTCTTAAATGCCTTAAATTAAATATTTAAAAGCTGCACTCTATGTGCAGAGAATAACAAAATCTGTGTCAAATATTTATGGTCCTAAATAAACTTAAATATGAAGTAGTGCAATCCTAGTGAAAGAGAGGATACGAACTGTATATAACTGTAAATGATAAATTATACAACATGGATCTCTCATGTAGTGTGATATGCATATGTAGGAATTAAACCTTTTTTAAAACAAATGAATGAATTATAAAATGCAAACAATTTAAATAATATTTTTCAACTTGAATTAATATTTTGGGTTTTTCTTTTATTTCCTGTTGTTGCCTCTCCAATGAATCCATTATCACTTTTATTTGGATCAAAGGAAGTGAACTAGGTTCACAATAGATTATGCCTTCGAACTGGGTAGATGGATATACCTGAAGTTTACCAGACTTTGTGCTATATTGTAATTCTCAAGTGTTCCCTTAACTTTTTTTGAGCAGTGTACAAAATATCCTTACACTAATGTGTGAACACAGTGCTCTGTTTTTGGTCTTTCTTTTCCGTTTATCACAAATAGACCTGCTGCTAGAGAGCTCGGTCTTTTCTCTTTGCAATTTACGATTTAGAAATTAGGATTGCATCGTCATTAAAAGCTGCAGATATTAAAAAGGTAATTAGTGTATACTTCTGTTAATTTTAGCTGCTTCTTTGTCACAATGCTGTATAAAATTTTTATATCAATTATATTTTATAAATGTACTAGTATAAAATCATCTGAAGCCCCAGCATGCTTTAAAAACAACTTGTATTATTTGGGATGTGCAAGAAGGTTGGCTAATGCAATCTTATTGAGTCTCAGGTCATGGCAGTTAAAGAGTAGCACCTTCATCAATGAATGGGTACCCTGTGTCCCCTTTATTAAGGTGCAGAATTGTAGTCAGAGTTTCATGACTGCTCCACCAGCTACAAAAAAGAAGCATACAAAGGTTTTGCCCCGTAAAGGGCTCAATGGCAATACCTTAGAGGGTACCACTAAGGTATTGCCTGGTATATAATGGCACAGTGATGTGCCATTATACCTTTAAAGGTAAAACGAAATACTTTTTTCCTGGGGGAGGAAGACTACCTCTGCATGATCATAAATGTGGTAGACTTTCAAAACTTTATTTCATCTCCATTTAAAAACTTGAATTGTGTATGCTTGTAGGCAAAAGGGTCTTATTTGAAACTGATCTTTGCAAACGCACATTTCTTGGCGTACTTAGAGTTTATTCCCTGACATTTAATCCTCCTGTGGCCAACAGAAATGGCTTGTATTTATTTTGAAGCACAGCTCAAGTCATTCTGGCAGCATGAGGAGGTGGAGGGAAGGTTAAGAGCACTTCGGGGATCCGGCTTAGGAGTGAGTGAGTCAGGCGAATTTAAATTTGTCTCATAGTCAACAGGACAATTCCAGCCAACACACACGGCAGACACATTTAGAAACAATGACGGCAACAACGTGAGTCATACAGCAGCAGAGAATGGCTTGAACTGATTTCAAGGAAATGTTGGAGTTATTATACTGCAACATAAAACATAATTACCTGTGCTTGTATGCTGTCATACATGGTGTCATACAGAAAGATGAAACAAGCAATTCATCTTTGATCACACATTCAACATTTCAGTCAGTCTCGCAGACATGAATCTGCCTGTTTAATATATTCTAATTTAAAAATCCAGACAGAGAAATAAACAGGTATTGGTCTCTAAATTTTGTGACTATATTTGGATAAGATTCCAGAGTGCCAAGTCATAAGCTAAGGCTAGCAAGCTCTGTTAGCAACTAGTGTCCATAACATACAAGCTAATGACAGGCTAATAAAATACCAAAACTAGACCACTGATTTCTTTGACAGTCTGAACCTTGCAACAATTTTTCTCAGATAATTCCAGTAAAAATGCTTTAGAAGAAACTGACACCAGCAATGTTCAGCTCATCTTTGAAACCAGGGAAGCTATCCTCTGCTGGCTGAAAGAATAGGCTGAAGGCTCTACTTCTTTATTAGTGATGCATGTATTAACCTAGCTTGTTGCGCCCCTCTGCAGCTCCTAATCTCTTTGCAGTGGCAGTGAAGGAGTGTTCAGCTGTTGCTAATTGACAACACCTAGTCAGGTGTGGATAAAGGCATATCTGAGGCAGGCTTTCATGGAGGCACAGTAGTCTCTGTCTTAGTAGTACCAGCTATTTTAGCTAATGTGTCACATAAATAATAAAAGGTGCTATGTATAATAATAAAACCTCTTCTCATTTAAATTCTGGTATTAGTCTCCATATTTGTCATGGCTGCGGCAACAGACATGTGGAATGACAGAAGAATGAGGACCCAAATGCAGATACGGATGCAGGAGGATGTTTTGAATGGACAGCAAGGCTTCGGCTGAACAATACTGCAAACCAGTGGAACAGAGAAAACTAACAACACCTAAACTTGGGAAAACTAAGCATAACATGTAACCTGAGGGTGGACCAGAACCGGGGGATGAGGAACTGGGAAACACAGGGAAAGCTGACAGAGATAACACTGAGATAACATAGGGAAGACACGCAGAGGTAACACAGATGGACCAGTAACAAGCAGAAGAAAACACAGGGCTTGAGCCAGGCCGTAAAACATAAATGGGGGCTCGTCCAGGATAGCTTGGACATTTTTGTGGAGAGATATATATACCAATTAATATATGTTACAAATAGATGTTACTCATCATGTCAGATCTTTTTTGAATGAAGTAGGTTTTCTGTGGGTTAGCTTTAGGTCTTGTAGACTTCTGGTTGAGAGGCTCAGCAACATGCCATACCTTCTTGGGAGATTTTTTTCCAGGGGTGAGGGGGGTACATGAAGGCTGCATTCTGGATCTGATCATTGATATCTTCATCTTCATTGAAAGGGAACGTCCCACTGAGACTGCAAAAACATAAATACTTTTAGTTTTTGCACATTTATCAGTAATCATTTCATAATAATAGAAATTCACTAAAGTATAGATAGTATCCTATAGATGTTACATTGTGTTTACAGAAACACAACTAAAAAAAGGAGAAGGATAAGATAAAGGAAAAACTCAGAAATAGACAAGCAGAAAGAAGAATAAGATTTTAAACCAAAATCTACTCAGACTATTATGTTTATCAGTAAAGGTCTCATCCTACCTGACATAGATGATGACTCCAACTGACCACATGTCCAGAGAGCGGTTGTAGCCTTTATTTCTCAGAACTTCAGGAGCAAGATATGCTGGTGTTCCGACCACTGAACGCCTGAATGACTTCTCACCAATGATTCGAGCAAACCCAAAATCACACAGCTTCACCTGCAGCAGGAGCAATATAAATTACTAAAGCTGTTAGTAGTGGAGGTAAAAGTAAAACAATGTAAAAGCTGAAGTGATGTGGCTGGTCATTTCACAGCATTATATCTATGGTCTTAACCTACACAATTGTTAGACTGGAAATACTAGAGTATAGCAGTGATATGTAGTAAAAACATGGGGTTTGTGACAAAAAATGTCTAAAACAGTTTTTCTGTGTAGTGTGACACATTTGACATTCATTTTTCTTTATAATGTGAGGCTTATTAGTGTCTTGGACAGGAATTTATTACTCTTTAACCACCTGATCTAACATAGTAACCATCTAGCCCAGGGGTGGGCAATCTCAGTCCACGAGGGCCGGTGTCCCTGCAGGTTTTAGATGTGTCCTCGAACCAACACAGCTGATTTAAATGGCTAAATTAGCTCCTCAACATGTCCTGAAGTTAGCCAGAGGCCTGGTAACGAACTAATCATGTGATTCAGGTGTGTTGACCCAAGGTGAGATCTAAAACCTGCAGGGACACCGGCCCTCGTGGACTGAGATTGCCCACCCCTGATCTAGCCAGACAGAAATATCATGTAGCCAGAACCTGGTGTTAGTATTTAAATGGACATGTGGACTGATTCTAAGTGTAATGAAGCTACTAAAAGTAAAAAAAGTGTTGGCTGTTAGCTTGCTGGATGATTCACTCACACTCAGGAGGAAGATGGAAGTTATTATGGATATGTTGGCTCTTTTCAAGGTTGTGATGAATCATTTCTCTTTTGCAGACCTAAACATGCAATCTCACATCGTTGTCTAAATGTATTTCGAGTTGTTTCATGGGCTGTCTCTCCATCCTGATACTCAAATACGGAGACTTAGTTTTGGAGTCTTAATGTAGGAAAAATCAATAACTCTTTATCGAGCAATGAACCATATAAGGTGGTTTCAATGGATATCAAAATTGTCTCTCTGTAAGGTTGTAGAACCACATGGATTTATCAGGTTACGTGATATAGTGACATTGTTGCATCTCATCAATCAGCATCTGGGCAGAGCATTTTCAAACTTTAGTGTTCTTCCAGAATTCAGGAAATTCAGTTTTTCCAGCCTAACCTATTCCCACACCTGTGGTCATAACTAAAAATGGTAGGCTGATGAAACTGGCACATTATATGAGTGAATAGTTATACTAAATGTTGACATATGCATTTATTGGTTTTGGTTTCTAAAAATTTAATTTGATGCCTGGAAATTTGAGGTGCTCTAGTCACCTGAAACTATCTCAAGTGATACAAATGATTTTTAGGCATACATCAGATGCATCAACTAAGTCATACTTTTGTTTTTAATTTATTTCTATATTGGATATAACACATTAAAACTTAACTTATAACTTTTAGCATAGTAGAGCTCAGTAGTCACAGAGCCACAGTGATCTAGCAGATCTTCTAGTAGTAGTTTACCTCATTTTTAGAGCTTTTCAAACTATAAATAGTGTGATTTTACCGTGTTTTATGACCTTATAGTACTTCCCCCCCAAAAAAAGAAATATCATATGTTCATAGTTTTCAGTCACATTATTGACTGAATTGACTATTATTCTCTAGCTGACAAAAATTTACTCCATTATGACAGACAAAACTGGACAAAAATGTTTTGGGAGATCTTGGATCATCTATCCGTGGAGGAAAAACGATAATATACAGAGAAACTATGAATTTTGCAGACTTGTGATCCATACCCCCCCACCCCCCCCAACGACTTTATTTCAAAGTACAGACAATTACATGTATTTTTAAATATTCTTTGTGTATTTTTCTAGATAGGTAAATTATGCCGCCATGTGGAACAAGAAATTGTTCATCGTTCAAATAAAGGTAAGCGCTACATAGCTAGCTTAAACTACCACACGTAAATCTTTCATTTTGACATTTGCTGACTTGCACTTTTATAGTGTAGAACCAGAGAAGTTCTTATAGTATTCATTTGTCACATAAATGTTGTGTCATAACAATAAAGCTGAGTGAGTATTTTTCCATTGTCAGGCTAGGAAAGTGTTTTCTCTATCTCTCTATATGATTTCAACATATCAAACTTTAGTTCAAACTTTTTGACCTACTTAATATTCCTTTCTTAACATATGCTAAATATATTGTTAGCTTTCTAGCTACCTGTAGCACAAACTAACTGTGTACATTAGTTATATAGACTAAATAGAACTGTAACTGACAGTTTTATTCAGCTGTGCCAACAATATCTCTCTTGCTCCCAGTCGTATTAAACTAGTTTACATACTTTCTCTTTACTGACACAGACATAAATCGGATGCCAATTACCTCAACTGATTCTGAAAAAGAGGATTTTGATAAATGTCATATTATTCTTTAAAATTATTGATTTCATTTGTTTATGGCAACCGGCTGACACGCGAACGTTAACGCATCTCTTCCAAACGGAGCTAGATATTTGCATTTTGTTTGTTTCCTGATATTTCAGAGGAACAGGCTGTGCAGATGATACACAGTAAGTATCATGTGAGGAATTATGAGCCAAACAGCTAAATGATGCATCACTAGAGTTAACAGTTAGTCTGTCTGACACTAACAGCTATTTCTAAAGACCGAACACTGAAGGAAGCTGCTAATAGTTACACTGACAGCTAATGGAGTGTCCATGTCCAACTTTTATTGCTCGCATCCACAAATACTAATACGTGTGCGTGTTTTGTATTTTCTGTTTGTATCACTGCATAACTTCACTCTTTCTGCGGCTCGGAACTCAACACACATCAATTTTTTACTACTGTTGTTTGCCAGTGTTGTCAAGACATGCAAATTTTTCTGTAGATAATTCAGATAAAATTAGAAGAATTCTGACATAAATTTTAAACAGCTATACTAAAAGTTACAAGATTTTAATAACTGAGAATTTGAAACCTTTAACAGATTATTTGCATAAGACTGAATAAAGGTAGTCAATATTATCTAAACAGTGCAGTACCTGGGTGAAAACACAACATCTATTTAACAGTCTCACAAATATCATCTTCAGCCTTAGCAAAAACATCTACTTGACAGAGCAGTTCTATTACTATTACATATTGTCATGAATAATATGCAGAACCAAGGCTGAATCATGATAGAGCACCTGCAGCAAAACACCAGCAGCTGAATTGAGAAAAACAGTGAGTACTGATGAGGATATTGGGTTTAATGTTTAAAACATTAAGATAGTAATACTCTCCATTTCAGTCCACCATACAATGCCTGAAAGATAAGTTTTGTGCCTTGCTTTCCCAACTGGCTTCAGCAAGTTCAGGTTCAGAACATGCTTGCTCTGTTGATCTGATTGTTTGCGGTTTACCTAGGATTATAACTGACAAATAGCCCATCCAATCAACTGACTTCTTTTGCAAGCGCCTGCCTTTTTCCACTGAAAACTTTCCAAGTTCTTCGTCACAAACGCTTTAATCAACTGCCTCCTTTCGATGTAGAGGAGTAGCGAGTCTACTCTAACCCCATGATTGCGAAGCTCTTTAAGGGACAGGCAGCCTATATCCGTGATCTTGTTGTTCTGGTCATTACCCAGAGTTCGGTTGCATAGTTGAGGGTGAAAACGTAGATCAATGGGTAAATCCAGAGCTTATACTCTCAGCTCTCCCTTCACCACGATGCACTGGTACAACACCCACATCACTGCAGCCGCAGCCCCAATCTGTCTGCTGATCTCCCATTTCCCTCACTTGTGAACAAGACCCCGAGATACTTAAACTCCTCCACTTAGGGTGGATACACATCTGCATTTGAAAAACAGGTACTGTCCAAGCGTAACAAATAAACACATAAACATACTACCTGGGGGAAAGAGTCTGCAGAAGCCAGCAGGACATTTTCAGGTTTCAGATCACAGTGGACAATGTTCTTGAAGTGGAGATGACGCAACGCCACCAAGATCTGACAGTGAGACAGAAAAACACAGATTGCATTTGCTATAATGATGTTGGATCTCTTGTCAAACACTCAATGCTAATGGCACAGGTCAGGCAGTAAATCTGTGCAAGGGGAACACTAAAATACTATGATCAGGCCATAATTCAATTCAATTCAGTTTTAATTTCAATTTTAGTCCCCAGTCAAAAGTACAAACATAACTGACAAAAACATAATACAATATAACACAAATGAGACTCACTTACTGTCTGAATTTTACAACCCAATGATGTGTCTCTCCCTTTGAGAAGCTCTGCCAGGCCTTTACTGAATCCATCTTTAGTTACTGCTGGTTTGCGAGTCTCTGCCTTCAGTTATGTTCTATTCATTTTCCTACCCATTGTTCATGTGCACAGTGAAGTGTCTGATCAGTTTTGCATCATTTGGCTGAATGTGAGCAGAGATTATAGACCTATACAATCAGAATTTATCCAGTAATTCCTAGCAGCAGTAACATGATTATTAAACACTAGTGCTATTTGAGCAGGTAGAGCAGGTCACCTACTGATCGGAAGGTTGGTGGTTCGATCCTTGGCTCCTCCAATCTGCATGTCAAGTATCCTTGGGCAAGATACTAACCCCAAGTTGCTCTCCGATGCATCCATCGGAGTGTGAATGTGTGTAAATGTACTGAGAAAGCACTAAGTTCAGAGAAAGTGCTTGTGAGAATGGGTGTGATTGGGTGAATGTGGCATGTTGTATAGAGTGCTTTGAGTACTCCGGGAGAGTAGAAAAGCGCTATATAAGAATCAGTCCATTTACCATTTGTCCTGGATGTTGTCACTGGATTTTTCTTAACAAAGGCAAAATTTATGGACCCAAACCTTTGTGACTTTGTTTTTACAGTTAGGGTCAGACAGGGTGATGTTATAATTGAGGCAAAGTATCACCTGTGTCACCAGGAACTTTGTGATCCTCTCAGGAAGTCGGCCTTTCTCACTGGACAGGATCATCTCCAACATGTCTCCATGAAGCTTCTCCATGACCACAAACACTCGCTCTGGTGTCTCAAACATACAGTCCAGGTTGACCACCCCTGGATGATGCAGACTCTGAAAGGACAAGAGAGATCAGTTTAGACAGTTTAAGAACAGTTTACAATCTTCTGGGTGGGAGGTTTTTGGGTTTTTTTTTTTTGTTTTTTTCAGTTAAAGATTTTTTTAAATTGGATTTCTTCAGGTGAACCTACCATATTTGGTAATAAAAAATGCTTTAATCCTAAGTATTTACTATGAATTGCATACTTTTTAGTATTTATGTTATTTGTATGCAGTGATGGTTTAATTAAACTGGAATACAGATTAAGATGAATTGTGAATAGAGTTATGTCCACATCTAAATTTAACGACACAAGCGTCTTCTTCATTTTAACCCTTGCATGCTTTTTGGGACAAATTGGACCTGTTTTGTTTTTTGACACCACAAGAACTAAGTGTAATTCTTTTACTCTGAAATTTGATGGCTTAAAACTCAAATATGATATTAATAAAACATTTTATACAGTTTTAAAGGTGGTAAAAATATTTGTACACTGAGGCTGTTTCAGTTTGACTGAACGAAAATCAACACGTTTGAGGATTCTTGAAACTCTGAAAACTGTACATGCCATGTCTTTGTAACATTTTTAAGGGACAGTGATAACAGAGTTCAAGAGTTACCTTGACACTGTCACAAGAACTGTCTGTGTTCTCACTGCATGTGTCTAGGTTCCAATGACAGGCACCTAAAGTGTTATGGGTGAGTCTCAAAACAGTGAAATAGTAAAACAGCACAGGACTGATCACATATGATGCACATGAGGAACAGAAGTCAGACGTCAGCGACTGCCATGACACAAACACAATATGTAACAAAATAATCTAACACGTTACAGTCTTTTATCCTAATCTGAGATTAAAACAGAGATCTAATGAGGGGTTTTACATATAAGTAAATATTAGTATAAAATAAATTCATCTGAGCTGTGAATTTAAGAGTGGGGAAGTTATAACATCAAGATTTTCTGTTCAAGAAACGCTTCACCTAATCTTGCGAGATGAAAGATGAAGATAGCTCTGAGGCAGCAAAGGAAACATTTATGTCAAAGGCCCTCATGACTCTTTGCATGCAAAAATGACACCATCTTCCCTGCGTGGGAGCTTCAGCAGCAGTGGCAATGGCAGCACAGCAATCTGAGCCTGGCCCCGATCAACACGTCACACAAGAAGCCAACAGAAGGAGACAGAAGGGAAAGAGATGCAACTTCTGCTCTGCAATAGATGACTGCGAAACAGGGACAGCGTGCTTCAAACGTGGGAAATACATGTCGAAGTCCCTAATCCCACAAATGCAAGGTTTCCCACCATTGCTTTGAATGCACTGACTGGTTTGCAATAAGCATCTGATATGGAATATTAATAATCACGATGGCACTTGTGAGTATTTTTAATGGCCTCGGAGGATGGATAGTGCTGTTTTTGCTATTTTCACTTTCAATAAACTAATATTTAAATTATTATGGCTTTTATGTTGTCATTTTTGGGAAACAGAGAGCATAATATTGTGTTATCATAGATGTATTTGATCAAGAACAAGTGCGCCTGCTTCTCTCCCTGGGAGGTAAGGTGGGAAATATATTACTTCTTTACTTGTACTTCCTGTCCTGGCTCACATTATAATTTATATTTAGCAAACCAAAGCAAAAACATGATGCTCATAAGATGAAGAAGAGAGAGCAGGATGGGTATAGCGCCAGGATGTTGAACTTAAGCAGTGCTGGCATGACTTTGCTAAGTGAAAGGCATGAAACACGCAGTTCTGATAGGTGAGTAGTGTGTTTATATAAAGGAATGCCACGGCTTATATTTTGAAAAAAAAAAAACACTGTCATACTGTAATATGTGTGGGTGGTTTATGTAGACGCTGCAGTTGTGTAAATGAGCGTGCTTGTTTGGTTCAACGATCCCATCCAGCCAGTCTGTGAGGAGCTCTGGCTGTTCCAAGCTCATAGACATTACTTTATGTCACTTCAGCGAGGATAAATCTGTTTTGGGTGAACATGATATGACTTTATACAATAAGCTTAAGTAAATGTGCCAGTGTACACTGACCACAACGCTCTCTCTAATATGAAGAATGTAAAATTGTATCCACTGTACTTTGCCTCTTATAGAAACGATATTAATGATTAAAGATTCAAAGATCCGAAAGCATCCTCACCCATTTCCCTAACGGCTACAACAATCATTCAAATAAAATGCCAAAAAAGCTAATATGGACCCCAAAGGTAGCAGGAAGCCATTTCCCAAACAGCTCCAGTCTGCTGAGCAGCCAAGCAGAACAGATATCAGCTGAGGTGAACTCAAGTGTGTTTTATGTGCAGGTGTGTGTAGCAGCAGCGGCAGCAGAGCAGGAATATTTTCAGATGTCACACCCCTACAGTGTTGCCACGGTAATGAAGTCGTTCACAACAGGAAATTTCACTCCCTGCCAACAGTATCCTGAGCAGCATGGATGTGTGTGTGTGTGTGTGTGTGTTTACCTGCAGGATGGCCACCTCATTGCGCAGCTGACTCTCCTGTTTGGTGGGGAAGCGGAGTTTGTCGATGATTTTGATGGCAACGTCTCGGCCGGACTTCCTGTGCTTACCTGCGTGGAATAAAACCCCAATCTGAATCACAAACACAGTCAGCTGTTCCAGAATGTAATTAAAGCAACAAGTTGAAGAACCTGAATGTGAGAATTGGTTTTCATGGGTTTAAATACTGTAAATGTAATATTCTTCAATATTCTCGATTTCTGGAGTGTTGGTTAGATAAACTTCGACATCTGAAGAATGTTTCCAAAGTTTATCTTACCTTATATCCTCCAGGATCCTCTTTTAATGGGAGCTTTTCTTTACCAACATAATCATTATTAATATATGTGTTTAAGCACTACTGTGAATACAGAAAGTTCTACTGGTCTTACTTTTAGTATCCTCAAAATCTAACCACATATCTGTGATATGGGTATGGTATTGGCAAACACAACTACAGCCAAGCCTCAGCTAAGGAGTTTTGAGCTTGTGTGCTTGTGTGTGTGCGTATAATTTTTATGTGATACTGGATTGGAAGAAGAGAGCAGAATTAAATAACTGTAGTAAGTGAAGCTGGTGCCCTGAGATAAAGCTGCAGTGATTTCTACTACAGAATCGTGTCTTTTTGTTGCATGTGGACCTGGCGGTCACAATTACTCCCTGATCTTATCCATTGCTTAAAGATATTTCTCAGGATTATCGAACTTTTTAAACATCGGGCACCACAGATGAAATTCCCAATTTTTTTGCAGTTTTATGTCGACAAACAAAATCACTGAACTTTTTCCCTGCACTGTGTTTCACAGAGGTTACATTTCATCTTAATGAATCGGGCTCTTTGTGGCACGTTTTACAAAACCTTTTTCTGAAATGTGTTGCTGGCATCAATTTCAAAATGTGCTGATATTTTTTACTGTTTCAACTACGTAAAATGACTTACATACATGGTTTTGAAATTATTATTTCTATTTACATTTCCTTGCTCTTGTGAAAATAGGGATGTAATTTATTTTATTACTTATTAACGACAAACAACAGAAACGAATTGTGATTAAGTTTCAAATCAGTAATTGCCCAACTGATTTTTTGTCTCTCTCTCTAAGTTAAAACCAAGTAATATTTCTTGTCTTTTTAGCTGTGCAGAGTCTCATAGACGAAGAATGTGTTCCACAGGAGAATAAAGTCACAGAAATTTAAAAAATACATTTACATGTATTGGAAATAGAAGATTCATTTTTTTGTGCTGAAAAAGAAAACATTATGCATTTGGTGCAATGACAGCGTGTCTCAAATTCACGTTTTACCTCCATACACAATGCCAAACTGTCCTGAGCCAAGAACCTCGTCTGGGAAGATTTGATACACTGAGTTGATGTCCTGGAAAACACAAAACACAGTCTGAGTAGCAATTCATAAATCATCAGATGGGGTCCAAGAAAAGGGTCAAATGAAAGTGAAATAAATGACTGAGACCAGTGTAGCGAAGCCTAAACCCCCTGCCAAAGGATAATGGATGCAGGGAGAGGCTGAAGTTCAGGGTGTCCAAATCCATCAGTCCATGGAGATAAAAGAGCTGGTTGCAGGGGCATGCCACCCTGAGGATGGAACTTAAGTTTAATGTTTTGTTCTCAGTCTTTTTACAAATGGACGCATTAGGAAATGCTTGTTGGGCGATGGCAGTTTTGAAACCAAGCATAACATATGCAGATCCAAAATGAGAGGAAGGGAACTAAAAAAAATCCTTTAGTCAAGTTAGCAGAGCAAACACCGTCCCCTATGACGTCACCCATTGGTGCTTTTACTGAGGTGCTCTGGTGTTAACATCACAAGTGACTTTTGCCAATTGGAATACAGAATAGGTCCATCCTGAAGCATGACCTTCTTTGACTATAACGGGGACCACAACCTACAAAAGACTAATAATAAAAAAGATAATAAAAAATAAAAATCTTGAAACTACTGATTGAGACCATAAACTCATTCTCCTCATTGTTTCCTGAGGTCATAGATCAAATTAAGTGCCAATACAACTCATTTTAAAATCGAGAAGTTTCCCCCCCCACCTACTAGGAAAGAAACAATGTCTCAGTCTCAATGAACTGGTCCCACCCAACTTAACTAAACATTTATAGCCCTACACTCCGACCATAGCACTCAGGTCTACAAACCAACTAAGTTGGATGTTCTCTGAGCCAGGCTTAAAATAGAGGTGACAGAGCGTTTTTGGTGTCAGCCTCTAATCTTTGGAACCACCTACCATTGCACGTAAGAGCTAACCCAGTCACTCTGTGATTTGTAAAATGCGGTTAAAAACCTACGTATTCTCTCTGGCTTTCAGCCCTAGCTGAGCTGTATATCCTAGCTTTTACTGTGTAAACCCTGTTTGTTGTTTTGATTATGTCTTACTGAGACTGTGTGTTTTAGCACATATTTGTTGCTAATTTAGTCATCATTTGTATAGCTTGTATAGTACTTTGCTCTATTAAGTTTTTTGTTTTACATGTGTTACAGAAATAAACATTAACTTGACTTGACTTACATTTTCACACACAGGAGACACTGTAGGTCCTTTTTTTATATAAAGTCTATGACAACAAGTTGTAAAACATTCTTATGCACTCTGGGCCATAAATACATTTCTCAGGTTTAAAATAGACTGAAACTGCAAGTTTTTATAATTAAAGTTTCAGGTCATGGTTAAGTTCCTTGAATGGAAAACTGCAATGAAGGAAAGCAAGGGAGGCTCACAGAAAGTGGGTTCAACAAAAAAAAGGTGAATGCATCAATTCATCTGGCAGAGAAGATTTCCGGAATAATTTTTGGTAGAGAAAGCCTACTGTGCACCTCTCTCAGTGTAACTACACAACGTCAGTGATCCTCCACAGCTTTGACACCAAAGCTGCAAAATATTTTCTCCTTCATTTGTCTGTAATTACGTCTCCTTTTTCTCCCCTGTTAGCTGACAGCCTAATATCACACCTCAAGCAAAGAGAACAGAAATACAATATTATAAACTTCCTCCCCCTTCCCCGAGCTCACTGCCTAATTACCATCGTCACCATGGAAACCGTTTGGCTGAGTGAGTAATCACAGTAATCTCCATTTGAGGTGTTTGAAGACGTGCTCACCTTGGAGACGGCGAGGTGCACGTCTGCATAGAAATGGGACTTGATGTTCTCTGCAGTTGCATTTACATGCAATGCAATGAATAGAAAAATGAATAGAATTTGCAGATATTGGAGCCTGATGTAAATCTTTTTGATGTAAATGTAGTGTTTCAAGCATAGTGACACGCTCTGGGAATCTCTGCAACATGACCCAGAAGTCTTCAAATGCAAATTAAGCAGAAAGTGACAGAAAGCAGAAAAAAAAGAACTGGATGGAGGTGATTTGAGTATGAACAGGATGTTGTGTTGTCTGTCAGAGGTTGAAGATGGGGACTCTGTTTATAAGTGTGGGTATACAAACAACATGTCCTGATGCTGGTTTGAGTGCAGTGTCAGTTGGAGTGCCAGGAAACAAAGCATGAATGAAAGCATGGTGCTGATGTAACATCTAATCCAGGTTTGGGTCATCCATGTAAAACATTAGCTGTCCAATATCATCATGTCTAGGGGGTCACATCCTACCACATGACTTAACCGACTGACCGTTAGTGGAAGGTCGGGTGAAACCTCAGTGCAAAAATGTCTACCCGAAAATCTCAAATGTTCAGTCAAAGCAAGTCAGTGTCTCATTTAAAATGAGAGAAAAACACAATATGCACTCTTGCCTGATGAAGATTGTGACATGCTTTGTTTGCCCTGTAGATCTTGTAGATCTTAAAAGAACAATGTCACTTTCTTTAACTCTTATTTACAGAGCAGGTATCTGCAAGGAAGTTTATTTGCCAGTGACATTCTGCAATTCAGTGTTTCTCAGCTTTATTACTTTGATCTCAAATAAAAATTGGTTGGTTCCCTTACTTTGTGACATCACTTTCCTGATGGTTTTATAGGCTATTTTGAGATTAGTTAAGGAATCCTCATTGGTTAAGAAATTGTCAGACAAAAGACATTACCCTCAAGTCTCAAAACACCAAGACAGCAAAGGTGAAAATGCTCAGCACAAGGCTTCGTGATATAACATAAGGACTTTACTAACCAGCGGGTGACATGGAGATAGACGGCCATGTCAGTAGTTTTAGAGGCTCTTGGTATTCTGATGTTGTCGATGTCATGGGTGCATGAATGTCTGAACCAAATTTTAAGAAATTCCACTGAACAGTTTTTATTCGCATAGAGATTTCATTTTGTCCTCAAATGCCAGAAAACACTTTACAAGAAAATTAAACCTTGTAAATTGGTGCATGAAGAAGAAGCTTCCTTAAGCTACACCCTTGTTACAAGGGGTCACCACTGCAATGGACGGCCTTACTTCCTGATCTGGCTTTCCAGCTGGACTCAAACCACAAAGCTTTGGCTTAACAAGCAAATTCGTTATCCACTACATTATGGAGCCACAGACTTTATGCAAGAGCAATCCAAAAATGTGTGTGTGTGTGTATTTGTATTTTTTCTCTTACCACATTCTCCTGGATCTGGCAGTTGGAAACTGAAATACTGATTGAAATCTCCTCTGTTAATGAGAAACACAAGCAAGATTAGAATAAAAAAAAAACAGGATGACAAAAAACAGTGAATTAGCATCCTCCTGTTATTCTGGGATCTTTACCTATCAATGTGAAGTTGACTGTTGTTGTGATTTTGCACTGTATGATTAAAAAAAGCATCTGAGATAATATACATTCTGAAACACAGTCTTTCAGTTGTAATGAGATTTTTTTTTTCATCAACATCAGAAGGACAGATGCACATCTCTCTGTGAAGCAAAAACAATAAAAACAGGGCATCTGTAAAAGGATATTAACTTGTTTACTCTAAGCCACACTTTTGGTGTGCATTAGAAATAAATATGTGATAAATGTGAACCAGTTAGCAATCTGCTAGTTGAGACACATTTCTTTAGTCATAAAAGGTACTACGACCACACTGAAGTGTTAGTCATGATGGTTTGACGTCAGTGAAATGCCTGAAATATCTCTGATGGGTTTTGTGTGGGTGTTGTTGGCCCTGAATGGATCTGAGACTCTCTGGGAGAATTCAGTAGCAACATGGATACAAATACCTGAGTTGAAAGAAAACATACATTGAATTTGTGATTTATCTGTTCCAAATAGTCTCTGGCTGGAGACAAAGTGAAAACTGTGCTGGAAATACTTTAATGTGGCTGAGATAGGTGTGACCCTGTACATGTATACAGCTTTGAGACTTCAACTCATTTTTTCAATGAGTGGCTGAGATTGTCTGCTACTAGTTCATCACTTAATTTGTTGAAATCAAGTGGTTGTAACAGCTATGCAAGCAAATTTTTATTTGAACTCCCTTTAAGCTTTTTGTTAAAAAGATAGAAAGAAAAAATCTTCAAAAAATGCTAACTTATACATGTAATATTAACAGGCCAATAATATTACAACAACGTACTGTGTCCACTGCGGTGGGAACTGTGGCAAATTCCTGTAGAAACTGCTGGCATCAGAGCATGCTGGATGGCCATTTCCCACATTCGAGCCACATCCTGCCCAACACCGCTGACCTGAAATCACAATTCTGGTACTCACAATTTGATTCAGTAAAAGGACTAGATGTTACAATCCCTGATAATACATTGCTTCAAATGGAGAAAATCTGGAAGGATGGCGGTTATGAGGAAAGGCAGCCCAGAAACTTTATCAGCGGCATACATCGTTGTGTGCCTGAGCTTTCGGTCTTTTACCCAGACTAATCTGCCATTTTTTCTTCCTTGGTTAGGTTTAGGGATTAGGGATCTGATCTAGATTATCATATTAAAATCTGGGACACATCGTCAATAGTGGACCTTAGATTCATTGGGTGTTTCGGCCATTATCACTAGACACCCTCATCTAAGGAGGCCCTGCCAGGGTTGATCAGGCCCCGGAGTGTGTCACTGGTTTATGTTAAATTGTTATTTCTCTTCTTCTTTCTTCTGTTTAGTTTTCTACAGTTTATTTTCTTCTATCTCATCACTGAAACTTAGAAATAATACTTACCTCTTTAACATTTATGGAGCCTCACTTCTTCAAAGGGATAGAAAAGGTGATTGAGAGAAGTAAGACAAAAGGGACAAGATAGGAGAGAGCACAGAGGATAGCTGGAAGGGGGGCGCCCAATATGGCTTCCCACACCTCCCTGCCAGATCGGGCTGTACGCACTACCTCCCCACTGGGAAGAAGAGCAGAGGGGAGAAGAGCGGAATATTTTTCTTTTCTTTTCTTTTCTTTTCTTTCATTCCTCCTTTTGGTTTCACTACCATGAGGTTAACTGCACAGTCCCCAGGAGGCCCTGAGACAGCTGTATCAGTCAACCAGCAAAATTTCTAATGTTATATTTTACCCTTTTGACGCCCCCTGTTGAGGCAGGCCCACCACGGGTTGATCAATCCTGGGCGTGTGTCTCGCGGTTAGCTGACTGCCTTAGCTGCCCAAGGCAGCCCTTTTTGGCCATAGCCAGTGACTGGTCCTCTCAGCAGTGTTAGCCAATTCTCTTATAGCCTGCCGTTGCGCCTGTCCTCTGATCCCAATCTCTCTAAGCAGTTTTGCTGTTGTACTGGCAACAAAGCCCCCGCACCCCACTTCCACCAGGCGCACCTGTAGGAGGACGCCTACAGAAGTGGTGACAGGGCCCTGTACAAGCAAGCCAGGAACACACTGACCAAGGAGATCAAAGCAGCTAAAAGGATCTACTCCCAGAAGCTGGAAGAATGGCTCTCAGCCAACGACCCTGCGTCAGTGTGGAGGGGCCTGCAGGAAATCACCAGCTACAGACGCCCCCCACCCACTGTTGAAGCAAACAAAGACCTGGCCAACGAGTTAAACACATCCTACTGCAGGTTTGAGATGGACAGACTCCCACGCCTCACCCTCCCCTCCCCAGAGACATTGCTTCAGACATTGACCCCCAACACACCTCCCACCTCTCCCCCCTTCACCCTCCCCAATCCAGTCTCAACGACCACCCCCACCCTCCCCAATCCAGACTCAACGACCTCCATCACACCTCTCACCCCCCTTTCCTCCTCCCTGAAACTCAGAATACACACTGAGGATGTGAGCCGACTATTTCAGAAACAGAAGCCCAGGAAAGCCCCCGGACCAGACGGTGTCTCACCCTCCTGCCTCAAAACCTGTGCTGAACAGCTGGCTCCCATCTTTACTTGCATCTTCAACAGATCCCTGGAGCTGTGTGAAGTTCCCTCCTGCTTCAAACGCTCCACCATCATCCCTGTTCCCAAGATACCCACCATCACAGGACTGAATGACTACAGACCTGTCGCCTTGACGTCTGTGGTCATGAAATCCTTCGAACGACTGGTGTTAGCCCATCTCAAGGACATTACAGGCCATCAGCTGGACCCTCTGCAGTTTGCCTACCGGGCAAACAGGTCGGTGGATGATGCAGTGAACATGGGGCTGCATTACATCCTGCAACACCTCGACCGCCCGGGAACTTATGCCAGGATCCTGTTTGTGGACTTTAGTTCGGCTTTTAACACCATCGTGCCTGAACTTCTCTCCTCCAAACTCTCCCAGCTCAGCATGTCACCAGCTACCTGTCAGTGGATCACCAGCTTCCTGACAGATAGAAAGCAACAAGTGAGGCTGGGGGAGATCACCTCTGAAACTCGGTCCCTCAGTATTGGTGCCCCTCAAGGATGTGTCCTCTCACCACTACTGTTCTCCCTCTACACTAATGACTGCACCTCCAAGAACTCGGCTGTTAAACTCCTAAAGTTTGCAGATGACACCACCGTCACTGGCCTCATTCAGGATGGTGATGAGTCTGCATACCGGCAGGAAGTTGAGTGGCTGGTACTCTGGTGCAGTCAGCACAATCTGGAGCTGAACACTCTTAAAACTGTAGAGATGACAGTGGACTTCAGGAGACATCCCTCAACTCTGCCCCCCCCCTTACCATATCAGACAGCCCTGTGTCGACTGTGAAGATCTTCAAGTTCCTGGGTACCACCATCTCCCAGGACCTGAAGTGGGAGACCAACATCAACTCCATCCTCAAAAAGACCCAGCAGAGGATGTACTTCCTGAGAAAACTGGGGAAGTACAGTCTTCCACAGGAGCTGCTAATCCAGTTCTACACTGCGGTCATTGAGTCTGTCCTGTGGTCCTCCATCACAGTCTGGTATGGTGCAGCCACTAAACAGGACAGGAGCAGACTGCAGCGGACCGTACGGGCAGCAGAAAGGATCATCGGCGCCCCCCTGCCCTCCATCCAGGATCTGTACCTCTCAAGAACCAGGAAACGGGCAGGGAAAATCATCACAGACCCCTCACACCCTGGACACAGACTTTTTGATCTGCTGCCCTCTGGCAGACGGTACAGAAGCCTGCAGACCAGGACCACCCGACACAGGAACAGTTTCTTTCCCCTCACCATCTCCCTTCTAAACAGTTGACCTGTCACACTGCTCCCACTGCCAGACTGCAACTGCACCTTATGTACATTCTGTATTATTCATTCCACCTCATTTCATTTCTGTATTTTATGTATATAAGTTTAGATTAGTTATTTATAGTTGGTTTACACAGATTTGTGTATGTATGTGTATGCATGTGTAATGTATATATAGACACGTGTGTGTGTGTGTGTGTGTGTGTGTGTGTGTGTGTGTGTGTGTGTGTGTGATTTACATTGCTGTGCTTGAGAGCCACCATCTACCGAAACCAAATTCCTTGTATGTGTTTGCACATATATTTGGCCAATAAACACGATTCTGATTCTGATTCTGATCTTCCAGCCTCTGTCCTCTGCCTCAGCTGCCAAGTTGGCATACCGCAGCTTCTTACGCTCAAATGCTTCCTCAATTGCTTCCTCCCATGGTACCGTCAGCTCAATGACATACGCAAGTTTTTGGGAGTTAGACCAAAGGACGAGGTCTGGTCGCAGAGTAGGTGCTACGATGTTTGTGGGATCCAAGTCCACTTGCATCTGCCAATCGCTGGCAACCTTCAGTGGGCCCAGGTCTGGGGTTAAGGGGCTTGTCCTCGGCCACAGAGGATGACAGGGGGAGCCCTCATGGCTAATTGACTGGAGAATTCATGCTTTTATTTTGTCTTTTGTTTTTATATATTTATTTTAAATATTTAGTTATTTAGTTTCTATCAGAAAAACATAAATTCACAAATATAAAGAGTTTAAAAAACAAGTCTTTAGAGCAGTCTGAATCCTGAATGAGACACATAGGAATTATTAGTACTGTACTTTGATCTAATTTTATCTGTTTTTTAAAATCGCAATTCATCACTTTAAACAAACTTTAAAAATATCAGTAGTTTCTGATTTTTTTTTTAAAGTAAGTTATGTAAAATTTTAACTTGAAAGTATTTCTCATGGTTTTGCAGAAATAACTAAGTATGAATGGTAGAAGAAGACTGTAATCCATGTACCACAGAGGGGAAACCTCACTGTATATAAGTAGAATTTTTCGATTCCTGTCTTTTAGTTTAATATTTTTATAGCTGACATTTTTTAAACTTTCACCCCCTTAAGTTTTACACAAATATCTCTACTTTCTACATTTTCTTAACATGATTGCATTTAAGGGGTGTTATTATTTCATGTCACCAGTGTTGGGGAGTAACAGAATACATGTACCGGCGTTACGTATTTAAAATACAAAAATTGAGCAACTGTATTCTGTTACAGTTACTGCTTAAATAGGTGATAATTAGAATACAGTTACTTTGTTGAAATAAATGGATTACACGGCGATCTTTTCCTGTTTCATATGTTAAGCTATCCCCTCTCTAATTTTGGTAATTCCACGCATTGCCAGAAACCCAAACAAAACACACAATAAGAGGCTCTAATGTGAGCGTCCAGTTAATGTTGGTGGTGTCAGCTACACAATGAACACAGAGCCAGCACAACAGAGCCAGCAGTGCACGGGCAGGAATGCATTTCTTACTTGGAAATTCTTACACCACTTCATGAGAAGAAAGGGATGGGTAAAATCTGACCGTGCAATGCAAACTTTGTTTGCCAGCAACCAAGCTGCTCTCAGCATCAAAAGACTCCAACCTAAAGAAACATCTGGAAGTAAGTTCTTTATTTAAAAACTAACTTTAGCCTACTGCAACTACCTTGTTTGAGTTATGGTAGCTACCCGGGTTATGTCCCACTTCAGTATCTTCGATGTACTATTGCTGTGTGACTTATTACTATTACTGATAATAGTAATATAATCATCACATTTGAATTGGACTGAATTGAATGAAGAGAGATGTAAGAAATAACAGGGTTGGAGAAAGAGAGATTTTTGTAAGGACTACTCAGTAACATTTGATAAACTGTGAATTTAAATCTTTCATGTAAATGTGAGTTTTTCAAAATTTTGAAAAACAAATGTGACAGATGTCTTTATTTTGCCAGCTCTGACGTATCTGATTTAAGACTTTGTTGAAAAACATTTCTCCTTAAAGTGTTTGCATGATATCATGCAAACACTTTAAGGATGATATCAAATCTATCAATATTATCAAATCTAATTATGATCTTAGAGAACCTATATTGCATCATATCAGATTAAATCTGCATCTCACCAGAATGCTGCTGCCTGTCACAGATGATTCAGGTCTCTGCAGGTTCTCTCCAACATAATAAACCAGTGATGCCGTGGCGATCTCAAAGCAATGAGGATTGGCTCCATCAGGAAGCAGAGAAAAATTCTGAGCAGGCTCCAGAGACAAGATTTCAGACAGAGGGATTTCCTGCAGAGAGGATGAAGTAAAGGGGTCTGGGTGGAATACAGTTTACAGTATCAGCACCAGTACACCATACATGATGTACCTCCTGAATCTGTAGTTGAGGGGTGTGCTGTGTTGCACACCCCTCAACACAGGTTGGACAGATGTTTTCTGTCTATCGTGCAAACCAATAAGACTGTCACTTTGTTGTTTTATGTCTTTTAAGATAATAAAAACTTTCAGACACTAGGGAAATATGAATTAACACATATCTCATACCAGTAGATCACATTGCTCTCAGACTGCTGAGTTTAGAAAGTAGAATAGGAATATCAGGCCTCTCTCAGCAGACTCGAGTTCAAAAAAGACTACTACTGTACACTTAGCAGTTAGTCTTTAAAAGACAGGCACACCTGCAGTGATGACTTTGCAGCAACAAAGAAACTGCTGGAAGGTAGTGGTCTTACCTTGTAATATTTACTTCCTGTGTCGTTCTGAAACAGCGTAATGCATTTACTGTCTAGCCTCCAGTAATGTCTTTTCCTCTGAAACATTGCAAGAGAGAAGAGGAACAAAAATAAGGGAATACCACAAAGAAAAAAGAGTGACATTAAAGAGCAAAACAACTGAGGAAAGAAAAGAGAGCAAATAAGTATGAAGCAGACAAACAATGACAACCTGTAAATGCCTCTCAACTTGTTTTAACACTCACGCAGCTGAAGAATTTCAGAACAGCAACACATCCTCAAACCACAAGTGGCAGTTTTCTCAGAAATAACTCTAATAATTTCATCTTGCTTCTATTAGGAATGAGTTTAACATTTATTATTTCTCACTATTTGTTTCTTCGATATTTCCTACCATCTCCGTTATTTAAATAGGAAGAAGCACAAACACTTAAGACAATCTTTGTACGATTCAAAGTGTATATTTATAATAATGTGTCAAACAAAGTTGGAAGCAGCACTTTGATTACAAAGTAGTGAAATATCTGCAACGCATTCTGTCCTGTTTCTGAGTCCTCTTATAGTTCACTGAAAGACTTCAGAAACAGCATCACAACTGGATTCTTTGCTTGTTCTTGAAATGTAATGAGAATAAACTGTGTTTTTCCACATGGTTCAGGTCTTTTTTAATAATTTAATTATGAATTAAATTATAATTCTAAAGTGTACCGTGTTTAAATAATTAGGAAAAATTTAACAATTACACGAATGCTCCCCAGGGTGCTGATTGACTAATCATTAGACTGATTATATTTTAACTGAGAAGCCACTGTTTCATGTCACAAAGACAGAGGAATCGGTGAAATTAAAGGAGTAGATGGCAAAGCTAAGACTGAGGCAAAGCCTGATAACTTCCAACCAGTGAAAAGAACAAAAACAAAACAAACAAACAAAAAACCCTGAGGGCTCTAGCTGTTTGCTTCACGTAAGACAGCATCCACAACACGAATGTGCTGAGGTACATAGACTGTTAAACATAAAAAGAAAGATGTACCAGAGTGTCCTTGCTGGTGTAGTGGACCATCCAGCCCTCTTTCATCACATTGCTGCTCTTTCTCTTTGTGTGTTTGACAGACTGGACGACTCGCATCAAAGGAATGTTGTTGCTGGTGGAGGGGCTTTAAGGGGCACGAAAAAACACAGCCTCAGAAACATCTCAGTACTATACATTTTTCTTTGTGTGTAATTGTTATGTGAGTACCTGATGGCTCGGTTGGACTCATCTAGGTCAGGGTCGTGCATGTCACAGAGATCGCTGGGTCCTGCCTCTAGCAGCAAGCCACTCTCTGAGGCCAGCGCTTCATCCATGTCATCCAAGAGGCTACCCCCTCTGTCAATATCATGGTCATCAAGGCAACCCTCCACCATGAGGGCATCCGATTCTGCACCTGGGCTCAGAAGTTCTATGCAACAATAGAATTCAGGACCTTCATTTTGTGTTTCTAAACCATTCAGAGGTGGACTTGCTAATGTGTTTCAAATCCTTGTATTGATACATAATCCAAGTGTGCTTAGCTTCAGGACAGGAAATGATGGCCAGAAATTCTCCTTCAGAATTTTAGGTTGAGAGCAGAATTCAGGATTCCGTCAATTACAGAAAGTCATTCAGATCCTCACTCTACTACCAACCACGTTTGACTGTTGGTCTTTTTATGGCTTCCTGTTTTAGTTTCATGCCAGAAGTAACGGGACACAAACTTTCCAAAAAGTTCAGCTGTCTTGTCAGCCCACAGAATGTTTTCCCAGAAAACTTGGGGATTTTCAAGATGTTTTTTTTGTGTGGCATATATGAGAAAAACCTGAGGTCTTTTTTATCAGAAGAATGGGCTAGGAGTAATCTAGTCCAAGAGCACATGCATGGTGTTGTGGAGGTCAAGAGTGTCAGACACTATCATGAGTTTGAAACTAGATCGAAGGAGTGACGTTGAATGTTATCATTGAAATTTTAGAATATATTCAACAACCTGTAGAGAGTATCCCAGAGATGAGACAGTAGTGATTAGACCTCAGTAGAAATGTATGTGAAGAGCAGAGAGCTGATGAGGTGTTGGGAAAGTATGATGTAAGGAATTGCAGAAGAGCAGGTAGCAGTGGTGAACACATGCTTTAAGAAAAAACAAAACAAAAGGTGACGTATAAGAGTGGAGAAAGGTGCACAGAGGTTGATTTTTGTAGAAGGCGTCATATGCTAAATTGGCAATACAGCTAACAAGGCTGTAAAACAGGACCCAACACTGACAAGTCTAAAGTTCAACAGGTTTATTGAGTTAAAGTAAGTGAGAAAGTGAAAGGGGAGGTAAACACACGAATTCCTGACAAAACAAAGCAGGTAGGAGGACCTGTCACCGAGTCACTGAGAGAGTTAGCCTTGGATAATCCACAGAATAGCTCCAGAGAGTGTTGTTTAGAGTGAATTTGACTGCCTACTTGGTTGGTCTGGAAGAGATACTTGCAGGGGGACAGAGTCCTAGGAAGGTGAAGAGGCAGGTGAGTTGAAATTGAGAGTTTCTTGATCAAGGATTTCAGGAGGAGAAAACCAGTTTGACAAAGACAGTTAGGGGACACTGGAGGTGGAGCTGCCCTTAAGGCAGGGGACCACTGGGACACATGGCAATGAAGGTGTTACACTTGAAAGCTTGTGTCACCACAGGAGACACGGAGGAGCCAGATTACCAGTTAAAGGAGGCATAAAATCTGGTGGAGAGTGAACCCTGGATCTGGTCATACCAAGATCTGCCCAACCCAGCATAAACCCAAAACAGCAAACAGACCGGTGAAGGACCATGACAAAATGTGCAATCACAAAGATTGGAGACTGCACGGTAGTATCAGAAATCTAGCTAGGCAGCATTGGATAGTAGTCTGCAGGATGATTTTGGAACTCAAGAAGATTAAGGGAATGAGGAAAGGACTAAGTTATGGAAGTTGAAGGAAGAATGTTATGCAGCATTTAGGAAGGAGTTAAGGCAGGCTTTGGGTTGTAGGGAAGAACTGCCAGATGACTGGGAAAAGTACAGCTGAAGTGGTTAGGGAAACTGCCAAGAAAGTATTTTGTCTAGAGCCCCTTCTTGCTCTGGCCCCTTTACACTGAATACATGTGTGAATGAGAGACAGGTAGGAGTAACAGTGAAACCGGGGCAAAGGGAGTGAAAGTACATGAGTGGTCCATTACCAGGGATCAATCATCCAAAGCATTGGTCAGTGCACAAAGCAATGAGGAAGATAGTGTAGGCCGGGCGAAGTTGGTGGAGATGAGTGTCAGGGTTGAATGGACAGAATGGACAAAATTAGGAATAAGAATTAACAATACAACAGAGGTTGGTTGAGTTAGGTTGAGTTGTTTGGAGACAAAGCTAGAGAGGCAAGGTTTAGACATGTTAGACGTGTGCAGTGGTGGGATAGTGACTACATTGTGCAAAGGGTGTTGAACATGGAGGCAGGAGGGAAATAGGATGAGCACAGAGAAGATACATGAATGTAGTGAAAGTGCATATACAGAGGGTTGGTTGTGAGAAGGATACTAGGGATAGCAAGAGACTGAGCCAGATGAGACACTGGGAGAACCCCTGAAGGAAGCAGCTGAAAACAGTGGAAGATTCTTTCTATGTCTGCAGTTCTTTAGATGTCTTGGGTTCTTCTGGCACCTCTTACATGAATCATTGATGCAGTCTTAGAAGAATTTTGGTAGGCCAGCCACTTTTGGGAAAGTTCACGACTGTTTTCATCAGATGCTTTGACATGACTTTAAATCATTCATGCTCAAAACCTTCCAACATGGCTGATTTAAAACAATTCTACAAAGATGTGTGGGCTAAAATCTTTCCACAGCAATTAAAGACTGTTTGCCAGTTATTGCAAATACTTGATTGCAGCTTTTTTGGCCAAGGAAGGCTTAGGTTGAGAGGCAGTTACTTTTCAGGTATGTTTGGTTTCAGCTTTTTTTGTTTAATATATATATATTAAAAAAACAATTAAAGCATCATTTTTATTCAGTCTCAAGCCTGATTTTAATATAAAATTTTAAGTTATGATTGGGTTTATGGATGTTGTAGCGGTGGCTAAAGTAACGCTCTGTGTTCATATAGTACAAAAACAAAGAAATGCGTTTGTGTGTTGGTAGGTACCTCCATTTTTTGATACTTCTCCCAGGCAGTTGTTTGGCACTTTTTGCGCACATCGTTTATGACAATTAAATTTACAGTCTGAGAGAGAAACAAGAAAGAGGAACACAAGGCTCAGGAAGAGGCTTTGACATCAGCTCCACAGTAACTGTTCAAAATCTTAATACAGATGAAGACATGATGCAGTTAAAACTCCAAAACGGCCAGGTTACACTATATTGCTAAAAGCATTTCCTTGTATGCCTTTATGAACTTGAGGGACATCCTATTCTTAATCCATAGGGTTTGATGTTGGCCCAACCTTTGCAACCTTACACCTTGGCACACAGTCCCCACTCATTTATACTGAAGGTGTTCTATCATGTTGAGGTCAGGACTGTCCATGTCTTTATGGTACTTGATTTGTGCACTGGTGTGCAATCATTTTGGAACAGGGAGATACAGAATTGCATCATCAGAGGTCTTAAATGAAAAGGAGGTACAACATGATGTCTATAACCAAGGTTCTAGAAACTGTTAAACAAAGCTCTGGTGACTAGGATGGATTTTCTCCAAAGATCCATCCAGGGTGTACTCTAAGCTACAAGAGAAAAATAGCACAGGAGCAGACCTACCCAGAGCTGAAACTGAGCAATATTGGAAGAACATCTGGGAAAAAGATGTGTCACATAACGCCAATGCTAAGTAACCTCCCAGCAAGAGCCAGTCAACATCACAAAGGCAGACATCTAACAATGAGTCTCCAGAATGAACAGCTGGCTCAGTGAAAAAAGTGACTTTTGGCAGCCATTGTGGACAGTGTTGGGGAGTAACGGAATACATGTACCGACGTTATGTATTTAAAATACAAAATATGAGTAACTGTATTCCGTTACAGTTACCATTTAAAAAGGTGGTATTCAGAATAGTTTGTTGAATTAAAGGGATTACACGGCGGTCTTTTCCTGTTTCATATGTTAGGCTATGCCCTCTCTATTTTTGGTAATTCCTCGCCAGTGGAAACTCAAACAAAACACACAATGAGAGGCTCTAATGCCTGTGTCTCAATCTCGCGGCCCATGTTACCTGTACTTGCGCCCGCATAATGATGTGAAGAAATATTTTTAAAAATTATTTTTCAACAAATTATTTATTATGAAGGCAATATGAGCAGAGTGTTACAGGCATAGCCCTGAAGAATGTAGCCTCATGGGCAGTGTAGCCCAGTTGTAAGTAAGCTATTAAGACTCGACTGTACTGTGTGTTCATGTTTTCCTCCGAAACAATAAATTCCGTTGGAGCAGCCTTTCAACGCCTCTCTCTGTCTCTCGCTAGCAAAGTTGACCCAGACGACAAAGTAAAGCTAGTTTTCGGCTACGAGCCCGACACGGAACCCTACGTATTAGCCAGAGGTCCCTTTACTACGGTTCGGAGCCGCGGACCTGTTTTATATACGCATGGAATAGTTTTCTATATGAGATTGCTGCAAAAAGTGCAGCCTTACCTAATGTCCACCCTACTGTTACTCATTGTATTAAGATTTAAACATCTAGTTGGTATTGGTATGGCGAGTATTCTTCAGTAATAGTAAAAGATCACACAGCAATAGTACATTCATGTAGTTGCCTACATAATTGCCTGATAATATATTAAGTAATCTAAAGTATTCAGAATACGTTACTGTAATTGAGTAACGTAACGGAATAGGTTACAAAATACATTTTGGGGCATGTATTCTGTAATCAGTAGTGGAATACATTGTAAAAGTAACCTTCCCATCACTGATTGTGGAATATATCTGCTATTCCTCCTTTGCACTGTGTCACTTTGTCTACAAACCACTCAACCTGAGCTGTCCCTAGAATTTACTAATTTATAATCTTGTCTGTCCTGGTCAGTCCCAATGAAAATCTTAACATCTTCATTACTCTACCACTACCAGCTTGGCCTCCTATCTGTTTGTCACCGTCTCTTAACCATACATAGCAAGTCTCAATAACATCTCATAAACTTCCCATTCACTATCCTTCTGTCACAAATCAGCCCTTACATTTGTCTCTAACAGCTCCCCCCATTTGCACACTCTTCTTCACCTCTCCTCAACACTGCTTCTGTTGCCTGGAATTTATCCCAGGTACTTAAAAATAATATACCTACATTATCTAAACTCTATATTTTAATAGTACAATCAGTAGAGTCTTTATTTATCCAGGTAATGTTTTCACACATTCAGTATTCAGTCTCTCTACTAGTCCTTTTACAGCAACATTACATGTAGCACCATGGCAAATCATCGATCCCATTATTCTGTATTATACTGTATTACAGTATCTAATGGTTACATTAACAAGTAAACAGTAAACCTACTGGTAGTTTTTACATGGTTGAGCTAAAGAAATGTCTCAATGATTCTGAAAGTACAAGGTTTCTTTAAGCATCTTAATGCAAAATGTTTTGGACACTGGACAAGCTGTGCTACAAGCAGAGACTGTTTTAAGTTTGACATCTAGAGCTTTGAAAAACATCTACAGCAGGTTTTCAGAACCACAGCTCACCTTTGCACTGCAGGCCCTGCCTGAAGAGGCCTTTGAGCAGCTTCTTGCAGTGCTGGCAGACAGTAGGCCGGGTGTAAGAGTGAATCAGGAATGTGTGGGGAACTTTGACTTTTGACAGTAAGATCTTGTCAAGCTCAATGGGACGGCCAACATATGATTGTGAGCTGGATCGCCGCTCTCTACCAGGAAAGTAATCTAACTGGTTCTTCTGCTGTTGGGAGAAACAAGCAAAGCATTTCAAAGTTTTTCAGGATTTTCTAGTTTTTGCCTATGGATCTGTTTTCCATGATAAGTCACACTTAAAATGATTTATTATGGCAGCAGATTTAGTTAGAGTTTGGTTTCTTAGCTCTGGGGTTACCGTTGCCTGCAAGAACTATATGATAAATAGACTAACAGATGGGAGAATGAATTGCACAGTATAATTTAACTTGGCTGCCTGTTCACTATTATGCAATAAGTAAAAGTGACCCTAGAGAAGTATTTCTATGTAAAAAGATGGGACGACTTACCTCCATGCTAGGACTGACTGGAGACTGGACAATAAAAAAAGAACAAAAAAAGTTACTTCAACATTTCTGAAAAACTGTGTTCCACAGGTCTGTGCTTTTGTACTGACCAATAAAGCATCATCACTGTAGTGGGGAGGTGAAGGCTCAGCAGAGAGCGGACGCCCGATGTTGATTATCCCGCCTGTCAATGAGACATTGGAGGGACGACGCCTCCTCACCCCACTGCAGTTGTTGGGGATCTTAAAGGCACAGCGCTTGTGGTAATTCAGACCACAACCTGGAGAAAAGGATAGTGTCTCTTTTTAAAATTTTACCTCAGCCATAATGTTCTCATGATTTCATCTTATGAGTGCTAGGATACTTTACCTTCACATTTAAGTCCTTGGCGTACAAGTCCCCACAGCATTTCCCCACAGTGGTCGCAGAAGGCTGGAGCTCGGTACGAATGGACAAACAGGCAGTGTGGACGAATCTGGAAGTCCTCTACTGTGGCTGAAGCTGTAGAAAATTATAAGATATAAATGAACTCCAACTACAAGTTTTTGTGTCTGTCAAGTAAGCTTATATTTGTACTAGGGGGTTGATGTACTTAAAAGAGTTGTAGTTGCATTTATTGAAAACTGAAAAAAGTTTAAGTGTAAGTAATAACATAGAAGTATAGACGGGTCAGCTGAAATGTAAATCTAAAATAAAAGCAATGACTTGAGCTTAAATTTCAGGTAAAGTGTAAACATGACAAAAACTTTACAGCAGCTGGTGCTCAGGAGGTGGCAAAAGTTGTTCACTATTCAGAAGATCGGTGGTTTTAGTCCCTGACACTTACAGTGCACACATCAAATTGTCCTCAGGCAAGTAGAACCTCAAATTGCACTTGTTGTGAGGGTAACACATTACACACTAATGAATGGCTGTACATATGCGTCAGAAATCATATTACAAAAGTTTTTCAAATATTTGCAAAACAAAAATATTACCTGAAATGTAAGTGCTTAAGAAACTGAAATGTCAGTACACACTGTACTTTCATATTTGTGTTGAACTGTTTCAGTTAAAAATAAAGGTTAAAAGAAAGAATAAATATATTCTTTCTTGTTTACTTTTTTGTGTATTAACTAAGGAAGTAAAAGTGGCAGTTAAAAAAAGAACTGCAGATAAGCCTGGAGATTCATTAAAACATGGGTTAAGAGTCACTTGAAAACATATAACACAACATAAAATGTAAAACTTGGAGATGTGGAAAAGTGAAGACAAATGGTGTGTGAATGCACTGAAATTAATGGCGTTTAATCGTAAGAAGCTGAAATGTGAGCTGGACTGTATGCTGTTACATCACCTGAAATCCATTTTCATATGTCAGCTATGAAGTTTGGATTTGAAGAGAAAGTGTCACTTCAAATGAAGGATAAGCATAATCTTTTAAAGGGGTTTCTACGATAACGACCTGAGATGTACCTGAGTCAGTGTAAGTGGAAATTATACATTATACACACACTAAATGTGATGTTGTCTGCTGAAGTGTCATTAGACATATCAGCAGTGAAAGCAGCTGAAGTGTTGCATGAAATGAAAAAGTGTACTGTTCTTTAACAAACATGTTGCAGTATTTAGTGATGAATTTTAGCGACGAACTTACTACTGTATTGTACCGTAACTATCAATACTCCTGGTATGTAGTAAAATTATGTTCAGTGGTTTAGTGTAAGGACTGGGAGCAGTTACAGTACATTTTAAAACTCCATTTCTGACATTATACATATGAGTCATTCCACATTTCAATAAACAGATGAAACCCTTTTTATACACATTGCTCTATGGTGTACTTGAGAGTTCAAATGCACTGCAACTTAGGAAAACACCAGCAAATAGAAAAATGCTGCAAAAGCACACAAGACACAACAAAAGTTGAATCAAAAAGTTGGATCAATAAAAGTAACTTTAAGCAAAATCTCACAAAACACAACTTAAAGAAAGTGATGAAAGGATTGCACTGATACACGGTTAAGAAAAGCAGAAGCTTCATCAGTGTTGTAAGAAGCTGTTTAGTATTAGCTTGTCATTTCCACAACTGTTTCGTCATGTTATTGTCTCACCTAAAACAATTCTGTTGTGTTTTTTTAAGGGTTTTTTTTTTTAAACTATGTGGTGTTTTTTTCTATTTCTGTTGTCTTTTATTCAGCTTCCATAGTGTTTTTTTTTTTCTTATTTCCAATAATTTTATTCAACTTCCATTTCCTTTAATGTCCTTCTACAGCATTTCTATTTGATGGTGTTGCAGTGCATCTGAACTGTCACCAAAACATTAGTTTTTCCGACTTGAGAACACTCCATACAGTTATGAACAATTTTCCCACTTAAAGGATAGCAATATTCAAATCAAGGAAAACTGAAAGTGAAAAATAAGAACATTCCAACATAATAGCAATCCAGAATGTTAGACTTTTAATCACTGCTGACAAACCAATCTGTGGCACCATATTTTCCTCCACATTTTCCAGTGTTTCTCCATGCTTTTAATTTTATTTCAGAGATGAGCAGCTGCTTATCTGGGGTGACTGGGCTGTTGGCCACAGCAGCCATCTGAGCCCAAATATCCTCCAGCTGTTTTGACAAAAACCCAGTTGGGTGTACAGGCAGTGCCGGGAACCCCTGCTGTGAAACTCGTAATGTCAAACAAAGAATTAGTTTTTGCTGTTTTTATAATATCGCAAAAAAAAAGAAAAAAGACAATGAAAACAGGGGCAAAGTGAATGGGATTTCTGGTAGAAACAGCTACTGACTCTGCAGCTTTACATTTAAAGTTTTTAAATAGAAAGCGTTAAAGCTCACTTTGTACTACAGTCATTGGCACCAAACTACTGATTCAGACTTAGAACTGGCATGTGTAGCTCCAAAGGAGTTTGGCAGTAATTCAAAAAAGAAATTAAAACAGAGCGCAATTTAAGGAATGCAAACTTTGGTCAGTAACTGCTGAATCTACAAACAGCCAACTTTGGCCAATCAGCTCAACATAAGAACTAGAAAAATGTAACTGTAATATTTACAACTTGTTTTTGCCTATTTATTGGATTAAATATGTGGGTGAGAAATGTGAAAGGAAAATCTCAGAAATAAAGAATAAAGAAATACTGAAAAAAGATAAACCAGATAAACCAGAAACATTTACCGCTCAGATTTTATTTTATTTTACTTTTGTACTTCTGTCAAAGCTTCATGGGTAACTGAGATTACCCATGAACTGGGATTAATAGTTACTTATAGTTTAGACAAAGTTTTACTTTTAGTGTTCTTATACATTTGAGAAAAAGAGAAGCCAAATTTCTAAAGCTTGTTTCATGCTAGAACTTATTCACATATCTTCACATTAAACCTTTTTTTAAGGATTGAGTGGGCGTGTAAAGTCTGTGCTTGATTAACATTTCCCATTACACCTGTTAGGGTGGGAAAATGTTCATCATTATTTAGATTATTAACGCCTGTTGGCTCAAAGAGTATAGGAACTTTGACATTTTCGTATTAGATTGTATTTTACAAAAAGTTAACACATATTTTTGAAACTTGTTATACAAGTCAGATTCCCAACTAAGAAAATAGATGAAATAATTTTCCTGTAAATAACGTAGTTAATAAAATAGATATTTATTTATTCTAGATGTGTCAAATTAATATGATAATAATAGCGTTGCATTTGCCACACTGACTGGGAAAAAAAAGAATACATTTAAACCTAGAAACACTGAGGCAGTCAATGCAACCCTGATAGAAATCCATGTAAAATGCTGGGTTTAACATGCACCCCTGATAGTGTAGCAAAACATGATATAACAGGAGCCATAAGTAAATATATAGGGGGCTGTAGTAAAAGATGAAAAAACGTAGCCAACTTAATTGTGTCTTCTTGCTTGACTTTCTCAATGTTTGTACAAACCAAATTCAACAAATTCCTACTTTAAGTTGATGAGATAATAGGTATTATGGTGTTATCATAGTAAACTCCAATAATCTATTTTCTAATCTGTTGTCTATTAGTTTTAATACTATCAGTGTAAATTGGCAGCAAATCAGAACCAATTATGAAATTATCTTTTTTTTCTACATTATTAACACACTGCATACAAATTTTCAATACTGCCAGTGCATGGGTTTGGGTATATCATGTATTCTGTCTGCTGAGACTGATTCACTCAGATGTAATTCTGTAAGAAAATTATTGTTGAAATGTGCCACATATATGTTATATATAATAACCTTACTTATTGTTTATTAATTGATTTGCTTTTTTTCTGCCTGAATTCTTTTTAAAAATGTTGTGAATTTGAGAAAGTAAACACGGAGGATGCTTGTAAAGATGAAGTGCATCAAACACACCTATTTGAGAACATGATGACGAATACATAGAGGAAGAAGGCACATTTTGTAGAGCATTGGATGCTTCTCCTGTATAGAGGTGTGGGTGGATGTAGAGTTGGAGACAAGGGTGTTGGGATCCTGACTTGAATGGCCTGACTGAAGCAGATTTTGTTCAAAAATCCAAAATATGACAGGACATTTAACCACATACATCTGTCAGCACCTCTTCAAAGGACTTTCCTGGAAAGACAGTCTGCCAAGGTGATCCATCTCCCAGAGAAAGTGTGTAGGAACTGAACTGGCTTGTAATGGCTGGCGACAGGTGCTGATTATACAGATATAGGTGGAGTAGCATTATTTCCGATGTGACTGTTCAACCTGTTTGTACTGCAAGACAGTCAGATCTGTCAGACCTAAGACTACGGATGGAAGTGAACCAAATCTAAATGGAAAAGGTGACTCATGGTTTTCACACGGTTTTCTAACACATTTTGAGTTAAGCCACCTTTGCCTGCAGTCTGATCAAGAAGTGAGTTGTCAATTAACAATTTCACCAAAGATCTGTTCTCTGATCACTTCCTTTTCCCCATGCTGTTAAATGTACATTGTTCAACATTTCAGTGTCACTACAATTGTCCAATAATCAACCTTCCTGGGTTCCCAGAGCCAGTTGGTTTCCACTCCATGCTGTTTCGAATTCATTGTGATCTGTCGCTCCTTTACACCAGCTCCTCCTCATCCATGTTGTCTAGAACATCTCACCCAAACTCTCCATGAACCATCTGCTTACTCTGCTACACTGCCACCAACGTTTAGTGTCGGGGGAGGGGGCCCACTTACTATGGTGTCTCCATAATGTTGCTTCTCCTTGGTGTAATTGCCAAAAATACTTGGATGTCAGAGCTTACTCTTTTTTCCCAAATTATTTCACCTTGATGAAAATCATAACTGCTGTAATGCAAACTTTTGCTAGTAGGAGTTAGTTAACCACTTAAGCCCCACGCCCCCGGCATTGGGGGCAAAAAGGAGGAGATCACGTTTAATCGGTTATAACGCCGGTTGAGAAATATAAATCCAGACATGTGTGGTATCCACAGAAACCCCAGAATCTCAGCTAAAATGTCATATAAACCATTTCTACAACCACCAAACACACCGAAAACAAGCCGCGATTAAACGAGCAGTTACGTAAATGCGCAGAAGTCCGCTAAACACACAAAACCGAACCAGAAATTCTTCAGACTTCATGTAAGCGGTTAAAAATAGGCTGGTTAGCTCCCAGAGCTATCACTGACTCCACACACCAAGTTTCACCACGATCAGACCAGAATTCACTGAATTAGCCGCAAAAGAAGACCACAAAAACACACAGCGGCGCAAATGCGCTAACACAGAAATTGGCTTACCGTCCCGATTTCCTCCATTATTTTCGCCGGTAGCCGGTAACCACATGATTGCTGTTATTTACCATGCCTACCTAGGTGCATCAGAGCCATCTTCCGTCAACAACCTCCATTTTAGACCCACCTACAGACACGTGACTGGACAGACGTCACATGCAGTAAATTTGGACACACGTGGGTTTTGGCATTACAACGTCTGATTGGTTGAAGTGACGTGAACGTGGCATCGTTACTTTGAATCTATTGGCTAAAACGATTAAAAAGAGGTGTCAATCATGCAAATTGACCAAAAGAAACCAAAGTTACAGCCCCTCAGAGTTTAAAGGGCCAGAGGCCAATGAAGCGCTCTATGCGCACGGCAGAAAAGGGCCATTACCATGTAAATGTGTGGTTAATTCTTCAAAAATATATTTTTAAAAAAAGCATTTTTAGGCCTGTTAATAAAATTTATTAATTTCTGCTCTTTAATACCTAAAAAAATTAACTGGCATGGTGTCCAATTGTGTGCCAAAATTGGACATTTTTGTACAACGTCTGGATATTCATGTATTGACAGGGCTGTAGTTTTTCACTGTTTTACTTTAGAAACACAAATCTTTGCACAGATTATGCTTATATGTTGGTTACTGGATTTCTGGAACCAAATATGATCTGAGGCATATTTTTAAAAGGGTTATATGCTAAAAATTACAAAAAAAAATTAGGCGAGAATAAAATCTACTTACTTTTTCTGTGTTCCAGTCTCAGTAACTTTGACAGAGTAATATCTGCTTTAATATTTACACCTCTGATTAAATGTCCCAAGTGTTAGCTTCATTTTGATACCAAGATTGTAAGGACAGAGTTTGTAATTGCAGAGAAATAATCAATTTAATTTAGGCATTGCATTTTCGAGCAGGAAGCTCAGAAACCCCCTTGGGGCTTAAGAGGTTAAAGGAACTGTGTGGCTCACTGAGATTTTTCAGGATAACAGTGGAGCTAAAAGGAATAGTCAGTATCAGGTTCTGATACACACACACATTTGTTAGTAGATACTTGGAGCGCCACATGGGATTTGTTGGAAAAAAAGGAAAACTACAGAATATATTCAACTAGCCGGAGATAGAGGAAGAGAGAAGAAGGGAGGGAGATAAACAGAACAACAGAGACAAAGACTAATGAATGGGTTGTTAGTGGGTATTTTGTAAATGTTTTGGAGGTAGGAGAGGCTCTTAGTGGGCACAGATGGACTAAATGTTTTTTAAGTTGGCCAGCAGGCTTGGCAAGCTAGGATGGGTAGTTTATGGTACACAGTTTTCGGTCATTTTCTTTCTTTTTCTCTCTCTCTCTCTGCATGTATTTCCGATTCAGTATCGCCTTTTCGTTTTCGTTTACATACACACACATTAACACACACACCCACACACACAACCCCGCACACACACACACTCGCGCGCACTCGGCCTGTGTCGCGGTCCTCCAGTAGAATACAGCTCTGATTAGACATTCTGCTGTAGGAAATTACCTCCATTTATTCAAATTATTGTTTATGGCTTTTGTTTGGAGGGCCAACATACGTTTGGATGTGTGAACAAGCTCCCAAACTGTTATTATATGCTTCAGAAAATGACTTATGTGCATGTGTGTGCATGTATTTGTGTGTTTGAGTGAGGTTTCCTAGGTAGCCCTTGTTTGGATATAAATGCCTGTGTTTATGGCTGTGTGGTAGAATTAGGAGCGCTCGTTGCTAACTTGTTATCCTACAACTAGAAAACAAACACTGCAGGGGAAGAAAGTGTAGACCAGCGGCGGTGGCATAAGCAGGTGCGGTGTGTTAAGTTTACTTTTATGTGTTTGCTTTCATATGTCAAAAGAGGCTATATGTACAATAAAATAAACATTTCAGCACCCTGCAAATAAAACAAATAAATAAAAAAAAAAGATGTGGAGACATTTCATTCAATTACTTTTGCTGGTGCTGTGTTCTACTCTTGATGCTGTTACTGCTCACATAAGAAATATGTCATGAAAATGACCCAGGAATGTTTTGCCTGCTAAGAGTCAACATGACAAGATATTAATTAGCAAGCAGTTAAAAAACTGCTCTTATCTGTAGCAATAAGAGCTGCTTTTCACTTCTGAATAACCAGTTTCAAAACCTGAAAGGCCGGCAGGCTCCAGGTAAGGCAGAAAACCGGGCTCATGTTTGTTTCAACTGTTCAAGGATTTGAGACTGAAAATGCCGGCTCCTACAGGTCAGCAGAAATGTCTGAACTGTTGTACGTGCCAGCATGTGCCAGCACAGTGAGCATTTTCATTCATTTTCTTTCCACACTTGGCTCCATGCAACTTTGTAAACATACCAAAAATTAATCAAGTGGAAAGATTACAGTTTTCACACACTGGAAAAAATCCAGCACATATTACAGATGCGCAATTACAAGGGGACATAACAGGACTTCCATGAAGTGATCTATTAATAGCAGCTATACTGAAAATGGTCCAGATGTCCATGAGAAGCTGATGTGGAATGAAAGATGAGCCAGATTGAAATCAGAAAAAAATGTAATGACTTACAGTATTATAGATCCTTGAATGTACCATGACTTGGCAGGTTAAGAAAATAATTTAAAAAATGTGAAACAGCTTTACCACAAATGCAGCTAAATGCTGGATGATAAGTGTCTGGGTGGACAACTATGGAGATCTTGCTCACCAAGCTTTAGAGCTTTTGTTTACTGTAGATTAATATTATGGACAAACATAATGGTACCATTATATTAAAAGAACAGTTACTCCCTGTTCTGTGACCTGATATGAAACACATTTCCTTAGGCTTGAACTATGGCACGACTGGGGGCTAATTTTGAGTTAGATGTGAGGTCATTTAAGGTTTTTTGCTTTGCTTCGTGTACCACCCGAGCCTTTATTATTGTTTTAGTCCACCCCTGCTGACTATATGACAGGACATGCATTCTGTTGGAGTTTGCATCTCTGTTTTGTGTTAATTTCCTGTTTGTTTCCACCACATTTTCAGCTGTTGCTGAGACTGGCACGGAGCTGTTAACAAATGTGTTTTTAACTGAGTGGCAGCATCCTGACGGAGGAGGAGGAGAGAGAGAGACAAGTTAAAGAGGACTGAGTCAGAGAAGGGGAAGGTACGAAGGATTAGTCAAACATGTAGGGTGTTGTAAACAAGATGGAAAATACCAGGCGTGAATGCTAAAAGATACAAAAAGAAAATGATTATTTCACATCATTAGTGCTTAATTCAGCTGGCACCTCTAGCCACTGAGCACAACTTTCGACGCTTCCGTGTCTTTAAATGCTTGAATGTCATCTGTTGCGTGTATGTATTTGTTACACTTTAGGACCTTTTCCAGTTCCAATTTATTATTTTCAGCTGAACTGCATGTCACCAAGCTTTAGAGCTTTTGTTGTAACTGACACTTTCAGCCCCTAAAGTTCTTTCATTGCTTCTGTTTCAGCAAGCAGTTCTTTTGTGTCAGTCCTTTAAATCTGGTACAATTATAACACAATAATTTACCATTGAAATGGATATTACACTACACTACATGTATTAAAGCTAATTTACACAAGCCCTACTCTGAAAAACTGTCACAGAGTTAACACTGTCTGTGAAGCTGGATTTAAAAAGTAAATGTTTGAATGTTTTTCAGTCCATGTGTAGTGGCATGTTGTGTGAGTACAAAGTGTGATTTCCCTGGTTGGTTGGCTGGTTGCTGCTAATAGACTTACTTTCTTTTATGCTAGCTAACTAGTGACAGAAGTGATAATTCAATGCAAAACAAGGAAAATAAAACTAAAAAGCAGTCTAAGGGGGTCACTGGTACTTGCCCGTGCTGCAATGAGTTTTATATTAAAAAACAATGCCATACTGTCCACCCTCACTCTGTGCCTTAAACAGTAAGTGATTCTTCATTATTGGCTAGCTGCATTGAAATGGCACAATCTACCTGTTAGCCACAAGTACTGTGTGGAGAAGAGCCTGTTTAAGCCAGATGCATTTGTAGTTCACCAGACCGACCACAGATCCCAGTGGCACAATGAGCTGGCCACTAACTATAAAGAGATCGCTTCTCAGACAAATATATTTTCTCACTTTGCATCCATCCTTTAAACTGCTTCCATATTGTTGCCAGGGTAGGATATTATCCTTGGAAGCATGTTTGATTTCCTTCTTGTCCATGCCCCTTTAAAAAGACTGACCCTAAATGACACAACTGTTGCCTGCATGTGATTTATACTGTAAGCTAAAGGCCCTACAATAATACAGACAAAAACAGTCAACAATCATATGACACACTATAAGCAAGCTTTGGTGACAGTAGGAAGGAAAAACTCCAGGAGAACAGGAAGAAGCTCCGGCAGAACCAGGCCATTTGGGGCAATCTGCTGCCAAAAGTTGGGGATCATGGGAGGAAGACAGAACAAAGACAGTGTGGAAGAGAGCTAGAGATGAATAATAATTAATGATTAAATGTAGAGTGGTGTAAAAACACATATTGAGTGAAAAAGGTAAGAGAGAAACACTCTTGGGAAGCCTCCACAGCCTACACCTATTGCAACGTAACTTAGTAATGTATTTTTCTCAAAAAGGAAACTTAAAACCTAATCTTAAAATACTCAGAATACTGATGCTAGGACTGATGGGGAATACTTTTCCACAGAATAAGTTTTTTTTAATTTCCATCCATCCCATCCATTTCTTTTTTTTCCCCACTTACCAGTCATGACAACAGCAGGCTAATCAGAGAAGCTGAGACTTCCTTCCTCCTACACCCCTCCAGGTTATCTGGGGAAATGGTGACACATTCCCAGCCCAGCTAAGAGATCTAATCTCTCTAGTGAATCCTGGGTCTACCTCAGGGTTTCCTTCCGGTAGGATACCTAAACCCTCAATGCCCAGGAGGAATAACATGCAGACTCCCACCTAAGCATTTTCCAACTTTGATTGATAATATAAGGAAAAAAAAACCTATGTGACAGTGGAGAGCATATTTAATTACTTATTACATTTTTTTTATAGATGTTCCTTCAAGATAAATCACAACCATGGATGAAAAACGGGAAAGGGGGAAAACACTTCCAGTAGGGAGCTGGTTGCCAATCTTTCCTTGATAACCAAAAACTTTATGAACCTGCTCCCAACTGTTAACAGATTGTGGTGCCAGTCATAGATTTGCATTCATTTTTTACAGTGTACATTTAATTTTTTTTTTCATTCCTTTTCTTTCTGTTACGTTGTCTGTGTTTGTCTTGTTTAACTTTGGATGCCATTTTTTCAGTGCATACATTTCCTCTATTACTTTTAACAATGTTGCTATCACCTGTTTTGCACTTCTTTGGCTTTTTGGGTTTTTTTTATCTTCAAAAGTTTGTGGACATATAGTATGCTAAGTACAGTGTTATAGTACACAATATATAATTTGTTATCACCATTAAAATTTATTCAAATGTTAAAGAGAAGTTAAAATTGTAGACAAAGAGAAAAATGTAAACATATTAATTAAAACAAACACACACAAATGTAGACAAACGATATGCAAATTTTCACACATACTACAGTTGATGGTGAAAGAAAGGCAGGAAATTAGGGAGAAGCAGCTGTCGGGCCATTAGCATAGCATCGTGTGAACACCTGAGTCCTGAGCTGGATGACAGCCAGAAAGACAAGCCTAATAAAGAATTCTCCAAAATGAGATCATCATTACACACATCTGGACATTTTTATAATTCATTTCAGGCAACCAGATTACACTAACAGTACATGCTGTTGTCCAATGAACATGGAGCTTGCATTTTTTTTTAATCACACATCTGTGTGAAAACAAGATGATTTTATTTTTTATTTTTTGCTGTTGTTGTTTTTAATAAGGAAAATGTGTGTGTGTGTGTGTGTGTGTGTGTGTGTGTGTGTGTGTGTGTGTGTGTGTGTGTGTGTGTGTGTGTGTGTGTGTGTGATAGATTATTTTGGAGACATAGTACAATACATATGTTTCCACAGGTACACTATGGGATGTCAGTTTCCCTGTGGGGCACACAAACATTACACAGTCTGAGTAAGAGAAGTTGGGAAAACCTAAGGACACATGTAGCTTTAGGTTATGGGCAGGTTAGAATAGCTTTCAGTTAAGATTACAGTTACAGTTACATTTAGGTTAGAAGAGAATGATTGATGCCAAGGCAGCTTTAATATGACATGAGTTATTGTTAATCTCTGGCTCTTTTCCACAGTGTGTCTTTTGTCCCATCTTCCTCCCTGGTTGTGTCAGAGGTTTCTTCTTGTTAAAGGGGAGTTTTTCCTTCCCACTGTCACCAAGTGCTTGCTCAGAACTGGTT